>NC_054474.1:144145998-144445998 GCF_017639515.1 Carcharodon carcharias
CACTGGGTTGTGTGAAAGTCTGTACTGTTGAGATTGGGTTTATAGAGAATGTACATCCTGTGGGAGTGCTACACTGTCCCACAGACAGGAAATGTCCTCTGACAACCTGAGCTGCACCACACAAGTGATTGTGCTATTTTTATCCAGTCTTTTAGGCACAGATTAGTCCAGGCTCCTCACAGCCGCTGGAATCATTCAGTCCAGCATTTAAACTGAGGTGAGTATCATTATTTTACTGCCATTTGGAGGCCAAGGGCTCTCCAGTGACCGGCTGAGTGTGAATTTGTGCTTTACACCAGAGGTCTGTTCACATCTGTCTGTCTGTCTGTCTGTCTCTCTCTCTCTCTGTCTGTCTGTCACTGTCTGTCACTGTCTGTCTCTCTGTCTCTCTCTGTCTCTCTCTTTCTGTGTCTGCCTGTCTCTGCCTGTCGCTCTGCCTGTCGCTCTGCCTGTCGCTCTGCCTGTCGCTCTGCCTGTCGCTCTGCCTGTCGCTCTGCCTGTCGCTCTGCCTGTCGCTCTGCCTGTCGCTCTGCCTGTCGCTCTGCCTGTCTTTGTCTGTCGCTCTGCCTGTCTCTGTCTGTCGCTCTGCCTGTCTCTGTCTGTCGCTCTGCCTGTCTCTGTCTGTCGCTCTGCCTGTCTCTGTCTGTCGCTCTGCCTGTCTCTGTCTGTCGCTCTGCCTGTCTCTGTCTGTCGCTCTGCCTGTCTCTGTCTGTCGCTCTGCCTGTCTGTCTCTTTGTAAATTCTTCAGGACTATGTGCCTTAGTGAACAGCTTCCAACTCCACACGTCCCAACACTGGCATTTAAACTGGTTGAAAGGGCAGTATGTCTACCTGTGTTAAGTTGCACTTCTCCATATTCTGGGTTTGTTCTTTTGGGGCCTTCAGATTTGATGATCTGAACCCTCTCCCGACCAGCCATTTTGCTTCCACCTGACGTAAACTTCAACTCATCCAAATATCTGCTTCACCAAATTTCATTCATTTGCTACTCCTGCGTTTGCTGACCTGAAGTGGCTTCCAGTCCAGCAACACTGAATTTGAATATTCCCATCCTTATTTTCAGATCCTTCTATGGCCTTGCCCCTCCCTCCAACCCCACATCCTGCCAAAATACCTCCGCTCCTTCAATTCTGGTCGCTTGAGCATTCCCAATTTTAATTGTGCCACCATTGGTGGCTGTGTCTTCAGCTGCCTGGGCCCTAATCTCTCCTGCATCCACCCCATGACTCTCCATCCTTCAACTTCTGAGCTCCATTTCCACCTCCCCCTTTTTGCACCCCTCTGGCTTCCTTTGCACACACCAGCCCCTACACTCGCTTGCTCTTCCCCCCACCCCCCTGTCCTGCTCCCTTTTCTCCTCTCCTTTCCCTCTCAGTATCTCTCTCTTTCTCTCTCTCTCTCTGACTATCTTGCACCTCCTCCCCCCTGCCCTCTCTCTCTCTCTCTCTCTCTCTCTCCCTTCCATTGCCCTGTCACATGCTACCTCCCCTTGGTGCACACTTCCGAACCTGGTGTGCGCTGCCCACTTGGCTCTCCCGGCGTTCCGCAGCCCACATGGCTCCCTTGGCACGCGTGCACCCCCCCGTGGTTCCCAGTCTCTCTCTCCTCTCTTCCTGCTCTCTCTCCTATTTGTCCTGCTCTTTCTTTCTCCAGGTGGCAGTGTCTGTCCTCACTCTCGCTCTGAGCTGGTGGCTTCTTGTATAGGTGCTAAAGCTTGCTTGCTGTCTCTCACTGCCTCCTGCTCTGTCTCTTATGCTTTCTGTCTGTGTGTGTGCCTTACTCTCTCTTTTGCTCTTTCCTGCTCTCTATCTTTCAGTATGTCTCACTCTGCCTGTTGCGTTGTGTGTCTCATTCTTAAATTACCTCACAATTAATAGTGGTGTGTGAGCGATCACTTCAGGGTTTTTGGTTCTGAACCCAGGAACAGCAGGAAGAGATTTTTGTCAGTGTAGCATCAAGATTTTTTGGTTTCCTTTCTAAAGCAACTGCTTTCACAGTGACCACAGTGTAAGTCTCTGCTCCTGCCTTCATATGCACTTGAGGTAATCTGCTCCGCGTGCTCACTTCCCTCACTTTCAGTCTCTTTTGGTGGATGGGGTGTTGTGGCCATCTCCCCATCACTGTGCCACGCTGCTGCTGGTTGTGGTACTGTGCGTTCTGTGGCAGCCCATTGACAGAAGATTAAGGAGACCTAATAGTTAATCAAAATTATGAAGGGATTTGATAGAACAAATCTGGAGGAACTGTTGCATCTGGCAAGAGGGTTGGAACCTGAGATGCCAAATAATTGGCAAAAGAGCCAGAGAGAAATGAGGAAAATTATTTTTACTCCGAAGATTGTTAAGATCTGGATTGGTGGTGACAGGGTGGTGGTGGAATCAGAACCTAGAGGAACTTTGGAAAGACAATTAGTCATGTATTTGAAGAGGCCTAATTTACAAGGCTGTGGGCAAAACCTAGGGTATGGGACTAAATTTAACAGCTCTGTCACAGAGCAGCACAAGCTTGATAGGCCAGACGGCCTGCTTCTACGCTGTAATATTCTATCATTTGATGTTGGGATCGTTCACTAACAGGGCTGCTCTGTGCCAGGCAGGTGAGCAGCCCATCTCATTAATCAGGGCATCTGGAGTCCCTGAGATTAGAGGCTATGTCATTCACAGATGGGAATGAAAGTGCTCTCGGGGATCTGCAGTACCGGCATTTCAAGAAGAGTTAGGCAAGCAGTGTATGGAGAATTTCTAGTCTGTTTAAAATTATTGTTTCAAATCCTGTGCTTTTTAGTCGACCTCTGATACTCTTGCAACAGAATCAGTTTCCTGTTGTACACATGAAGAACTGTGTATCCAGCCCGGATGAGTGTCCGGCGCGTGTGGGGCTTGGCGAGTTCGGTGTTCTGGCATCAAGCTTCATGTTGGAAACTCATTTTCCATTCCCAGGAAGTCCTCTGATAACATTCACATGTCATGGTATAACTTGCCCTCTTTAAAAATGGCCGATTGTCTGAGATTATATATATTTCCCAGGACTAACTTATAATGTTCAAGGTGCTACACAAATTCAAGTTGTTGCTGTATTTGTGGTTCTGATGCTGGTGCATACATTTGATATGTTCAGTCTGTGACATTGCTTCCTAAAATATTTCCCCACTTTAGCATTTCACAGAATCATATAATGTTTACAGCACAGAGAAGGCTATTTGGCCAATCATGAATGTGCTGCCTCTCTGGAGGAGAGTGCTACTCCCTGGCCTTCTCTGTGTATTCTTCCTTTTCAGATAAATCCCAACAAAAACAAAACAGCAGTAAAGCAGCAAAGTAACAATCAGTATATAATTATTAAAGTTTGCATATTATAGATCAACATATTATATAGTGTATAAATATGAAAATCTGTGTTTTTAAAGTACTTTGCAAAAATGTTATTTTATGTACTCAAAGGTCCATTACTTCATCTGAGTCACTCCAGCTTGTGAAGCTTGGCCAGGAGGCAGCAGAAGTGTAGGTTGAGGATTTTGAGGTGGCTCAGGTCATTCTTCAGCACTGGGTGATAGTGTTGGGCTCTGATAGGCCGCAGCTCAGCAGCAGAGGCATCACCCCCAGCTTCATGATTGAGACTGGGCTTCGAGACTTTGTGAAGTGTTCGCAGGCAGGAGCCAATGGCCCAGAGAGACAGACTGCAAGAAGACGAGGCAGAGCCTTGTGCCACCTGGGCTCCGGTGTCAGCGTGAGACGCAGTCTTGGTGGAGAGGGAGTTTGCAACCCCATTCACTGATTCTGCAACCCCAATTGGCGTCACATCCCTCCATTTGGGAACCGCTGGTCTATGAGTTCTGAATACATGAACAACATGTTTAATTTGTGATTTAAGATGTTTGATGCCTGCTGCTGATTGAAGCTGCTTCAGTGAATTGCTTGTTGACATCAGCCCGCACAGGCTATGGCAATTCTTTGTCCAAGGCTGCCTGCGCTGAGAAATGGGGTTCCATCATTTGATGCCTTTGTTGCAAGTCGGATGGAGTATAAAAGTAGGGAAATCTTATTACAACTGTTTATAGTACTGCGTACAGTTTTGGTCTACTTATTTGAGGAAGGATATACTTGCATTGGAGCCAGTTCAGTGGAGATTCAACAGACTAATTCCTGAGATGAAGGGGTTTGTCTTATGGGGAAAGGTTGAGTAGGTTGGGCCTATACTCACTGGGGTTTAGGATAATGAGAGGTGATTTTATTGAAATATATGGTATAAGATACTGAGATGGTTTGTCAGCGTGGGTGCTGATAGAATGTTTCATCTCATGGGAGCAATTTAGAACTATGAGGCCTAGTTTAAAAATAAGGGTCTCCCATGTAAGATGGCGATGAGGAATTTTATTTCTGAGGGTCAGTACTCTTTGGAATTCTCTTCTCCACTGAGCAGTGGAGGCTGTGTTGCTGGAGATATTCAAGGCTGAGTTAGACAGATTTTGGATCAACAAGGGAACCAAGGGTTATGGGGGATAGGCAGGAAAGCGGAGTTAAGGCCACAATCAAATTAACAATGAACTTTCTGGATGGTGGAGCAGGCTCAAGGTGCTAAAGAGCCTACTCCTGCTCGTAACTCTTAGGACCTTAAGGGGACCATTAATTTGGTCTTGTTATACCAGAATATGTCTGTGGTAGGAGATCACTGCTTGAGACATTGAGTTGAGAATTTAGCCAACTTGAGATCCAGATGAACCCAGGCTTGCCATCAGAGAGCACCCATGAACTTGCACCTTAACGTAAGATTGTTATTTTGTTGATAAAATGCTTTTGTGGCCCTCGTAGTGTGGCATAAAGCATGTGATTTCCACACACACTGATTCTCACTGGGATATGGGTCCCACAAGCACTGACTCTCACTGGGGTACGGGTCCCACACGCACTGACTCCCACTGGGGTACTGGTCACACATGCACTGACTCTCACTGGGGTACTGGTCCCACACGCACTGACTCTCACTGGGGTACTGATCACACACGCACTGACTCTCACTGGGGTACGGGTCCCACACGCACTGACTCTCACTGGGGTACGGGTCCCACACGCACTGACTCTCACTGGGGTACGGGTCCCACACGCACTGACTCTCACTGGGGTACGGGTCCCACACGCACTGACTCTCACTGGGGTATGGGTCCCACACGCACTGACTCTCACTGGGGTACGGGTCCCACACACACTGACTCTCACTGGGGTACGGGTCCCACACACACTGACTCTCACTGGAGTACGCGTCTCACACGCACTGGCTCTCACTGGGGTACGTGTCCCACACGCACTGACTCTCACTGGGGTACTGATCACACACGCACTGACTCTCACTGGGGTACGGGTCCCACACGCACTGACTCTCACTGGGGTACGGGTCCCACACGCACTGACTCTCACTGGGGTACGGGTCCCACACGCACTGACTCTCACTGGGGTACGGGTCCCACACGCACTGACTCTCACTGGGGTACGGGTCCCACACGCACTGACTCTCACTGGGGTACGGGTCCCACACGCACTGACTCTCACTGGGGTACGGGTCCCACACGCACTGACTCTCACTGGGGTACGGGTCCCACACGCACTGACTCTCACTGGGGTACGGGTCCCACACACACTGACTCTCACTGGAGTACGCGTCTCACACGCACTGACTCTCACTGGGGTACGTGTCCCACACGCACTGACTCTCACTGGGGTACTGATCACACACGCACTGACTCTCACTGGGGTACGGGTCCCACACGCACTGACTCTCACTGGGGTATGGGTCCCACACGCACTGACTCTCACTGGGGTACGGGTCCCACACGCACTGACTCTCACTGGGGTACGTGTCCCACACGCACTGACTCTCACTGGGGTACGGGTCCCACACGCACTGACTCTCATTGGGGTACGCGTCCCACACGCACTGACTCTCATTGGGGTACGCGTCCCACACGCACTGACTCTCACTGGGGTATGCGTCCCACACGCACTGACTCTCACTGGGGTACGCATCCCACACGCACTGGCTCTCACGGGTATGCGTCCCACATGCACTGACTCTCACTGGGGTATGTACGGGTTCGACAGCCAGTAACTTCCCTCCACCAAACTGCTGTTCATTGTGTGTGGACCCAGTGAATGTAAGAAGCACAGTTCCAGCTCTCAGGCATAAAATTGTCGATAATTTGGCAATTCTAGTTGTTGAGACCTCAGGGGAAGATAGTGGAAGCATGTGACTGGAACTCTGGGGCCTGCTGCTTTGCAGTTGAACCAAGGAGAGATGCATGCATTGCTGTTGGGCAGCATCACAGGAAGAGGAGGAGGCCATTCAACCCCTCGAGGCTGTTCCCCCGATTAGTTTGATCATGGCGGATCTGTATATTAACTCCATCTAGCAGTTTTGCTTCCAAAAGCCAAAATAGCCTTTTGTAACAGAATGGTCCTGAACTTTTCCAGCAGCTGTTTGTGTGTTGCCTGCCCATTGGGATGTGGTTTTCTGGCAGCTGTAAACTAAAACACTTGCTGGCAATGGCAGGACCTGAGAACTGGCTGTGTGGTGTTGGTGCCCTGTTCATCTGGAGGATGGGCTGGGGAAGTGGAGCCTTGGATTCAGTGTCAATAGTCTGATCTGGGGTGACCGAGACTATGAGGCTGGGACCTGGACCTCCTGTGGATTCCCTGTTAACTGACTGCATCGAATTGGATGGAGAATTGAATCATTTACACCCACGTGAACTGCGTTTATTCACTTCATGCTCCATTGTGCCTGGATTGCTGATTTAATGAGAACATTTAAAGAAAGGTACTGCCCAAAGGGAGCATCTTCCCTGTGCTCTCAGGTCTGATCCTGGAGACGGACTCTAGCCGTAAGGGTTACTCTTCTCTCTCCCAGCGCTGAATTAAAGGTTGCAGTGGGTTCCAGGTGCTGGAATCTGGGGGTTTAGTCATGACCAGGGGCTGCTGACTCCCTCATAGAAAAATTAACTCCTTTTATCAAAATGCATGAAGGGACAATAGCAATTGTACTCGCTGTTTGTCCTAATGTTGGAATGGGTGTCCCCAAGTTCAAGAATGGGGTGTTTTTAAATTTTGTGCTGGGAGGAGATTGCTGTGTTTCGTGATAGACTGTGAGGGTGTGGGATTGCTGCTGATCAGTGGGAGGGGCTGGGGCAGGTAAGGCTCCTGGCGAAAGTTGCCAGTTTTATGTGGTATAACCTGTCCTGCTTGTTTTCACTTCCCTAACTGTCTGCATGAGTTTGCTAGTTACCCAATGGACTCTGAGACCCCTGTCCCTGAAGCTACACTCAGTATCAGCAAGTAGTGCAATGTTTATGTCCCCAGTGATCTGGAGACCTGGACTCATATTCCAGAGGACATGAGTTCAAATCCCACCCTCGGTAGTTTGAAAATTTGTATTTTATTTTAAATGGGGTTATAAGGTGTCATACAATACAAGCAACGCCACCAACTTGTATTTATATAGCTCCTTTGACACACGAACATATGAAATGGGAGCAGAAGTAGGCCATTCGGCCCCTCGAACCTGTTCTGCCATTCATTAAGATCATGACAGAATAAAACGTTCCACAGCACTTCACAGGAGCATTTTTAAATAAAATTTGAAAGTGAGTCACATGGAGATTTTAGGAGTGATAACCAAGCTTTTGGTCAAAGTGGTTAGTTTAATGGAGCTTCTTCAAGGAGGTTTAGGGAAGGAATTCCAGAGCTTAGGGCCCAGGTTGCTGAAGGTACGACTGCCAGTGGTGGAGTGATTAAAATCAGGGATGGTTTTGAGGCCAGAATTAGAGAGGTGCACAGATCTTGGAGGGTTGTGGGACTGGAGGAGATTACAGAGATAGGGAGGGGCAAGCTCATGGGGGGGATTTTCAAATAAGGATGAGAATTTTAAAATTGAGACATCGCTTAACCTGAGGCTAATGTAGGGCTGCGAGCGCAGGGGTGATGGTGAACAAGATTCGGTGGTGTTAGGACACAGACAGCAGAGTTTATGGAGGGTAGAATGTGGGAGGCTGACCAGGAGTGTATTGGAATAGTTTAGTTTGGAGCTAGCAAAGGCATAGACGATGGTTTCAGCAGCAGAAGAGCTGAGACGGGGGCAGAGTCTGGCAGTATTATGCGGGCGGAAATGAAGCATCTTGTTTAAGGTGTGGCTATTTGGTCAGAAGCTAACCCTGAGGTCAGCTATGATGTCAAGATTGTGATCTGTCTGGACTAGTCTCGGGCAGTTGCCAGGGAAAGGGATGGAGTCCATAGCTAGGGAACAGAGATTGTCATGGGAACTGAAAACAATGGCTTCAGTCTTCCCAATATTTCACTGGAGGAAATTTCTGCTGGTTCAGTAGTATTTGTTGTATAAGCCGGCTGAGAATTTAGCAACAGTGGAGGAGTGTGAGAGTTGGTGGTGAGGTAGAGCTGGGTGTCATTAGTGTGTATGTGAAAACTAACACTGTCAAAGGGCAGCAGGAGAAATAGGGTCAAAGGTGGATGATTTTCATAAAAGCACAACTGATTAATTAATGACCTTTAGGGAAGGAAATCTGCTGTCCACTCCAGGCCCACACCAAGGCGATTGACTTGGAACTTCCCTCTGAAAAGGCCCAGCAAGACTCTCAGCTGAGGCCAACTAGGGATGGGCAAAAAACACTGGTCTTATCAGCACTTCAGACATCCTGCAAATGAATTTAACAAACATCCGTAAGATTCAGCCTCACAAACGGTAATTCTCCCCCTAATGGCTTAATGAAGCACTGAGCTGAGGCTGCTTCCTCAAGCAGGTGTGGCTGGGCCTGAGCCAGGGAGAGGCAAGGTGAGATAGCCAATATCAAGTCTGGACAGCAGGAGTTGACAGCAGCCTCCCCTCTGATCAAGATGGGGTAATAGGCTGAGGTTTTGCTCCTGATCTCAACCCCATGCCTGCAGTTGGAAGGTGCATGTATGGAGATTAGGTGAAGGCAGCATTGGAGGCAGTGGTGATGTCTGCGGTTGAATCACCTCCAGACAATCGTGGGGCCAATTCCATTCTATGTAATGCATGAGAGAAGCAATACTCTTCTGCATTATCCGTTCTGCTTCAGTGTACTATAATTTCTGAAATTGCAGATTAGTTTGTGTAGAACATTGACCACCTCTGTTTGACGGCATTTTGTTACTTGCTGTCTGAATGAGGGTCATTCTTTTTATTAATTCCCAGGATGTGGGCTTCGCTGGCTGGGCCAGCATTTATTGTTCATCTCTAATTGCCCTTGGTGAGCTGCCTCCTTGAACCATTGCAGTCCATGTGGTGGAGGTACACCCACAGTGCTGTTAGGGAGGGAGTTCCAGGATTTTGACCCAGTGACAGTGAAGGAATGGCGATATATTTCCAAGTCAGGATGCTGAGTGACTTGGAGGGGAACTTCCAGGTGGTGGTGTTCCCAACTATCTGCTGTCCTTGTTCTTCTAGATGGTAGTGGTCATGGGTTTGGAAGGTGCTGTTGAAGGATCCTTGGCGAATTCCTACAGTACATCTTGTAGATGGTACACACTGCTGCTACTGTGCGTCGGTGGTGGAGGGAGTGAATGTTTGTGGGTGTGGTGCCAATCAAGCGGGTTGCTTTGTCCTGGATGGTGTCAAGCTTCTTGAGTGTTGTAGGAGCTGCACTCATCCAGGCAAGTGGGAAGTTTTCCATCACACTCCTGCCTTGTGCCTTGGACAGGCTTTGGGGAATCAGGAAGTGAGTTACTTGCTGCAGGATTCCTAGCTTCTGACCTGCTCTTGTAGCCACAGTATTTATATGGCTAGTCTAGTTCAGTTTCTAACCAATGGTAACCCCCAGGATGTTGTTCATGGGGGATTCAGTGATGGTAATGCTATTGAATATCAATGGTCGATGGTTAGATTCTCTCTTGTTGGAGATGGTCATTGCCTGGCACTTAAGTGGCATGAACTTTACTTGCCATTTGTCAGCCCAAGCCTGGATACTGTCCAGGTCTTGCTGCATTTGGACATAGACTGCTTCAGTATCTGAGGAATCACGAATGGTGCTGAACATTGTGCAATCATCAGCGAACATCCCCACTTCTGACCTTATGATGGAAGGAAGGTAATTGATGGAGCAGCTGAAGATGGTTGGGCCGAGGACACTACCCTGAGGAACTTCTGCAGTGATGTCCTGGAACTGAGATGATTGACCTCCAAAAACTACAACCATCTTGTGCTAGGTATGACTCTAACCGCTGGAGAGTTTTCCCCCGATTCCCATTGACTCCAGTTTTGCTAGGGCTCCTTGATGCCACGCTCGGTTAAATGCTGCTTTGATGTCAAGGGCAGTCACTCTCAACTCACCCCTGGAATTCAGCTCATTTGTCCATGTTTGAACCAAGGCTGTAATGAGATCAGGAGCTGAGTGATCCTGGCAGAACCTATACTGAGCATTAGTGAGCAGGTTATGGCTAAGCAAGTGTCGCTTGACTGTGTTGTTGGTGCACCTACGCCATATGGACTGCAGCGGCTCAGAAAAGCGGCCTACCACCATATTCTCAAGGGAAATTAGGGATGGGCAATAAATGCTGGCTTAGCCAGTGATGCCCACATCCCATGAACAAATTAAAAAAAAAACTACCACTGTGCTAAATTGGATAGATTTTGAATAGATCTGGCAACTGAAGACTCAGCATCCATGAGGTGCTGTGGACGTGCCCCACAACACGATGGAGGGTATCCTCAATGTGAAGTTGGGACTTCGTCTCCACAAGGACTGTGTGGTGGTAACTCCCACCGATACTGTCATGAACAGATGCATCTCCAACAGTCAGGTTGGTGAGGATAGGTCAAGTATGTTTTTCCCTCTTGTTGGTTTCCCCACCACCTGCCACAGACCCAGTCTACCAGCTGTGTCCTTTTGGTCTTAGCCAGTCGGTAATGGTGCTACTGAGCCACTCTAGATGATGGACATTGAAGTCCCCCATCCAGAGTACATTCTGTGCCCTTGCCACCCTCAGTGCTTCCTCCAAGTGGTGTTCAACATCGTGGAGCACTGACTTATCAGCTGAGGGAGGGCAGTACTTGGTAATCAGCAGGAGGTTTCCTTATCTATGTTTTACCTGATGCCAAGAGACTTCATGGAACCCATGTGAAGATTGGGAAGGAGTATTTGCATTATGACGTGTTAGCCAGCCTATGACACAGAGACAGTATCAGGTCGATGTTAGTCGTGGCTTAGTTAAATCTTCAAGCTCATCTCTGAGTCAGAAGGTCATGGTGCCAAACTCCAAGCTAGAGACTTGAAAGCATGATCCAGGTCGGCACTAGGAATGCAGTACTGAGGGAGTGCCGCACTGCCGGAGGATCAGTACTGAGGGAGTACTGCACTGTCAGAGGGTCAGTACTGAGGGAGTGCCGCACTATTGGAGGATCAGGACTGAGGGAGTGCTGCACTGTCAGAGGGTCAGCACTGAGGAAGTGCTGCACTGTCAAAGGGACAGTACTGAGGGAATGCTGCACTGTTGGAGAGTCAGCACTGAGGAAATGCTGCACTGTAGAAGGGTTATTATTGAGGAAGTGCTGCCCTATCATAGGGTCAGTATTGAGGGAGCGCTGCACTGTCGGAGGGGCAGCAGTGAATGTGCGCTGCATTGTCACAGGGTCAGTATTGAGAAAGTGCTACACTGTTGGAGGGGCAGCAGTGAGCGAGTGCTGCCCTGTTGGAGGGGCAGTACTGAGGGAGTGCTGCACTGTCAGAAGCTCAATACAGAGAGAGCACTGCACTATCGGAGTGGCAGTATCGAGGGAGTGCTGCACTGTTGGAGGAGCAGCAGTGAGGGAGTGATGCACTGTTGGAGGGGCAGCAGTGAGGGATTGGTGCACTGTTGGAGGGGCAGCAGTGAGGGAGTGGTGCACTGTTGGAGGGGCAGCAGTGAGGGTGCGCTGCAGTTTAGAAGGTGCAGTGTTAAACCATGGCAATCTTTCCCCTGTTGCAAATGTGAAAGGTTCCACGGCACTGTTTTGAAGACCAGGAATTTCTCCCCAGTGAACTTAAAATAAAGCACCAAAAATAAATGACCTGGTCATTTATCTCATCGCTGTGTTGAGATCTTGCTGTGCACAAATTAGCTCTCATGCACCCTGTATTGCAAAAGTGCCTACGTTTTACAGCCAATCAAGTGTCTTTTTTAAAGTGCTTTGAGACATGGTGTGGTAGTGAAAGGTGCAATAGAAATGAGAGTCTTTTTTGACTGCAGTTGGCCAAGAGGAACAGTGGCTGCTTTATCATGTGAGGGGCTGTGGGACTTGGGAATCTGGAGCCCCCAGCATGCTGAACTCGAGAGGTTTCAACTCTTGACCCTAGCCCCTGGGAGCGAGTAAACAGGGGCTCTTATTATATGTAGGGGGTGGGACAGGCTTTCTGTAACTCAGCTATGATGGGATGTTGCTGGAGTTGTGCTTGAGCTGTTACACAGCCAAGCTCACTGTCTGCTTTGCTGCCACAATAGGAACTGCAGAAAAGCAACAGCTAAAACCCAACACAGGACATAGTTCTGGAAACTTAGGTTAAAGGCTGATTTCAGCCCATTGGTTAGACGCTGGCTCAGTCAGTAGCACTCTCACCTTCAAGTAAAAATGTGTTCAAACCCCACTCCTGCACCTACACGTCCCCCCTCCCCCCTCACTCCTGCCCCATTTACCATCACTCCTATTCCCCTCTCCTCCCTCTGACCCACTCCCCTCACTTCTGCCCTCCTTTCTCCCCCTCACTTCTGTTCCCCTCACTCCTGCCCCATTCCCCCCCTCACTCCTGTTCCCATCTTCTCCCTCTGACCCTCTCCCCTCACTCTCACTCCTGTTCCCCTCACTCCTGCTCCCCTTTCTCCCCTCCACACACCCCTCTCCCCTCTCTCCTGCTCCATGCAGTAATGTGATGGGTGTATGGTAGCAGAAGTGCCTCCCTTCTGTTGTATGTAGACATTTCCTAGTACTCACATCCACTGCAGCTGAGTTCCCAGCAGGATCATTTGAGAGAGGGAGGGGAGCTTGGGGGGAATGGGAAGGGCAGTGTGGGGGAGATGGTCTCTGGGACTGTTGAGTAATGCCAGAGAAGAGAGATTGTACAGTTGAATTTCATTGCTGAGTCTCAGGGCCATGAAGCCTAGACATTCACAAGCCCTTTGTTTATGGAGAGTTGAGAGGCTGGCAGCTGCTGAGCGTTCTGAAAAATCAGCAAGTTTTTTGGGAAATAAAATGATTTCCCTCATCCCCTCTGGTAGTTGGAGAAAGTTTGTATTTCTCCATTTGCTGCCAGACTGTAATCAAAGTGACAGGAATGTTTATTCATATGATTTGTGATCATTCTCTTTTTTCCACATTGAGCTTTCCGATGATGATGTGATGAGGTTTCCCAAATGTGGTTCTCTATTAGTTCTTTGTTGCGATTTTAATGACCTCACTAAATGGGGCCCAAAATGCATCAAACTGATGACTTCAGGATGAGGGAACCTAATGAGGCATCAGACACGAGCTCTTGCAACAGATGCTGTCATTCTATTAAGGTTACCCCTTTCACACTTTGGACAGTTAACAAGATGGGCAAGAGTCCTGGGGGGTGGTGGGGGCTTTGGGGGGAGGGGGGGAGGGATCACTGGCTGGGGAGTTCCATTTCACCAGTTAGGTGATACAGGCACTGACTTGAGCAGAAGCTTAAGCCTTGTCCCCGTTGGAACAATTTGCATTTGTATAGCACAATTAATGTTGTAAAGTGTCCCAAGGTGCTTCACAGGAGTGACAGTCAGCCAAAGATTGACACTGCTCCAAAGACAGATGCAATAGTGAGGCAATTAAAATCAGAGATTGAGATGTAGTCAGAATTGGAGGAATGCAGATATGTCAGAGAGTTGAAGAGTTACAGAAATAGGAGAATGAGGAGATAGAAGATAATATAAAATACTGTTCCTTGTTTTCAAATCTCTCCATGTACTGGCCCCTTCCCGCTCTCTCTCAATAACCTCCTCCAGCCCTACAACCCTCCAAGATCTCTGTACTCCTCCAATTCTGGCCTCTGGAGAGTCTGTGATTTTAATCAGTCCACTATTGGTGGCAGTGGCTTCACTTACCGAGGCCCTAAACTCTTGAATTACCTCCCTATACCTCTCTGCCTTTCTCTTTGAGATTCAGAATCAGTTTGTATCTGATAGTAGTCCTGTGAAGAAGCTTGGGAGATGTTACCAAGTTAAAGGTGTTATTTAGCGCAAGATGTAACAGTGCATCTTATAGATGGTAACTTTGTTTTTGTTGATGTAACTTTGAGCTTGGCTGTGATGCCACCTCCAGTGCAATAACCTGGGGATTGACTGGGATAAATGGTCATTGACCTGAGGTACCAGAAGGCAGTGTTGTCCGTGGAGTCTGTACTTTGGGGTAGCTTCGGAACACAGAGAACAAAATGTGGACGTAAAAGTTTCAGCTGAAGTCTGTACTGCCACTCACAATGTTCCCTCCAGAAAGCCTTGGTTGAGCTGCAGAGGAAGGCTTTGAGAATGAAGCTACTGAAATAAAATGCAGCCTTGTTAACTCTGGAACTGCTCTGCATTGACAGGCATGCTTATGATGACCATTTCTGTGTCTCAGTTCCGCATCCTACCACACTTGTGATTTTGATGTTTATTGGCATCTATTCTGATTATGAAGCACTGTGCCAGTTATTAAATATTAGTTCAGCAGTTTCCATTACCACTCCCTTGCAGAACAGTCCCAGCTGGGCTCAGAGATGACTTGGATAAAGCAGGCTTTGAGGAGATCCCTGTAGGCTTGTTGAGAATCTATCAAACTCATCAGAACCTGAATTGTTGGCTTCCCTCAACACTTTAATCATCTCGACACCTGTCAGCTGTGTTGTACAGAGCTGAAGATGACTGATTTTACAAAACTTCTCTGGTCTTACGACTATATGTCGGGAAGGATTAAGGTGGGATGGGCTTTTTCACTTGAGGCAGTTTTCCGAGAGTTGGTGGGGTGCAATATTCTTGCACAGTTGAATGATTTCACAGTTCTGTTGGACATGTTTCTCTCCACACCCCCACCCACCCTTATTCTCGGTGGTCCTGGCGCTGCTGGTCCTGCCAAGTTTATGTCAGCACTCGCCAGTCTTGTTTCTGTGCCGATGGCTGGTAGTGTGGGCGGTTTTGGAGCCTGTCTGGAGTTCTGTAATCTGATATTCTCAGTTTCCCTGCTGGAGGTTAGTGTAATCTCTTCAAAAGGATTGTTCTGTGGTGCAATGAATACTTCAAAATAGCCAGAAAAATTCAATCGGATATTCTGGCCCAGGCTGCAATGTGTGGAATCCAATGCCTGTCTGGCATGAGACATTTGGGGCGAAAATAAAGTTCCTTTTGCTTTTCCAGATTGTGCAAAAACCTTCTTCCATGAGCCCTGCTACCCATCGTTTCTTCATTTTAAAAAATTCATATCCCAGGATATGGGCTTTGCTGACTGGGCCAGCATTTATTGCCCATCCCTAATTGCCCTTGAGAAGATGATGGAGAACTGCCTTCTTGAACCACTAGTCCGTGTGGTGTAGATACACCCACAGCGCTGTTAGGGAGGGAGTTCCAGGATTTTGACCCAGCGACAGTGAAGGAACAGTGATATATTTCCAAGTCAGGATGGTGTGTGTCTTGGAGGGGAGCTCCCAGGTGGTGGTGTTCCCATTTATCTGTTGCCCTTGCCATTCTGGATGGTAGTGGCTGTGGGTTTGGAAGGTGCTGTCTAAGGACCCTTGGCGAATTCCTGCAGTACATCTTGTAGATGGTACACACTGCTGCTACTGTGAGGCGGTGGTGGAGGGAGTGAACGTTTGTGGATGTGGTGCCAATCAAGTGGGCCGCTTTGTCCTGGATGGTATCAAGCTTCTTGAGTGTTATTGGAACTGCACTCATTCAGGCAAGTGGGGAGTATTCCATCACACTCCTGACTTGTGCCTTGTAGATGGTGAACAGGCTTTGGGGAGTCAGGAGGTGAGTTACTCGCTGCAGGATTCCTAGCCTCTGACCTGTGCTTGTAGCCACAGTATTTATATGGCTGGTCCAGTTCAGTTTCTGGCCAATGGTAACCCCCAGGATGTTGATAGTAGGGGATTCAGTGATGGTAATGCCATTGAATGTCAAGGGCGATGGTTAGATTCTCTCTTGTTGGAGATGGTCATTGCCTGGCACTTGTGTGGCACGAATGTTACTTGCCACTTGTCAGCCCAAACCTGGGTATCGTCCAGGTCTTGGTGCATTTGGACATGGACTGCTTCAGTATCTGAGGATTCGAAAATGGTGCTGAACATTGTGCAATCATCAGCGAACATCTCCATTTCTGACCTAATGATAGAAGGAAGGTCATTGATAAAGCAACTGAAGATGTTTGGGCCGAGGACACTACCCTGAGGAACTCCTGGAGTGATGTCCTGGAGCTGAGACGATTGACCTCCAACAACCACAACTATCTTCCTTTGTGCTGGGCATGACTCTAAACAGTGGAGCGTTTTCCCCCGATTCCCATTGATTCCAGTCTTACTCGGACTCCTTGATGCCACACTTGATCAAATGCTGCCTTGATGTCAAGGGCTGTCACTCTCACCTCACCTCGGGAGTTCAGCTTCTTTGTTCATGTTTGAACCAAGGCTGTAACGAGATCAGGAGCTGAGTGGCCCTGACAGAACCCAAACTGAGCATCAGTGAGCAGGTTATTTCTAAGTAAGTGCCGGTTGATAGCACTAATGATGACCTCTTCGTCACTTTACAGGTGATTAGGGTGATAATTGGCTGGGCTGGATTTGTTCTGCTTTTTGTGTGCAGGACATACCTGGGCAATTTTCCACATTGCTGGGCAGATGCCAGTGTTGTGGCTGTACTGGAAAAGCTTGGCTAGGGGCGCGGCAAGTTCTGGAGCACAAGCCTTCAGTACTATTGGCAGAATATTGTCAGGGCCCATAGACTTTTCAGTATCCACTGCCTTCAGCCGTTTCTTGATATCACGTGGAGAAAATCGAATTGGCTGGAGACTGGCACCTGTGATGCTGGGGACCTCAGGAGGAGGACGAGATGGATAATCCAATAGGCACTTCTGGCTGAAGATTGTAGCCTGTGCTTCAGCCTTATCTTTTGCACTGATGTGCTGGCATCATTGAGGATGGGAATATTTGTGATCCTCCTCCTCCCGTTAGTTCTTTAATTGACCAGCACCATTCATGACTGGTTGTGTCAGGACTGCAGGACCTGTCAGTTAAATTGGGAAATTTAACTGGAGCTGTGCCAGGGCTTTCCAAGTGATGCCAGTCCTGGGGATGGGGGTGGGTGAGGCCTGAGCGGGGCCAGTCCTGGGGGAGCCCCTGAAGGGGATCAGTCCTGGGGAGGGTCCCTCAGTGGGGACAGTCCTGGGGGTTAGGGAGGGGAGTGGTCCCAAATGGGGCCAGTCTGGTTTGAGTGATTTTCTGCTTGATAATCCCCCTGGCAACTGGAGTTTGAGAGTATTGAGCAGCTTGAAAGGAGCGGTGAGAGGTCAGTGACTGGGTGTTGTTGGTAATCACCTTGATCTTCCTGCACAGTTTTATCAGGGTAGGGGTATTTGGGGTTTATTGGGTGGTCTGGGGTGGGGTATGGCACCTGTGTGTGGTGGGGGTACTGGGTGATCTGGGGGAGTATGGGGTGGTGTGGGGGATATGGGGCAGTCTGGGCAATAGCAGGTGGACAGTCTTGGGGATATGGGATGGGCTGGGGATAACAGTCTAGAGATTGCTTTAATAAAAACAGAAAATGCTGGGAAAAACTCAGCAGGTCTGGCAGTATCTGTGGAGCGTGAAACAGTCATATGGACTTGAAACGTTAACTCTGTTTCTCTCTCCACAAATGTTCCTAAACCTGCCTAGCTTTTCCAGCATTTTCTGTTTTCATTTAAGATTTCCAGCATCCACAGTATTTTGCTTTTATCTTAGAGGTTGTTGTATATGTGCAAGTTAAACAGGCGTCTTGGGCCTGAGGTCTTTCACCAGCTGGGGGTATCTGAATGGTATACAAGACTTGCCTTGACTTTTCTGGAGTAGTGTAAACCAGCCATGTCCTGTTACTATTGGAAACTATCCAGTTAGGGATGTGAGAGTGCTCAGTAATATAACTACCATCAAGAATGAAAGAAAGATCTGCATTTTTACAGAGTTTTCATAACATCGGAAATTGCACTCCCTACCCCTTCCAGTTAAGCATTGCAAACATAAGAGAGTAGCTGGAGTGGATCATTCAGCCTTTGAATTTGCCTTGCAGTCAGAAAGATCTTGGTTGATCTTTGACATCAAGTTCACTTTTCCACCTGATCTCCTTATCACTTGATTCCCTTACAGTCCAAATATTTAGCGATCACAGCCTTGAATAAAATCACCAATAAGAATTATGTTGAAATAAAGTTACAGTTGTAATAAAGGAAACATGGCAGCCATTTGCACACAGCGAGATTCCACAAACAGCAATGTGGTAATGATCACATCATCTTTATAGTGATATGGGCCAAGGCAATTGTGCGAACACATCTGCTCTTCAAAATAGTGCAGCAGAACCTTGCATGTCTACTTGAGAGGGCAGAAGGGCCTTGGTTTACCATCTCATTGGAAAGATGGCCCCTCCAACAGTGTGGCGCTCCCTCAGTACTGCAATTTCTACTCCCCTGTGCAACAACATGCCCCCACTGCAGAAGAACATGTGGATCTAGAATTGGGCGCCTAAACTATCTGAAGTCTCCAAGCCTGATGGATGTCATCCTCAATTCTGAGGGACCGATGACGACAACTGGCACTCCTTCGGTACTGACCCTCTGACAGTGCAGCACTCCCTCAGTACTGACCCTCTGACAATGCAGCACTCCCTCAGTACTGACCCTCTGACACTGCAGCACTCCCTCAGTACTGACCCTCTGACAGTGCAGCGCTTCCTCAGTACTGACCCTCTGACAATGCAGCACTCCCTCAGTACTGACCCTCTGACAGTGCAGCGCTTCCTCAGTGATGACCCTGCGACAGTGCGGCGCTCCCTCAGTACTGGCCCACTGTCCGACAGTGCGGCGCTCCCTCAGTATTGACCCTCTGACAGTGCAGCGCTCCAGCAGTACTCCTTCTGACTGTGTGTATGGATTGGATGCCCCACTCCTGTTTGTACGCTGTTTGAAATGCCCCTATCCTGTGTGCTGTGTTACACGTTGTGCACCAGTCGACCTGTTCCTGATGATTGAGGGTCGGGTGAACAAATCACTTGAATAGCTAAGGACCCATTTTGCTGAGCTAGTTTAATATCACCCGGTTTTCCCACGGTCCTGCTCAAAGCCCAGTGACTCTCTCCTGAAGTGGACTGCCATTGCAGCACCGTCTCAACTGGTTAAAGTTTTCCAGTGATGTCTTTAACATTTAGATAGCCAGTCACCATTGGGTTGGGTAGCATGCTGCCCCTATATTATGGGATGGTAATGGCCGTCATTGTACCTTGTTTTGTATGAGAGGAAATTGATCTGTGTGCCAGTGTGACTCCTTCATGTATTATGGGTCGTTGAGCTGTGTGTAACTGAGCTTTATAATGAGGGTAATGCTATGTTTTAGTTCAGCATTTTAAAAGATTTGACTTTTTTCTCCTTCCAGGCTCCTCGTCCTGTATGAGTGTGTCAATGAATTGTGATTCCACCGGAGCAGCCATGAATGCCCCTTCTGTTCACCCCCAAATGATGGGGTCTGGGGTCAGTCCCGCCATCAGCTCCCCCGGACAACTACATTCACCTATAAGCACTTTGAACTCTCCAGTGAATGGACTGAGCTCTCCCTTCTCAGTTATCAGCTCACCACTGGCACCACACACAATATCCATCCCTTCATCTCACAACATGGGCTTCGGAGGACAGAGTCCGCAGGTACGTCTCTGAACAACTTCCTCACTCAGTCTGTCCAGGCAGCCGCCAGTGGAGGCGATGGTAACGTGAGCAGAATTAATCCACTGGCATTGCCTCCACCTGAGGAACTGCGTACTTTAATATTATTAACAAAAGAAGCAGAGGGGGAAGTGAGACATTTTTAACACAGCGAGTTGCTGTGATCTGGAATGCGCTGCCTGAAAGGGCATTGGAAGCAGATTCAGTAGGAACTTTCACTGAGAGTTGGAGAATTACTTGATAAAGAGTACGCAGGCACTAGTGAGAAGGTGGGGTATATGGTTTGGGGTACACGGGTGCCTTAATCTATGTCCCTCTTCCACATGTGATACTGACTAGGGAGTGTGGATGACCTGTGGAACTCCAGGAGGCAGAACGATTAAATCTGCATTCACAATCCTCATAAAGGTACTCAGGGTCAGGGTCAGACAGCAGGAATTGGGGGCAGGATCCTAGCGAGTTCTCATTCTGAGTCTGGGAGACACAGTCCAATTGTCGGAGCTCCCTCTCCTCCTTGCCCCTGGTATAATCAGGATCATGGTGTACTTTCAGCATCACACCTTGACCAGTAATTGCAGGTGAGGGGGTAGATTGTATATCGGCATATTGTGTTGCTCTGAATCAGTCTAATTCAGTAACTGGATGGAAGCTAGAAGTTCTTTTTATTGTAAGGTTTTGCAAAGCGTAAATCAAAAAGCACCAGGTTTTATAGCAGCTTTACAATGTGAAGATGTAACAGTTGAGTAGGATGTTCCTGTTGCAGGAGCTTCCTGTCTGGTTATGAGTGTCCGAATTGAAAATGTATTTTGATCCATTCCCTCCTGTGTAACTGTAATTGTGTCATTTCCTGGTCTAAATGTAAAGTAGGCTGTCAGAGCAGCAACCTGTTCTCAACACGCAGGAAATACTTGGCAAAGACACTTCCTATCTGTGGCTGCACCCTCCACCCTCATTCGAACCCTGACTGTCATTTCCTCTTGGCCCTGTCACTGGCATTTCAATGTGACAGGAAGAGTCAGATTTCACAACATGTCCTCTTTTGAACTGAGAGAGCACACAAGTCACAGATCTAGACACTGACTTGTGCGTGTCACTGTCTTACACTGGGTACAGTACTGGCAGATACATATCTGTCACTGTAATAACACTGGGGTACGATACTGCTGGGAATGGGTCTGGCACTGTATAATGCTGGGGTACAGTGCTGGTGGGACAGGTCTGTCACTGTATATTGCTGGGGTACAATGCTAGTGGGGACTGGTCTTTTACTGTACAACACTG
The DNA here is from genome assembly GCF_017639515.1 of Carcharodon carcharias. Lineage (NCBI taxonomy): Eukaryota > Metazoa > Chordata > Chondrichthyes > Lamniformes > Lamnidae > Carcharodon > Carcharodon carcharias. The sequence goes on from NC_054474.1 coordinate 144,167,221, forward strand.
GGGTATAGTGCTGGTGGGGACGTCTTTTACTGTATAACACTGGGGTACAGCACTGGGGAAAGCTCTGTCATTATAACACTGGGGTACAGTACTGGTGGGAGACAGGTCTTTTACTGTATAATACTGGGGCACCGTACTGGTGGGGATAGGCCTGTCACTGTATAACCCTAGGGTACAGTACTGGTGGAGACAGGTCTATCACTGTATAACACTGGGGTATAGCACTGATGGGGACAGGTCTTTCACTGTATAACACTGTGGTACAGTACTGATGGCTGCAGCTCTGTCACTGTATAACACTGGGATACAGGACTGGTGGGGACAGGTCTGTCAATGTATAACACTGGAGTACAGGACTGGTGGGGAAAGGCCTGTCACTGAATAACACTGTGGTACAGGACTGGTGGGGAAAGGTCTGTCTCTGTATAACACTGGGGTACAGGACTGGTAGGAACAGGTCTGTCATTGTGTGACACTGGGGCACAGTACTGGTTTGGATAGGTCTGTCACTATAACACTGGGGTACAGAAGTGGTGGGGACAGGTCTGTCACTGTATAACACTGGGGTACAGCTCTGGTAGCAACAGGTCTGTCATTGTGTGACACTGGGGCACAGTACTGGTTTGGATAGGTCTGTCACTATAACACTGGGGAACAGAAGTGGTGGAGACAGGTCTGTCACTGTATAACACTGGGGTACAGTGCTGGTGCAGACTGGTCTCACTGTATAACACTGGGGTACTGTGCTGGTGGGGACAGGTCTTTTACTGTATAACACTGGGGTACAGCACTGGTAGGGAAAGTCTATCACTGTATAACACTGGGGTACAGGACTGATGGGCATGGGTCTGTCACTGTATAACATTGGGGTATAGTGCTGGTGGGGACAGGTCTTTTATCGTATAACACTGGCGTTCAGCACTGGCGGGGACAGGTCTTTTACTGTATAATACTGGGGCACTGTACTGGTGGTGACAGGCCTGTCACTGTATAACACTGGGGCATAGTACTGATGGGGACAGGTCATTCGCTGTATAACACTGTGGTACAGTACTGATGGCTGCAGCTCTGTCACTGTATAACACTGGGATACAGGACTGGTGGGGACAGGTCTGTCACTGTGTAACACTGGGGTACAGGACTGATGGGGACAGGTCTTTTACTGTATAACACTGGGTACAGCGCTGGTGAGGAAAGGTCTTGTTACTGTATAACACTGGGATACAGCACTGGTAGGAACAGGTCTGTCATTGTGTGACACTGGGCACCGTACTGGTTTGGATAGGTCTGTCACTGTATAACACTGGGGTACAGAAGTGGTGGGGACAGGTCTGTCACTGTAAAACACTGGGGCACAGTACTAATGGGGAGAGGTCTGTCACTGTATAACACCGGGGTACAGGACTGATGGGGAAAAGTCTGTCTCTGTATAACATTGGGGTACTGTGCTGGTGGGGACTGGTCTCACTGCATAACACTGGGGTAGAGTGCTGGTGGGGACAGGTTTTTTACTGTGTAACACTGGGGTACAGCACTGGTGGGGAAAGGTCTGTCTCTGTATAACACTGAGGTACAGCGCTGGTGGGGACACGTCTTTTACTGTATAACACGGGTACAGTACTGGTGGGGTCTGTGTAACACACGGTACAGTACTAATGGGGATGGGTCTTTCACTGTATAACACTGGGGCACAGTTCTGGTTGGGACAGGTCTGTCACTGTATAACACTGGCATACAGAACTGGTGGGGACAGGCCTGTCACTGTATAACACTGGGGTATAGTACTGGCGGGGAAGGGTCTGTCACCGTATAACATTGGGGTACAGCACTGGTGGGGACAGGTCTGTCACTGTATAACATGGGATGTTAGCCTTGGTTTAACTATTGAGTTGCTGAATTGGATTTGAACCTCGGACTATTTATCTCAGTGATTAGTGTGCTTCCCAGTGAGCTGTGACAGCCTGTAATAACCAGTGCAGAGCCTTCCCCATTCGTGAGGTTGTATGAGGGTCCATGAGTGAAGGCCGTTGTATATTCTGTTTTCAGTGGCAGTGTATTTGCTGATTCGAGGGCACAGATTTGAGATAATTGGCAAGAGTCCAAGTGGACATAAGAAAAACCTTTTAATTATTGTAGTAGAAAGGGTTAAGAGGTTGCATATGATAATATATAATGCAGATGATGATGCTTTAGTGATATCAGTCAGTCAAGTATTGGACAGTCTCTCTCTCTCTCTTGAGAGAGAGAGAGAGCTTGGAATCATGCCTAGGAGTTACATGCTTACTCTAACCTGTTTAGATGTAGTACTAATAAGCAAGTGTTAAGCAGATAGCAGAGGATGTCTACAATCTGTCTAAGAACCAAACCCCATGCCTGGAGTCCAGCACAGAAGGACCCGATCTAAGAACATTTGCGATCTGTAATGAGCTGCCTGAAAGGGTGGTGGAAGCAGATTCAAAGATAACTTTCCAAAATAGAATTGGATAAATACTTGAAGTGGAAATGTTTTCAGGGCACCGGGGAAAGGGCAGAGGAGTGGGACTAATTGTATAGCTTTTTCAAAGAACTGGCATAGGCATGTTTGGCTGAATGGCCCCATCCTGTGCTGTGTGATTGCCCCCTCTCCAGTTGAGTGGAGGTTGGTGAATGAGGATCAATGTTTATTTATATTTAATCTCTTACACCCCGCATTCTTGACTAACTCGGTGATTTCTGTTCTCTGAATATTTTGCTGCCCTCTGGATGATATTCCCCAGCTGATGGATTCTTTTGTTGTTTTGTTTTGCATGTTCTGGTGAACTGCTTAAGCCCTTTTATTCAGTTGAATTTTTGAACGAGCTTGTACTGCGAGATGAATGGATGTTAAACCCAACAACATGAATCTAACTGAAAGATTAGCAGGATGGTGTCAGAATGTGGAAAGCTCAGTGAGATTTAATTCTTTGTGTCTTAACTTGTTTAAACAGGATTGAAATATGTGTGTGTTGTTTATGGCCTGTTTCTCTCTGCTCACTTCTCATCTTTAAGACAGAATAAGTAAGTGTTGCCTGGGTTCATGCATTGAGCTGGAGGGAGTGGGTAGCTGAGTATTTTCAATGACCCCCAAGCTATGGTGAGGAGGTTCCAGGTGTGTGGTTGCTTTTGGCATCCTCATGTAGGTTTGTTGAGCAGATTGTTCCTGTACCTGAGCTTGCAGAAACTCTGCAAACCACCCCTCTGCTCCCCGCAACCCTACCACCCCGCCCCAATAATAGGTTACTTGGATACACATGTTAGGAATGCTGCGACTGCAAAGAGCCAGAGGCTAGGTAAACATTGACAAGAATATCGTCCTTCCTCCCCTTGTGTTACTGCCTCGATCCCTGGGCTCTCTTGAACTGTTACATTCGGAATGACAGTCATGAGACTGTATGTGGAAGCTCACATGAGGTCAGCAGGATAAACACAGTGTGGTTCCTCTGCCAAGAAAACCATTCTCTGTGGCCGATTCAGACAGCTCCCTTATGGATTTCATTAGCTGTCTTCCTGTATGCCTGCGAGGTAGGAGCCTGTCCCAGCGAGGGCCTCCTGCTAATCAACAGGAAGATGAATTGCCTGGCGTCACCAGTGTCTCCTCCCAGGCAGGCCTGGCCTCGGCTTCCTGTTTCTCGGTGAGGTTTATTGCCTGCAGGTGTTGCTCACACTCCTCTCCTCAGCCCCAGCTCCCCACACTCAGCCGTCTCCCTCTTTTATTGATGTCTGAATTTCCATGTGTGCTCACTGCCCTCATTAGGGTAGAGAGTTTGTAGGAGATTGAGAAAAGATTCCAATACTTTCTAGCTTTAAAGATCTCTCTCAGTTCTCTGTCTAGGCGCCAGCATCTGTGCTTGAGCAATTGCACACTGAGAGTATGAACTAAAGCAACAAGTTGATAACGAGTGTTTGATTTAATTTGCTGTGAACTGTGAGATGTTGCTAGAGTGCTTGGAGTTATGAACTGAATTAAATTCTCAGGTTCAGTCCCCAGGTTCTGTAAGCAATGCCAGGCCAGTCCCAGGAAACTGGGACTGTGTTAGGACAGCCAACCTGGCTCTGTATAACATTGGGGTATAGTGCTGGTGGGGGCAGGTCTGTCACTATATAACACTGGGGAACAGTACTGGTGGGGACAGGTCAGTCACTGTATAAAACTGATCTACAGTACTGGCGGGGACGGGTCAGTCACTGTTTCACACTGAGGCACAGTACTGGTGGGGACAGGTCTGTCATTGTAGAACAATGGGTACTGTACAGGTGGGGACAGGCCTGTCACTGTATAACACTGGGACTGGTGACGAATGGTCTCTTACTGTATAACACTGGGGTACAGCATTGGTGGGGACAGGTCTATCACTCTTTAAAACTGGGGTACAGTACTGATGGGTGCAGGTCTGTCACTGTATAATATTGGGGTACAGTGCTGGTGGGGACAGGTCTGTCACTGTATAACACTGGGGTACAGTACTGGTGGGGACAGGTCTGTCACTGTATAACACTGGGGTACAATACAGGTGGGGACAGGTCTGTCACTATAGAACACTAGGGTACAGTACTGGTGGGTGCAGATCTGTCACTGTATAACACTGGTCTACAGTTCTGGTGGGTGCAGGTCTATCACTGTATAACACCGGGGTACAGTACTGGGGGATCAGGTCTGTCACTGTATAACACTGGGGTACAGTACTGGTGGGGAAAGGTCTGGCAATGTAAAACCCTGTGGTACAGTACTGTTGGAGAGTGGTCTGTCACTGCATAACACTTGGGTACAGTAGTGGTGGGGACAGGCCTGTAACTGTATAACACTGGGGTACAGGACTGGTGGGGACATGTCTGTCACTGTAGAATAGTGGGTTGCAGTACTGGTGAAGTCCGGTCTGTCATTGTCGCCATGATAAGTGCTATAAAAATGCAAGTCTCTTTTTCATGTATCTAACCCCGTGCTGTACCTGCCCTGGGAGTGTTTGATGGGTCAGTGTAGAGGAAGCTTTACTCTGTATCTAACCCTGTGCTGTACCTGTCCTGGGAGTGTTTGATGGGGACGGTGTAGAGGGAGCTTTACTCTGTATCTAACCCCGTGCTGTACCTGTCCTGGGAGTGTTTGATGGGGACAGTGTAGAGGGAGCTTTACTCTGGATCTGATTCATATCCAAACTCCAGCAACCTGTTGTCATCTCTTAAATCTATATTCATATTTCCCTCACTCGGTGTGTGTACCTCTGCCAACATGTTTTCATCACTGTTAGTAGCAGAGATGTCCCTAATCAAAGTCACACAGTGTATCCTCTGTGATTGTGATTGTGACTGTGGTGCACTTTCCTCATCCTCTCTGCTGACAGTCAGTCACACTGACCTCCTTCAACTGCTACCCTCCATTATCCAGTTCAGTGTGACTGCCTCAGTTGGTTCCTTTCTCACCCAACCAATTTAAGAGGCAGCAAGTTTTTATTCCAATGAGTCCGAACACTTCCTCACCAATATTACACCATAGCCTTTCAGGGTGGTTCCACCCCTGATTTTATCACAGCAATGCCCCAAGGGGTGTCCAACCCTCCTTTAGATTATACCTGACCCCAGGAGGCACTGTCTCGTTAAAATAGACTCCAGGTCCACAGTTACTGCACACACACACACACACGGACTAACTGGTTTTGAAATCGTTCCCACGTTTCCTGCTGTTTCTTTGTGATGCATGCTAGTCTATCAAATTGGAAACATTCGGTAGTTTTGTTCCTAGCTGGCGTTTGGGAAAAGGAACACAGCTGCAGCTCACTTCAATCCAAGCTGCCTTTCAAAAACCTCAGTCAGAAACCCGTGCACTGCAGCAACTTGTCTGTACGCTCTTAGAGAGCAGTAAAACGACACTACAATCACACCAGCCAACCTTTAGGCTATTTTTCTGGATTATTCCCGCAGTTCATTCCACTCATCGCACTGGCTCTTGTAGAGGGGCTCTAATCTCAAATTCAGGGGAACAAAACTCTTACAGATTGCAGTGGTCTCTGGTTAGATTCTTTCCATTGTATTTTAAATATGACCATTCCCTGCAAATACGGCAGATCACCTTGGCAAGCAATGCTGCTACAATCAGTCAAACACTACCTCAGGCAGACACTCCTTCACATATCCAATTCCTATCACCAACGAGTTAATAGAATATGTAGTTCGGAAGAACAATGTTGGATGGAATGGAATGCAAAGCATTGTGCTGCACACAGGAATAGAAGGTAGGAAATATCTATGCTTCAGCAATGATGGAGAAATACCAATGGGTGAAGTCGGGAAGAGTTGCAGGGGTGTCAGCAGCAGGATTACCTGATCACCAGCTGACTGTCACCGCAGAGATTTGGGGGACTGCAGCAACACCTTCTCACTTACGGTGCAATGTGCAGGGCTCAGGGACTGCATAGAAAAATCAAAGAAACTTAAAGCACAGAAGAGGCCATTCAGCCCCTCATGACTGTGCTGCCTCTTTGAAAAAGCATTCGTGCTTAGTCCCACACACCCTGCAGATCCCTCATCCTTCAGTAACCACCTGACTCACTTTCAAAATTATTTATGGAATCAGCTGTCACCACCCTTCCAGATCCTGTCAACCCTGAGTGAAAAAAAATCTCATGTCCCCTCTAGATCTTTTGTTAATGATTTTAAATCTCCGACGTCAGGGCATTGACCCACTCGCCAGAGGGAACAAATTTTCTCTCTGTCTCCTCTATCAAAACCTCTCATCATCTTGTAAACCTCTATTAGCTCAACCATCAGCCTTCTGTGTTCCAAGGAGGACAGTCGTAACCTTTTCAACCTCTCCTCATAGCTAAAGTCCCTCATCCCCACCAAAATCCTCGTAAAATCTCCTCTGCACCCTCTCCAAGGCCTTGACATCTTTCCTGAAGTATGATGCCCACAATTGTCCGCAATTCTCCATCTGAGACCTAAATTGCGATTTATAAAGTTCCAGCATCATTTCTTTGCTTTTATATTCTACTCCTCTATTTATAAACCCAAATAACCCATATACTTTTTTAACCACCTTATCAATTTGCCTTGGCCCCTTTAATGATATGTATTTGGCATCAAGAGCTCATTGGCCAACTACACTTTTAAAAAAAGTGGAATTTATAGTGCAGTGAAAATATAGAAGAATCCCAGAAACCGAAACAGTGACACTCTGGTAACTTGGTTCTATGCCCAGAAATAGAAAGACTGACAATCCAAGCCAAAAAGATCGAGTTCCCAACTGGGTGTGACACTTAATGGCTCAGAATTGAGAAGCTGACAATGTCCAAATTGCAGCAATTGCAGCCAATTCTACAAAGTGTTACAGTGATTCAAAATAAGAGAAATCAGTTGCAGACAACAATCTATTCGCAATGTTAACTGGAGAAGTGGTGTCACAAAGCACAAACCACATTCTACAATGTAACTCTAAACAAACCAAACTGCTTCCTATTTCAGCACTGAATAAAACCCAAAACTGCCCTCCGTTGACATCTACAAGTCAGAGACAGGGTTCAAGAGTGCCAGGTAACAACTAGCTCTGACAAATGGAAGCCCAGTCATCTGCCCTTAACTTTCAACCATCGTTAGGTTCATGCCTAAATTTTCTGTAAGCATATAAATAGTAAAAGGGTGGTAAAAGAAGGAGTAGGGTTGATGAAGGACCAGAAAGGGGATTTACACATGAAGGCAGAGGGCATGGGTAAGATATTAAATGAATACTTTGCATCTGTCTTTGCCAAAGAAGAAGATGCTACCCAGGCATGGTGAAAGAGGAAGTAATTCAGCTATTGAAAGGGTTTAAAATTAATAAGGAGGAGGTATTGGATAGACCATCTATGCTGAAAGGATGTATCCTCTTGTGAGAGAGTCCAGAACTAGAGGACGCAGTTTAAAAATAAGGGGCCTTCCATTAAAGATGGGGATGAGGAGAAATTTTTTCTGAGGGTTGCTGGTCTTTGGAACTCTCTTCCCCAGAGAGCGGTGGAGGCAGAGTAATTAAATATTTTGAAGGCAAAGATAGATTCTTGACTAACAAAGGAGTTAAGGGATATCAGCAGTAGGCAGAAATGTGGAGTTGAGGCCACAATCAGATCAGCCATTATCCTATTGAATGGTGGAGCAGGCTTGAGGGGCCAAATAGCCTACTCCTGCTCCTAATTCGTATTTTTGTATGTAAATTTGATAAGGCACCAGGGCCGGATGAGTGTATCCAAAGATACTGAGGGTAGGAAGAGTGGAAATTGAGGAGGCCCTGGCCATAATTTTTCCTTAGGCTCGAAGGTGGTGCCAGAGGACTGGAGAATTGCTGATGTTACATCCTTGTTCAGAAAAGAGTCTAAAGCTAAACCCAGCCAGTCAATTTAATTTTGATTGTGGGGAAACTTCTGGAAACAATAATTCGGGACAAAATTAATAGTCGCATGGACAAATGTGGGTTGATTAAGGAAAGCCAGCATGAATTCCTTAAGGGAAAATCATGTTTAACTAATTTGCTGCAGTTTTTGAAGAGGTAACAGAGTATTAATAAGGGCAATGCTGTTGATGTGGTGTACATGGACTTCCAAATGGTGTTTGATAAAGTGCCTCGCAACAGACTTGTGAGTAAAGTTATAGCTCATGGAATAAAAGGGACAGTAGCAACATGAATGTGAAATTGGCTGAATGATAGGAAACAGAGTAGTGATTAGTGGACATTTGTCAGGCTGGATGAAAGTTTATGGTGGAGTTCCCCAGGGGTCAGTGTTGGGACCCTTGCTTTTCCAGATATATATTAATGACCTGGATCTTGGTGTGCAGGGGACAATTTCAAAGTTTGCAGATGATACTAAACTTGGAAGCATTATGAACTGTGAGGAAGATAGTGTAGAACTTCAAAATGATATAGACAAGTTGGTGGAATGGGCAGATAAGTGGCAATGAAGTTCAATGTGGAGAAATATGGAGTGATTCATTTTGGTAAGAAGAGCACAGAGACACAATATAAAATAAAGAGTACAACTCTAAAGGGGTGCAGAAGCAGAGGGACCTGGGTGCATTTGCACATAAGCTATTGAAGGTGGCAGGACAGTTTGAGAACACGGTTAATAAAACAGTTTCCTAGGCTTTATTGATAGGGCATAGAGTACAAGAACAAGAAGGTTATGTTTAACTTGTATAAGACATTAGTTTGGCCTCAGCTGGAGTATTACATCCAGTCCTGGGCACTGCACTTAAAGAGGTATGTGAAGGCATTAGAAAGAGTGCAGAAAAGATTCATGAGAATGGTTCCAGGGATGAGGAATGTCAGTTATGAAGATAGATCAGAGAAGTTAAGACTGTTTTCCTTAGAGAAAAGAAGGTTGAGAGATTTGATAGAGGCATTCAAAATCATGATGGGTCTGGACAGAGTAGATGGGGAGAAACTATTCCCATTGGTCTTAGTGTCGAGAACAAGAGGACAGAGGTTTAAAGTAAGCAGTTAAAAAAAAAAGCAAAAGCGAAATGAGGAAAAACTTTTTCACACAGCAAGTGGGTAAGGATATGGAATGCTCAGCCTGAGAGTGTGATGGAGGCAGGTTCATTCAAAAGGGAATTAGACTGAAAAGGAAGAATGTGCAGGGTGTCACAAAACTGTCATATTTTTCACAATATGATTGTGGGATATTGTAAAGTTGGCTTAAGTGTGTGTGTGTGGTTCTGTATGTGGCTGATTTAATTAAATTAGAGATGGGTAGATGGCAAGGTTTAAATTATCAAAAGAGCTAGGTATAAAAAGGCATTTGAAATGCTAATGGATGAACTAAGGAAAGAAGTATTTACATTTTTTAGGTAAGGGGAAAAGTGGTTGGATTTTCAAGACACACGATGAGGTTTTTACAACTGGCAAGATAAATAGGGCAAGGTTATTATGTTGATTTTTCCCAAAAGTGCTGACCAGAATGACAACAAAAAAGATTTATTATTATGAGAAAAGTAAATTCCAAAGACATGGGGGAGCAATGGGATTTACAAATCAAAGAAGGAGAAATATGTTTAGAGAACGATGGAAGGCTGTATGGGGTGCATTTGTGTGAGATTTGAAAGGTACACTGTGAAACAGATTTGGCGGAAAAGCCTCAAGCCACTTTGCGGAAGTCCTCTGTTCCAGTAACCAAAGTTGTGTTAAAAGCCTCTGGAATTCCACTGTCAAGTGGGTGCTTGTGGTAACCTTGCTGGATTGTCTCTATAAATTTAAAATATATTTTGGAATGTTGCCTTAAAGTGGGTGTATAGTTGGGAATCTGGCTAATTAAGAAATTCTGAGAATAGTTATAAAGTAACTGTGTAACAGTAATCTTTTGTATGTGTTTTATTCTTTTCTTTTGTAAATAAATGTTTTATTTTAATTTTTAAAATCTCTAAATATGTTAGTGGACTCATTACTTCTGAATTCAGTGCCCAAACCTTCTCATAATAAATACAAATTGCAAAACCATTGTGGTAGCATGGCCAAGTTTCCATTGTGGAGTTGGTCAGCCTGGCAAATATCACCTGCCACATCATAACTAAAGTTATGGGGAGAAGGCGGGGCAATGGCACTCGGTGAGTCACTCATTCGGAGAGGCGGTGCAGACATGATGGGTCACATGGTCTCCTTCTGCACTGTAACAATTCTGTGATTCTGTGACGTTCACCTTCATGAACATTCAGAGTTGGAGAAGAGACGTAGAGGTCACCAATGCAAGCAGCTGAATAGGACCACCAGATCAGGACAGAGTCTGGACCCTCTGTGACACTGCTCAACTCCTGATTTTTGAAACAGGTGCACTGTGGCTATAGAATGTACTTCAGAGTCAGGGTTCCTTCATCAAAATCTTCCTTGAAATCTCTGCCACTGAGAAACACTCAGGACAACTGTGAACAATTCTGGTCTTTTTATAAAAAGGCACTGGAGAAGGTGCAGGACAGACTTACTGGAATGATGCAGAACTGTGAGGATATACCCTTCAGAAAAGATTGAACAGGATGGGGCTCCCTCTACATTGTCTGCATCAAACACTCCCAGGACAGGTACAGCACAGAGTTAGATACAGAGTAAAGCTTCCTCTGCACTGTCCCCATCAAACACTCCCAGGACAGATACAGCACAGGGTTAGATACAGAGTAAAGCTTCCTCTACACAGTGCCCATCAAACACTCCCAGGACAGGTACAGCATGGGGTTAGATACAGAGTAAAGCTCTCTCTACACTGTTCCCATCAAACGCTCCCAGGACAGGTACAGCACGGGATTAGATACTGAGTAAAGCTCCCTCTACACTGTCCCCATCAAACATTCACAGGACAGGTACAGAATGCAGGCTGCAGGTAGAGTCCATCATAAAAGATGTAATAGCTGAGCACTTGGAAAACAGTGGCAGAATCAGACAGAGTCAGCATGGATTTACGAAAGGGAAATCATGCTTGACAAATCTGGAATTTTTCGAGTATTTAACTAGTAGAGTTGGTGAGGGGGAGCCAGTGGATGTGGTTTATTTGGACTTTCAGAAGACTTTCGACAAAGTACCACATAAGAGATTAGCGTGTAAAACTAAAGCACATGGGATTAGGGGTAGTTTATTGAGATGGATAGAAAACTGGTTGGCAGACAGGAAACAAAGTGTAGGATTAAACGGGTCTTTTTCCGAATGGCAGGTGGTGACTAGTGGGGTACCGCAGGGATCGGTGCTGGGACCCCAGCTATTCACAGTATATATTAATGATTTAGATGAGGGAACTAAATGTAATATCTCCAAATTTGCAGATGACACAAAGCTGGGTGGGAGGGTGAGCTGTGAGGAGGATGCAGCGAGATGCTTCAGTGTGATTTGGACAAGCTGAGTGAGTGGGCAAATGCATGGCAGATGCAGTATAATGTGGATAAATGTGAGGTTATCAATTTTGGTAGCAAAAACAGGAAGACAGATTATGTCTGAATGGCTATAAATTGAGAGAGGAGAATGTGCAATGAGACCTGGGCATCCTAGTACACCAGTCGCTAAAGGTAAGCATGCAGGTGCAGCAGGCGGTAAAGAAGGCAAATGGTTTGTTGGCCTTCATAGCAAGAGGATTCGAGTACAGGATCAGGGATGTCTTGCTGCAATTATACAGGGCCTTGGTGAGACCACGCCTGGAATATTGTGTGCAATTTTGGTCTCCTTTTCTTGCTATAGGGGGAGTGCAGCGAAGGTTTACCAGACTGATTCCTGGGAAGGCGGGACTGACATATGAGGAGAGATTGAGTCGGTTAGGATTATATTCGCTGGAGTTGAGAAGAATGAGGGGGGATCTCATAGAAACCTATAAAATTCGAACAGGACTAGACAAGGTAGATGCAGGAAGGATGTTCCCAATGGTGAGGGAGTCCAGAACCAGGGGTCACAGTCTGAGGATACGGGCTAGATCATTTAGGACTGAGATGAGGAGAAATTTCTTCTCCCAGAGAGTGGTGAGCCTGTGGAATTCACTGAGGCCAAAACATTGTATGTTTTCAAGAAGGAGTTAGATATAACTCTTGGGGCGAAAGGGATCAAAGGATATGGGGAGAAAGCAGGAGCAGGCTATTGAGTTAGATGATCAGCCATTACCATGATGAATGGCGGAGCAGGCTCAAAGGGCTGAATGGCCTACTCCTGCTCCTGTTTTCTATGTTTCTATACTTGTTGGGGTATGATACGTTGTAAGACTCATTGCGATGCTGAGGCAGTTGATTTGTGAAGTTGTCACTCTGTAGAACTGAGATTCAGTGTACTGGTGAAGGAATCCTGTGTACGGTCTGAGGCTTTTACATGCTATATATGCTGTATAACAGCACACTCCTGAATAGCTGAATGAACTGTTAGTTCGGTCAGTGCAAATGAATTTAATAGTTTTTGATGTGTTTAATATCTACTGGGGCTTGGTATAATGACACAGTTATGTAATGGAAACCTTTGAACAGCTCACTGACACAATGGACTCAGTCTCTTGTGAAGGTACTGCTGAAAGTGAGAGCTTGTGCTTTGTAGAGGTTGTGGTTTCCATGGTTTTCCTCTAATGCTACAGCCACCAAAGTTTGAATTTGTTCTCGTTGCTGTTGGGTAAATTCCCCTTGAGTTACAGTCCCAACAGGAAGGGTCTACATTCTCTATGTTCGTTGATCTGAAATAGGATGGTGATCGGGGCACTAAATTTGTCTCTGTTCCAAAGTTAGAGACGTAGTGGGATGAGGAAAAACAGCCAGATTTCCAGCTCCTGATCTCTATCCAATAACAAACAGACTCCTGCTTGTCTGTGTCTGTGAACTAGCGTCAGGTCCGTGATGAAAAAGTCATCCAGCTCACGCAAGAGTGGCTGATGGTGTTTCCTTGAGTGCCATGCCCCAGTGACAGTCAACACCCCTGGGTGCCGTGCCCCAGTGACAGTCAGCACCCATGGGTGCCGTGCCCCAGTGACAGTCAACACCCCTGGGTGCCGTGCCCCAGTGACAGTCAGCACCCATGGGTGCCGTGCCCCAGTGACAGTCAACACCCCTGGGTGCCGTGCCCCAGTGACAGTCAACACCCCTGGGTGCCGTGCCCCAGTGACAGTCAACACCCCTGGGTGCCGTGCCCCAGTGACAGTCAACACCCCTGGGTGCTGTGCCCCAGTGACAGTCAACACCCCTGGGTGCCATGCCCCAGTGACAGTCAACACCCCTGGGTGCCGTGCCCCAGTGACAGTCAACACCCCTGGGTGCCGTGCCCCAGTGACAGTCAGCACCCATGGGTGCCGTGCCCCAGTGACAGTCAACACCCCTGGGTGCCGTGCCCCAGTGACAGTCAGCACCCCTGGGTGCCGTGCCCCAGTGACAGTCAACACCCCTGGGTGCCGTGCCCCAGTGACAGTCAACACCCCTGGGTGCCGTGCCCCAGTGACAGTCAACACCCCTGGGTGCCATGCCCCAGTGACAGTCAACACCCCTGGGTGCCATGCCCCAGTGACAGTCGACTCTCACTGGACCTACGCCTCAGTGAGAGTTTGAGCCTTTGTGCCTGTGCCCCAGTCGGAGTCTGATCTCTTGGTTGTTGTGTCCCGGTGAGAGTTGACGCCCTGGGTGTTGTGTCCCGGTGAGAGTTGACGCCCTGGGTGTTGTGTCCTGGTGAGAGTTGACGCCTTGGGTGTTGTGTCCCGGTGAGAGTTGACGCCCTGGGTGTTGTGTCCCGGTGAGAGTTGACGCCCCCCAGGGCCTGTGCCTATGCAAGTTGGCACTCTGGGAGAAAACGGGAAATGAAATTGGTGTGAAATTTCACAGCAGCACACTGAAAAGAACAGAATTTCTTTAGAGTGATTAAGAAGATGGGAGCAGTCACAGGCTATCGGTCCTCCTACCTCCCTGCACTCCCACCAACTGCGGAAAGAGTCCAGATTGCCTCTGTTAACCCTTTGCATGTTGTTGCTCATTGGCTCTTACTGCGTGGCTTCTGTGTGTGGCCTGTTTCTCTTGGACTACGGTGGCATAATACATCCAGCTTAACCGGGCTTCTACAGAGTTATGCTGGATGGCTTTTAGTGTATATAGATGGGGGAGGGTGAGGAATGGCTATCACGCAGAGCGTAATGCGTTTTCTTACCTTACTCTTCCTTGTGTTGCAGATAAACTCGTCCATGAATTCAGTCAGCAGTACAGAGGATGTGAAACCACCTTTGGGAATTAACGGTGTGCTTAAAATATCGCCTCATTCCTCAAACTGTCCACTTTCCCTCACCAAACACATCTGTGCCATTTGTGGGGACAGGTCTTCAGGTATGTGTGTGTCACTGGTTTCTGTGGTGTCCCATTGCCCTGTACCATCACCATGTCAATGCATCCATGACCAACTGACAAGTCTGTTTGGACTAATCTCAAATTGAGTAGTATCGGTGTTTCTCTGTTGTATTCTGGGGCTGTGCAGTGCCCCCACTGAGTGGAGGGAAGGGTGGTTGGGAAGTGGGGGAGAGAGACGTGTGTCCCCAGGGCAAAGTGGTGCCCCTGGTGTGGGGTTGTACCCCAGCGTAGTTCTGTAGTGAAAGGTAGTCATCTCCTTTTTCCATGCCATTCCCCCCTGTGTAGATGGGGTTAATGGTGCTGAGTTTATATTGATATTCACATTATTCAGACACCCAACTACAAGATGAACAATTTCATAATCTTTTTCCCTCCCTACAGGCAAACATTACGGCGTTTACAGCTGTGAAGGTTGTAAAGGGTTCTTCAAACGCACAGTGCGCAAAGACCTTACCTACACTTGCCGTGACAACAAGGACTGTATAATTGACAAGCGCCAACGTAACCGGTGCCAGTACTGCCGCTACCAGAAGTGTCTTGCCATGGGGATGAAGCGGGAAGGTATGGGCGCAGACTTCAGAGGTGTGTCTAGTTAGGTTAAGGGACGTGTGCAGGGCTCGCTCTGCGGAGGCTCTTGGTGACTTGCAGCTTTATTACAGGATACTTGACACTGAAATCACACACACAGCCCCAAGGTGCCACCTCTCTATTGGGTTATTTCACCTCGTTCTGCTCTGCTCTGCATCCACTGTGAGCCCCTCACTCAGGCACTGCTTCTCTCCAGGAGTAATGCATAAAATAAGACAGGCAAAGGGAGACCCAAAGGTTTCCTCATCCCATAGGTGCCAAAAAGTCACTGCTCCTTCAGTCAAGGAGGTCCACGTAGTAAAGGTGAGCAAGCTAACCATTGTACATATGGATGTTTGGCCATCAGAGCTCAGCTCAAATTGTCCTTTCCCAAAGTCCAGGAGGGGTCTCTGGATAGTGATCAGGAGCAGGAACCCGGGCTGATTGCCCCTCTCTGACAGAGGAGTTGTTGAGAGCAGCAATACCAGAGCTAACACTACCCCGAGTGAGATCAGCTAGACTTCCCAGAGACTGGGAATGGAACCTGGGACATTGCTGCTTTATGAGTGGGGCTTGGTCCTATCCCCTGGATGGGCTTCTCCTGCTCCTTGGGGTTTGGTCCCATCCCCCAGGTGGGGAATTTACCCTCTTAGTAGTTTACTTGCTTTCTTTGCTGATTTTAAAAGGAAGAATTTTCTTGGTTAATTTTCTCCTTCAGTGTTGAAAGAGGGCCTGGCCTGGCTTTATCCAAGCTGAGAGCCGGTCCTTAACCTTCAGCTAGTCCAGTGTTCACCACAGTGAAAGTTCCCAGTAACTCACAGAAACCCAGTGCGTTAATGTAGCCAATGTGCTGGTCGCTTTCCATGGGTCATTGCAGCTCTACCTGAGTTCTAAGAGATGTCCAATTGCACCTGGGACAGTGTGCCCTCCCTCAGATTGTGCACCCCCACCTCCCAGTAATAGAGAAACACTATCTGGTAATGTTCCCAAAGCTGGCCTTTATCAGTATGGAAATCACCTGGAATTCATAAAGAAAAATTCTCCAGATGCCACAAAAATGAAATATTGCTGAATGATGCAGCAAGTCAGAAGGTTAATTTGAAATCTGCTGCTGTTTGGAGTGCAGGGTGGTGGGGGCATCTAGGACTGGCACTCTCCCCTCACATCCCTTGTGCGGTTTGCTGACAGTGAACACATTCGGTAATCCAGCTGCTGTTCCCATCGCTGATGCACAGGCATGCTCCGGTACCAGTAATGGAGGTGTCACTGTTAAAGGTGAACACTGAGACTGTATGTAATCATAATCCATTCCAGATCTCTTGTAGTGGATTGAAGTTCTTCATTTTTAAAGCATGTGTCTTGATAACCTGATTCACTGATCGATTGTTAACCCTTTGATTTCTGGTAACATGCTTACAGCAAAGAAGAGAGGTGATTATGGGTTTCATTCTGGCTGAAAAGTTTTTGTACTTGCCCTTCACTGCTGAATGTAATGGCAAATGAAAGGAGCTGCTTTCAGTCTCTGATCAGCCTCATCACCCCAAAACCCTGCCAGCGGAGACTCTGTACTACTTTCTGTCAATGATAGGTAATTGGGCCCTTCAAGTGTGTGAATCCTAGAACCTTTCAGCAAAGCAGGAGGGTATTTGGCCTGTTGTGCCTGTGCTGGTTCTGTGAAAATGTCTTCCAATTTACCATCACTCCCAGCTTTTTCCCTGTTAAATTAATTCTCTTCAAGTACATGTGGAATCTGATTTCACCACTCCTTCAGATAGTGTGTTCCAGATCACAAGAAGTCTCTGTATGAAATAAATTCTCCTTATTTCTAATCTAGTTCTTTTGTCAATTATTTTAAATCTATGGCTTTGAGTTGCCAACTTGCCAGAGAAATTGAAGTCAGGAGAAACTATCAAAAGGCCTCCATCCTGAATAGCTGAATTAAATCTCTATTTAGCATTCTCTGCTGTATGAAGAACAATCCCAGATTTTTCAATTCCTCTACATAACTGAACCTCTTCATTACTAGAAGGGATCTACAGGCCAGTCAGTTTAATCTTGGTGGTGGGAAAGTTTTTAGAAACAATAATCTGGGACAAAATTAATAATCACTTGGACAAATGTGGATTAATTAAATAAAGCCAACACAGATTTGTTAATGGCAAAACCTGTTAAACAAACTTGATTTAAGTTTTTTGAATTGATAAGATGGACGGTTGATGATAGCAAAAGCTGTTAATGTGGTGTACATGGGCTACAAAAAGCATTTGGTAAAGTGCCACATAACAGACTTGTCAGCAAGGTTGAAGCCCATGGAATAAAAGGGACAGTGGCAGCATGGACGTGATGTTGGTTGAGTGACAGGGAATGGAGAGTAGCGATGAATGGCTGTTTTCGAATTGGAGGAAGGTATGCAGTGGGGCTCCCCAGGCGTCGGAACTTGGACCACTGCTCTTCTTGATAGATATCAATATCCCAGACTTGGGTGCAGAGGCACAATTCCAAAATTTGCAGATGACACAAAACTTGGAATTATCATGAACTGTGAAGAGGATAGTGATAGACTTCAAGGGGACGTAAACAGGCTGGTGGAATGGACGGACAAGTGACAGACGGTATTTAATATAGAGAAGTGCGAATTGATACATTTTAGTAGGAAGAACGAGAGATAATATAAGATAAAGGGTGCAATTCTAAAGTGGGTGCAAGAACAGAGGGACCTGGGGGTATTGAAGATGGGAGGAGAAATTGAGAAAGTTATTAGGGCATACAGGATCCTGGGCTTTGTAAATACAGGAATAGAGTACAAAAGCAAGAAAGTTATGATGAATCTTCATAAAACACTGGTTTGGCCTCAACTAAAGTATTGTGTCCAGTTGTGAGTACCACACTTTAGGAAGGGTGTGAAGGCTTTAGAGAGGGTGCAGAAAAGATTCATGAGAGTGGCTCCAGGGATGAGGGACTTCAGTTATGTGGACAGATTGGAGAAGCTGGGATTGTGGGATGGTTCTGCTTAAAGAAGAGAAGGTTGAGAGGAGATTTGATAGAGGTATTCAAAATCATGAGGGATTTAGAGCTGATAGGGAAAAACTGTTCCCATTGGCAAAGGGATTGAGAACAAGCAGACTATAAGGTGCATGGCAAAAGTACCAGCAGTGATATGAGGAAACCTTTTTCACATAGCGAGTGGTGAGGATCTGGAATGCACTGGCTGAGAGTATGGTGAAGACAGATTCAATTGTGACTTTGGAATGTGAATTGGAGAAGCACCTGAAGGGAGAGAAATTGCAGGAGTATGGAGAAAGAGCGGGGGAGTGGGACTAGCTGAGTTGCTCTTGTAGAGGGCTGGCATGGACAAAATGGGCTGAATGGCCTCCTTCTGTACTGTAAACATTCTATTATCCTGATAAATCTCCTCTGAACCCTCCCCAAAGCCTTGGCATCCTCCTGAAAACGTGGTGCCCAGAACTGACCACAATACTCCAGCTGGGGCCTGACCAGTCAATAAATGTTTAGCATGACTTCCTTGTTCGAAAAACATTATAAAATGTTTCACTCCACTTCATGTCCGTGTTGGGGAAAGTTATAAAGCGATTTCTATGATTGGGCTCTAGAATCTGCTACTGTAATGAGGATTTGGTTGATTTTCTGGGGTAAAATAACTTTTCTACATAAAAAAAGTCTCCAGAGGTCAAATTTCACTGTACTGGCTTGTGAAATGTGGCCACCAGAGTGAGATGCAAAGGTGGAGATGGTGGGGAATCGGCTGTCGAGTCTACCCCGCGGTGAGAGTCTCTGTCTGGGGGGAGACTAGGGGAAGTTATAGCTACCAGTGTTCTCGTGACTCTGTCTGGAATGGGGGTGGGGGTGGGATGGGGATGGGTGATGTAGAGACTGAAAGGCGATTGGTTACAGAGGCAGCATTGGGAGAGATGGTGGGATGCTCAAATTGGCTAAATCTAGTCAAGATTATGTAACAGGGAAAATTCCTTTGAATATTTTGATTGAGATTAATTTCCAAAATTGATTAATTAAGGAACCAAATGAAGGAAATACTGCTTTACCCTGACCCAAATGTTATATTCTTTGGGCAGTCAGTCGTGTTTCAGCAGAGAACAATTAGCAGATATTATTCATATAATAACAGTCAGGGGCAAGACACACAGAGCACGGAGGGATCAGTGCAGGAGAGGGGACAATGTTTGGGGGGGAGGGGGTTGGGCCAGAGGGGTCAGTGTGGGGGAAGAGGGTGGAGAAATGTGGGAGGAGGCTCCCATAGGGTCAGTGTTGGGGTGGTGAGCTAGAGGTGGCAGTTTGGGGGAGGCCCAGAGGGGGCAGTGTGGGGGGAGGGTGGGCTAAGAGGGGGCAGTGAGGGGGCCCCAGAGGGGGCAGTGTGGGGGGAGGGTGGGCTAAGAGGGGGCAGTGAGGGGGCCCCAGCGGGGGCAGTGTGGGGGAGGGTGGGCTAAGAGGGGACAGTGAGGGGGCCCCAGAGGGGGCAGTGTGGGGGAGGGTGGGCTCAGAGGGGGCAGTGAGGGGGCCCTAGAGGGGGCAGTGTGGGGGTGGGTGGGCTAAGAGGGGGCAGTGAGGGGGCAGTGTGGGGGAGGGTGTGCTCAGAGGGGGCAGTGAGGGGGCCCCAGAGGGGGCACTGTGGGGGAGGGTGTGCTCAGAGGGGGCAGTGAGGGGGCCCCAGAGGGGGCACTGTGGGGGAGGGTAGGCTCAGAGGGGGCAGAGAGGGGGCAGTGTGGGGGAGGGTGGGCTCAGAGGGGGCAATGAGGGGGCCCCAGAGGGGGCAGTGTGGGGGACGGTGGGCTCAGGGGGGGCAGTGAGGGGGCAGTGTGGGGGAGGGTGGGCTCGGGGGGGGCAGTGTGGGGGCTCCAGAGGGGGCAGTGAGGGAGGGTGGACCAGAGGGGGCACTATGGCGGCCCCAGAGTGGGCAGTGTGAGGGCCCCAGAGGGGACAGTGCGGGGGGCTTTGCGGTGAGTCATGCAGAGGTGTTGTTGGATGTTAGTCAGAGAGAAGCAAGCTGCAGTGGTGATGTTTTGTTTGGAGTCTGGTGAATATAGTCGACGCCTAGGCCTGAAGTGGTTTCCTGTGTCACGCTGCCTTGTGCCAACCAGCACGTACCGGCAATCAACAGAGGAAACCAGGAGACAGCCAGCAAGGAGGAGTGGAGGTTGAGGGCAGTGGGGAGAAACCTACGAAGAAACCCTGCAGAGAGGCCAATAATCCTGCTGAAAACAGAGACTTCTGGCACAAAACCATTGGATATAGACAATGATGTAAAGTGTAGTGAGTGTAGCCTGTAATGTAGGAATATGAGTGCGGTCTCTGACCATAGTCCCTGTGCAGCAAGCAGCCGAGGTTTACAATTGTCTCTTGTTGTCTCCAAATGCACACATGTAGAATTAATTATTTTGAAATACAGTGAGTGTTATGTAGGTAAAGGTAGCAGCCACCTTGTGCATAGGAAGATCCATTAGCGATTCAATCTATCTGTTCTTTATTGTGGGAGGCATATTGGCCTCCCATTTTCCCTCAATTTTCAAATTCTCATTCTTGTTTTCAAATCTCTCCATGGCCTCATCCTTCTCTACCTGTAACCTCCTTCAGCTCCTAAGACTCTCCCTATCTCTGTAACCCTCTCCAGCCCTTACAACCCTCTATCTCTGTAAGCCCCTCCAGCCCTACAACCCACCCTTTCTCTGTAACCTCCTCCAGTCCCACAACCTTCCGAGATCTCTGCACTTTGCTAATTCTGGCCTCTAGAGCATCCCTGATTTTAATCACTCCATCATTGGCAGCTGTGCCTTTAGCTGCCTGGTTCTCAAGTTCAGGAATACCCTCCCTAAACTACCTCACCTCTCTCTCCACTTTTCTCCTTTAAGATGTTCCTTAAAACCTACTCCTTTGACCAAGTTTTTGGTCACCTGCTTATGTTTTTTTTTGCTTAATTCTTTCATGGGATGTGGGTATTGCTCATCCAGAACTGCCCTTGAACTGATAGGCTGGCTAGGTCAGTGGCGAACAGTTAAGAGTCAACTACATTGCTGTGGGTCTGGAGTCACGTGTAGGCCAGACCAGGTAAGGACGGCAGATTTCCTTCCCTAAAGGACATTAGTGAACCAGATGGGCTTTTACAACAATCGATGATAGTTTCATGGTTACTGTTACCGAGACTAGCTTTATATTCCAGATTTATTAACTGAACTTAAATTCCACCAGCTGCCTTGTGGGATTTGAACCTGTGTCTCCAGAGCATTAGCCTGGGCCTCTGGATTACTATTCAAGTGACATTACCACTATGCCACCTTGTTCTCTCGGTGTTAAATTTTTAAGTGATTTGCACAGCTGTGAAACACCCAGGGGGATTTTACTGTTTTAAAAGTGCTATAGATGTACAATTTTTTCGCTTTAAATTATGCTGAAAGCCTTGGATGTTTTCAAGTGCAGGAGGACCCGTCAAGTGAATAGCAAACAACGTACAGGAAAGAAGAAAAGATTTACATTTAAACTAAGCCAGTCTGATTTTTTTTACTTCAGTTAACTGTTATGAAGCTTTGCAAGGCTATTATTTGGGGCAACTTGGCAGTTAGACAGTCTACCCTCCATTGAGAAAGTCCAATAATAACCTGCTTCGGTCAGAGCTGGTGGATGCGGTGTGGGGTGTGAGGGGGTGTTGGAGACATCGCTTATGGGCTCCCATTCTATGGCATTGATATATTGTTTATGACCAAGGATTATTGCAGATGCAGGAACCTGCCTATTTCCTTATTGAAACCCTGTTGAACCTTGCTGTTATCCCACCTGTGCTGACAGTTGGTGGTATGTGTTGACCTCTTTATTCTGAATAAATTCTTCCTGTATTATGGATTAGTTTCATTTCTGGCTCATGAACCTATGTTAAATTCTGTTTCTCGCTGGCTGTACAGCACATACTTTACCAAACTAACAAATTCCATAACCCTATCAACATCGATCAACTCCCCTTATGGTGGTCTGACAGGAGAGAAGTTTGAAATATGTAGCCTTAAATCATAGTACCTAACAGAACAGAATGGAGGCCTTTAGGCCCATCATGCTTGTGCTGGCTCTGTGAAGGATCTATCCATTGGGTAGTCCCACACCCCCTGCTCGTTCCCCATAGCCCTGCGAATTATTCGTTTTCAAGTACTTATCCAATTCCCTTTTGAAAGTTTCTTGTTTAAAGTTAATATTCTCAGCCTTGGGTTCAAATCCCTCCATGGCTTGCCCCTCCGTATTCTGTAATTATCTTCAACCCTACAATTCTCTGAGCTATCTGCACTCCTCCAATTCTTCCGATAGTGACTGAAATCCTTTACATCTACCTGAGAGGGGCTGACAGGATGTAACAGTTCGTCAGAGGTCTGGCACTGCCAACAATACAGCGCTCCCTCAGTACTGACCCTGTGACAGCACAGTGCTCCATCAGCACTGACCCTCCAACAGTGCGGCGCTCCCTCAGTACTGACCCTGTGACAGCACAGTGCTCCATCAGCACTGACCCTCCAACAGTGCGGCGGTCCCTCAGTACTGACCCTCCAATAGAATGGCGCCCCCTCAGTACTGACCCTCGGACAGAGCGGCGCTTCCTTGGTACTGACCCTCGGACAGAGCGGCGCCCCCTCGGTACTGACCCTCGGACAGAGCGGCGCCACCTCAGTACTGAACCTCGGACAGAGCGGCGCCCCCACGATACTGACCCTCGGACAGAGTGGCGCCCCCTCAGTACTGACCCTTGGACAGAGTGGCGCCCCCTCGGACAGAGCGGCGCCCCCTCGGTACTGACCCTCGGACAGAGCGGCGCCCCCTCGGTATGGACACTCGGACAGAGCGGCGCCCCCTCGCTACGGACCCTCGGACAGAGCGGCGCCCCCTCGGTACGAACCCTCGGACAGAGCGGCGCCCCCTCGGTACGGACCCTCGGACAGAGCGGCGCCCCCTCGGTACGGACACTCGGACAGAGCGGCGCCCCCTCGGTACGGACCCTCGGACAGAGCGGCGCACCCTCGGTACGGACCCTCGGACAGAGCGGCGCCCGCTCGGTACGGACCCTCGGACAGAGCGGCGCCCCCTCGGTACGGACCCTCGGACAGAGCGGCGCGCCCTCGGTACGGACCCTCGGACAGAGCGGCGCCCCCTCGGTACGGACCCTCGGACAGAGCGGCGCCCCCTCGGTACGGACCCTCGGACAGAGCGGCGCCCCCTCGGTACGGACCCTCGGACAGAGCGGCGCCCCCTCGGTACGGACCCTCGGACAGAGCGGCGCCCCCTCGGTACGGACCCTCGGACAGAGCGGCGCCCCCTCGGTACGGACCCTCGGACAGAGCGGCGCCCCCTCGGTACGGACCCTCGGACAGAGCGGCGCCCCCTCGGTACGGACCCTCGGACAGAGCGGCGCCCCCTCGGTACGGACCCTCGGACAGAGCGGCGCCCCCTCGGTACGGACCCTCGGACAGAGCGGCGCCCCCTCGGTACGGACCCTCGGACAGAGCGGCGCCCCCTCGGTACGGACCCTCGGACAGAGCGGCGCCCCCTCGGTACGGACCCTCGGACAGAGCGGCGCCCCCTCGGTACGGACCCTCGGACAGAGCGGCGCCCCCTCGGTACGGACCCTCGGACAGAGCGGCGCCCCCTCGGTACGGACCCTCGGACAGAGCGGCGCCCCCTCGGTACGGACCCTCGGACAGAGCGGCGCCCCCTCGGTACGGACCCTCGGACAGAGCGGCGCCCCCTCGGTACGGACCCTCGGACAGAGCGGCGCCCCCCTCGGTACGGACCCTCGGACAGAGCGGCGCCCCCTCGGTACGGACCCTCGGACAGAGCGGCGCCCCCTCGGTACGGACCCTCGGACAGAGCGGCGCCCCCTCGGTACGGACCCTCGGACAGAGCGGCGCCCCCTCGGTACGGACCCTCGGACAGAGCGGCGCCCCCTCGGTACGGACCCTCGGACAGAGCGGCGCCCCCTCGGTACGGACCCTCGGACAGAGCGGCGCCCCCTCGGTACGGACCCTCGGACAGAGCGGCGCCCCCTCGGTACGGACCCTCGGACAGAGCGGCGCCCCCTCGGTACGGACCCTCGGACAGAGCGGCGCCCCCTCGGTACGGACCCTCGGACAGAGCGGCGCCCCCTCGGTACGGACCCTCGGACAGAGCGGCGCCCCCTCGGTACGGACCCTCGGACAGAGCGGCGCCCCCTCGGTACGGACCCTCGGACAGAGCGGCGCCCCCTCGGTACGGACCCTCGGACAGAGCGGCGCCCCCCTCGGTACGGACCCTCGGACAGAGCGGCGCCCCCTCGGTACGGACCCTCGGACAGAGCGGCGCCCCCTCGGTACGGACCCTCGGACAGAGCGGCGCCCCCTCGGTACGGACCCTCGGACAGAGCGGCGCCCCCTCGGTACGGACCCTCGGACAGAGCGGCGCCCCCTCGGTACGGACCCTCGGACAGAGCGGCGCCCCCTCGGTACGGACCCTCGGACAGAGCGGCGCCCCCTCGGTACGGACCCTCGGACAGAGCGGCGCCCCCTCGGTACGGACCCTCGGACAGAGCGGCGCCCCCTCGGTACGGACCCTCGGACAGAGCGGCGCCCCCTCGGTACGGACCCTCGGACAGAGCGGCGCCCCCTCGGTACGGACCCTCGGACAGAGCGGCGCCCCCCTCGGTACGGACCCTCGGACAGAGCGGCGCCCCCTCGGTACGGACCCTCGGACAGAGCGGCGCCCCCTCGGTACGGACCCTCGGACAGAGCGGCGCCCCCTCGGTACGGACCCTCGGACAGAGCGGCGCCCCCTCGCCACTGACCCTCGGACAGAGCGGCGCCCCCTCGCCACTGACCCTCGGACAGAGCGGCGCCCCCTCGCCACTGACCCTCGGACAGAGCGGCGCCCCCTCGCCACTGACCCTCGGACAGAGCGGCGCCCCCTCGCCACTGACGCTCGGACAGAGCGGCGCCCCCTCGCCACTGACCCTCGGACAGAGCGGCGCCCCCCTCGCCACTGACCCTCGGACAGAGCGGCGCCCCCTCGCCACTGACCCTCGGACAGAGCGGCGCCCCCTCGCCACTGACCCTCGGACAGAGCGGCGCCCCCTCGCCACTGACCCTCGGACAGAGCGGCGCCCCCTCGCCACTGACCCTCGGACAGAGCGGCGCCCCCTCGCCACTGACCCTCGGACAGAGCGGCGCCCCCTCGCCACTGACCCTCGGACAGAGCGGCGCCCCCTCGCCACTGACCCTCGGACAGAGCGGCGCCCCCTCGCCACTGACCCTCGGACAGAGCGGCGCCCCCTCGCCACTGACCCTCGGACAGAGCGGCCCCCCCGTCGCCACTGACCCTCGGTACTGACCGGCGCCCCCTCGCCACTGACCCTCGGTACTGACCGGCGCCCCCTCGCCACTGACCCTCGGTTCTGACCGGCGCTCCCTCGCCACTGACCCTCGGTTCTGACCGGCGCTCCCTCGCCACTGACCCTCGGTACTGACCGGCGCTCCCTCGCCACTGACCCTCGGTACTGACCGGCGCTCCCTCGCCACTGACCCTCGGTACTGACCGGCGCTCCCTCGCCACTGACCCTCGGTACTGACCGGCGCTCCCTCGCCACTGACCCTCGGTACTGACCGGCGCTCCTTCGCCACTGACCCTCGGTACTGACCGGCGCTCCCTCGCCACTGACCCTCGGTACTGACCGGCGCTCCTTCGCCACTGACCCTCGGTACTGACCGGCGCTCTCTCGCCACTGACCCTCGGTACTGACCGGCGCTCCCTCGCCACTGACCCTCGGTACTGACCGGCGCTCCCTCGCCACTGACCCTCGGTACTGACCGGCGCTCCCTCGCCACTGACCCTCGGACAGAGCGGCGCTCCCTCGCCACTGACCCTCGGACAGAGCGGCGCTCCCTCGCCACTGACCCTCGGACAGAGCGGCGCTCCCTCGCCACTGACCCTCGGACAGAGCGGCGCTCCCTCGCCACTGAACCTCGGACAGAGCGGCGCCCCCTCGCCACTGAACCTCGGACAGAGCGGCGCCCCCTCGCCACTGACCCTCGGACAGAGCGGCGCCCCCTCGCCACTGACCCTCGGACAGAGCGGCGCCCCCTCGCCACTGACCCTCGGACAGAGCGGCGCCCCCTCGCCACTGACCCTCGGACAGAGCGGCGCCCCCTCGCCACTGACCCTCGGACAGAGCGGCGCCCCCTCGCCACTGACCCTCGGACAGAGCGGCGCCCCCTCGCCACTGACCCTCGGACAGAGCGGCGCCCCCTCGCCACTGACCCTCGGACAGAGCGGCGCCCCCTCGCCACTGACCCTCGGACAGAGCGGCCCTCCCTCGCCACTGACCCTCGGACAGAGCGGCCCTCCCTCGCCACTGACCCTCGGACAGAGCGGCCCTCCCTCTCCACTGACCCTCGGACAGAGCGGCGCTCCCTCGCCACTGACCCTCGGACAGAGCGGCGCTCCCTCGCCCCTGACCCTCGGACAGAGCGGCGCCCCCTCGCCACTGACCCTCGGACAGAGCGGCGCCCCCTCGCCACTGACCCTCGGACAGAGCGGCGCCCCCTCGCCACTGACCCTCGGACAGAGCGGCGCCCCCACGCCACTGACCCTCGGACAGAGCGGCGCCCCCACGCCACTGACCCTCGGACAGAGCGGCGCCCCCTCGCCACTGACCCTCGGACAGAGCGGCGCCCCCTCGCCACTGACCCTCGGACAGAGCGGCGCCCCCTCGCCACTGACCCTCGGACAGAGCGGCGCCCCCTCGCCACTGACCCTCGGACAGAGCGGCGCCCCCTCGCCACTGACCCTCGGACAGAGCGGCGCCCCCTCGCCACTGACCCTCGGACAGAGCGGCGCCCCCTCGCCACTGACCCTCGGACAGAGCGGCGCCCCCTCGCCACTGACCCTCGGACAGAGCGGCGCCCCCTCGCCACTGACCCTCGGACAGAGCGGCGCCCCCTCGCCACTGACCCTCGGACAGAGCGGCGCCCCCTCGCCACTGACCCTCGGACAGAGCGGCGCCCCCTCGCCACTGACCCTCGGACAGAGCGGCGCCCCCTCGCCACTGACCCTCGGACAGAGCGGCGCCCCCTCGCCACTGACCCTCGGACAGAGCGGCGCCCCCCTCGCCACTGACCCTCGGACAGAGCGGCCCCCCCTCGCCACTGACCCTCGGACAGAGCGGCGCCCCCTCGCCACTGACCCTCGGACAGAGCGGCGCCCCCTCGCCACTGACCCTCGGACAGAGCGGCGCCCCCTCGCCACTGACCCTCGGACAGAGCGGCGCCCCCTCGGTACTGACCCTCGGACAGAGCGGCGCCCCCTCGGTACTGACCCTCGGACAGAGCGGCGCCCCCTCGGTACTGACCCTCGGACAGAGCGGCGCCCCCTCGGTACTGACCCTCGGACAGAGCGGCGCCCCCTCGGTACTGACCCTCGGACAGAGCGGCGCCCCCTCGGTACTGACCCTCGGACAGAGCGGCGCCCCCTCGCTACTGACCCTCGGACAGAGCGGCGCCCCCTCGGTACTGACCCTCGGACAGAGCGGCGCCCCCTCGGTACTGACCCTCGGACAGAGCGGCGCCCCCTCGGTACTGACCCTCGGACAGAGCGGCGCCCCCTCGGTACTGCTCTGGGAATGTCAACAATACTGCCACTTTGTATTTCTGTAGTGCCTTTCACTTAATAAAACCTCCCAAGATGCTTCAAGGGGGTATATTAGGACAGGTGATTAAAAGCTTGGAGAAAGAGTTTGGCTGTAAAAAGCATCTTAAAGGGGGACAGAGAGGCAGAGAGGTTTAGGGTGGGAATTCCAGAGGTTAATGTCTTGTGAGCTGGAAGCACCACTGCTAGTGGTGGATTGATGGAAATTAATGATGCTCATGAGGTCAGAAGATATCTTTGGTTTGCTGGGCTAGCGAAGGGAGATGCGGTTGGGGGTGGCGAGGTCTTCAGGAACTTGGAAACCTGGATGAGAATTTTCTGATTGAGGTGTTGCCTCAGTTAAATGGGAGCCAGTGTCAGTCAGTGAATACAGGGCTGATAGGAGAACGGGACTTGATGCAAGTTAGGACACAGGCAGCACAGTTTTGAATGACAGGTAAACGAGGGCAGCCTAATACCTGTTGAATCATTCACAATATCAACTAATATAGGAAGGAGCGGAAGCTGGGTCAGCCTGAATTCAAACTCCAGCCCTTGACCTTGTCATTCAGAGGTGTGGGTGCTACTCACTGAACCACAACTGAGTATCTGCAGAATGAGATTGATGGGCATAGGTACCAGTGACCCAATAATGCAATTCCCTGATTGATCCACGCTGTCTTTTTCAATTCACCAGGAACTGCTTTTTCACCCTCTCTGAACGAGGCCATTGTTGTCTCAATGTAAACCTGCGACCTCCCTGATTCTGCGGCTCAGAGAGTTTACCCCAAACTTTATTAAGGCTACTGAGAGTCAAACCCTTGGAGTTTCAAAATAAGGGGTCTCCATTTAAGATGGAGATGAGGAATTTCTTCTCTCAGGGGGTTGTTAGTCTTTGGAATTCTTTTCCCCAGAGAGCAGTGGAGGTTGGCTCATTGAATATATTCAAGGCTGAGTTAGACAGACTTTCGATCGACAAGGGAGTCGAGGATTATGGGGGACAGGCAGGAAAGGAATTGAGACCAGTCAGATTAGCCATGATCTTATTGATTGGTGGAGCAGGCTCAATGGGCTGAATGGCCTCATCTTGTTCCTATTTTTTATGATCTCAGGAGTCTCATTGCCATATCAGCTCTGATTCCTCCAGGAAGTTAGGTAAGAAAGCAGAATTGAAGAGGTATGGAGGAATGGGAGGGTGGCCTGCAGCCTTACAGCATACAAAGGGTTGAATATGCAGCGTTTTGAAATATTGCGGTTACTCAGAGTGACCTATTAACTGCCACATTAGTTGTGTGAATTTCCTGGTAAATTAAGCTGCTGTTACATGTACAAAAGATTATTTATCAGCACAGAGTTAATAGACGTGGTTATGAGTTATCCCAGTCCAACGACTGCTGCATGCTAATCCTTGGATGCATTTTGCATATTTCCTGGAAACCAATACAGTTGTTGATCCTGATCTCTGTATGACCCACATTAACTCATGAATTGTTTTTGCTATATAATGGTGTATTTGGGAAGGAGGGATCTGCTGCAACGTGATGGCGGGAGAAGAATGTTTTCATTTTATCCCTTCCAGATATTATCTTTCTAAATATGGGCTTTGTCTAGGGAAAGCATTTCGCAGTGTATAACAATGGTGGGTAGGAATGTAGGAGCATAGGAGGAGGATTAGGCCATTCGGCGTATTGAGCATGAGTATAAATGGGTCTTTTTCGGGTTGGCAAGATGTAATGAGTGGATTGCCAGAGGGATCAGTGCTGGGGCCTCAACTATGTCCAATTTAGTACAATTTAGCTACTATATTAATGACTTAGATGAAGAGACAGAGAGTAAGGTATCAAAGTTTGCTGATGATACCAAGCTTAGTGGGGAAAGTAAGCTGAGGAGGACACACAGAGGCTGCAAAGAGACATAGACAGGTTAAGTGAGTGGACAACAAGATGGCAGATGGAGTATAATGTAGGGAAGAGTGAAGTTATTCACTTTCGTTGTAAGAATAGAAAAGCAAAATACTTTTTAAAAGCTGTGAACCTTGTAAGTGTTGATGTTTAAAGAGATTTGGGTGTGCTTGTTCACGAACAGAGAAAGTTAGTAAACAGGTGCAGCAAGCAATTAGGAAGGCAAACGGCATGTTGGCCTTTACTGCAAGGGGATTGGAATATATGAATAAAGAAGTGTTGATACAGTTCAACAGGGCTTTGGTGAGACAACATCTGGAATACTATGTGCAGTTTTAGTCTCAACATGCATTGGGCGGTACAGCGAAGGTTCACTAGATTGGTCCTTGGGATGAGGGGGTTGACCTATCATGAAAGTCTAGGGTATTGAAAACAGGCATTGAAACCTACAAAATTCTGAGGAGCTTTGATAGGGTGGATGCTGAGAGTTTGCTCCTGCCGGTTGGGGAGTCTAAAATATGGGGGCACAGCCTCAGGATAAGAGGCTAATCATTTAGGACTGAAATGAGAAGAAATTGCTTCACTTAAAGGGTTGTGAATCTTTGGAATTCTCTACCCCAGAGGTTTGTGGATGCTCCATAATTGAACATATTTAAGGCTGGGATAGACTGCTTTCTGTCAGCAAATTAAGTGGTATGGGGAGCGGGCGGGAAAGTGGAATTGAAGCCCAAGATCAGCCATGATTGTAATGAATGATGGAGCAAGGTTGATGGCTGAATGGTCTATTCCTGCTCCTAGCTCTTATGTCCTTGTACAACTTATATCAATAACTTGGATGAAGGGACCGAATGTATGGTTGCCAAATTTGCTGATGGGACAAAGGTAGGTAGGAAAGTAAGTTGTGAGGAGAACATGAGTCTGCAAAGTGATAGAGACAATTTAAGCGAGTGGGCAAAAAATTGGCAGATGGAGAATAATGTGGGTAAATGTGAACGTGTCCACTTTGGCAGGAAGAATAGAAAAGCAGCAAATTATTTAAATGGTGAGAGATTGCAGAACTCTGTGGTACAGAGGGATCAAGGTGTTCTGGTACATGGATCAGGAAAAGTTAGTGTACAGGTACAGCAAGTGATTGGGAAGGCGAATGGAATGTTGTCATTTATTGCAAGGGGAATGAAATATCAAAGTGGGGATCTTTTACTACAGCCATATAGGGCATTGGTGAGATCACATCTGAATTACATTGTACAGCTTTGGTCTCCTTACTTAAGGATATAAATGCATTAGAAACAGTTCAGAGAAGATTCCTGGGATGAGGGGCTTATTTTATGAGGAAAGGCTGGACAGGCTGGGCCTGTACCCATTGGAGTTCAGAAGATTGAGAAGTGATCTTATTGGAACATAAGATCCTGAGGGGACTTGACAGGGTGGATGCTGAGAGGATATTTCCCCTTGTGGAAGAGACTAGAAGTAGGGGACACAGTTTAAAAATATAAGGTCTCCCATTCAAGACAGAGGTGAAAAGAATTTTTTTCTTTGAGGGTTGTGAGTCTTAGGAGCTCTCTTCCCCGGAGAGCGGAAGAGGCAGTCACTGAATATTTTTAAGGCAGAGGTAGATAGATTCTTGACCAACAAGGGAGTCAAAGGTTATCAGGGGTAGATGGAATGTGGAGTTGAGGTTACAATCAGAGCAGCTATGATCTTATTGAACGGTGGAGCAGGCTTGAGGGGCCAAATGTCCTACTCCTTCCCTAATTTGTATGTTTGTATGTATATTCATGTTCCACAATAACAGTGCTGGTGGGGGCAAGTTTTTCACTATATAACACTGAGATACAGTACTCGGGGGGACAGGTCTGTCACGGTATAACACGAGTACAGTACTGGTGGAGTCAGGTCTGTCACTGTATAAATCAGATCAGAAGGGCAAAGGTAGCCTGGATGAGGAGTTCCTGGAATGTTTTCGGAATAGTTTCTTAGAACAATACGTTCTGGAGCTAACCAGAGAGCAGGCTATACTAGAATTGGTATTGTGTAACAAGATTGGATTAATTGATGTTCTCGTAGGTAAGGCGTCCCTAGGTAACAGTGATCATAATATAATAGTATTTTACATTCAGTTTGAGGGTGAGAAGAGTGGGTCCAATACTAATATTTTAAACTTAAATAAGGACAGTTATGAGAGCATGAAAGCAGAGCTACCTGAAGTGAACTGGCAAATGAGGTTATGGGATAGTTCAATAATGATACAGTGGCAGACATTTAGGGGGATACTTCAGAATACACAGAATAGATAAATTCCAACAGGAAAGAAATATTCCAAGGGGAGGAGCCACCATCCATGGCTAACTAAAAAAGTTAAAGATAGTAGCAAACTTAAAGAAAAATTATACAATTGTGCAAAGATTGGTGGCAGGTCAGCAGATTGGACAGAATATTTAAAAAAACAAAGAATGACCTAAAGATCGATAAGGAGGGAATAATTAGGGTATGAGAGAAAGCTAGCTAGAAATATAAAGATAGTAAGAGTTTCTATAGACATTTAGAAAAGAAAAGAGCTAACAAAGTGAGCATTTGTCCTATAGAGAGTGAGTCTGGGGAGTTGATGGCAGATGGATTGAACAGGTATTTAGCATCTGTGTTTACCATAGAGGATACAAGTAACATCTCAGAAATAGCTGTAAATCAGGAAATGGAAGGGAGGGAGGAACTCAAGAAAATTACAATCATCGGGGAATTGGTACTGAGCAAATTGTTGCAAATACGGGCTGACAAGTCTTCAGGTCCTGATGGACTTCATCCTAGGATCTTGAAGTAGCTGGTAAGATAGTTGGTGCATTGGTTTTAATTTCCCAAAATACCCTAGATTCTGGGAAGGCCCCATTGTATTGGAAAATAACGAATGTAACTCCTTTCTTCAAAATGGGAGGGAGACAGAAAGCAGGAAACTACAGGCCAGTTAACTTAACATCTGTCATAGGGAAAATATTAAAAACTATTACTAAAGATGTGATAGCAAGGCACTTAGAAAAATTTGAGGTAATGAGACAGAGTCAACATGGTTTAAAGAGTGGGAAATCATGTTTAACCAATTTATTGAAGTTCTTTGAAGAAGTAACTTACGCTATCGATAAAGGGGAACCAGTGGATGTAGTTGGATTTCCAGAAGGCATTTGATAAGGTGCCACATCAAAGTTTGTTGTGGAAGATAAAAGCTCATGATTAGGGGGATAACATATTGGCATGGATAGAAGATTGGCTAGCTAACAGGAAACAGAGAGTAGGCATAAATAGGTAATTTTCTGGTTGGCAAAATGTTGAGAGTGGTGTGCCACAGGAATCAGTGTTGGGGCCTCAACTTTTTTACAATTTATATAAATGACTTGGATGAAGGGACCAAAGGTACGGTTGCTAATTTTGCTGATAACACAAAGATAGGTAGGAATGAGACATTTCTTGTGGAAGCTTCTCGTCCTGCACTCATCAGGGCAATTTACAAGAAAATAACAATGTCAGGTGAACACATGTTTATGCTAAAAGCAAAAACTGCAGATGCTGGAAATCTGAAACAAAAACAGAAAATGCTGGAAAAACTCAGCAGGTCTGCCAGCATCTGTGGAGAGAGAAACAGAGTTTCGAGTCATTATGACTCCTCTTCGAAGAAAGGTCATGTGGACCTGAAATGTCAAAGTATTTATGCTGTATGAAAAGAGGATGCTGATTGGTTGGCTAGTGGACTCTGATTGATACAGTTGTTGCCTTGAGGAATGCACCAGTTGATGGTGACAGTCAGTTAACTACCAAGCATTGTTTGAAATTTAAACCAGGCATCTTGACGTTGACTGGTCAAGACATTGCCCTGGAGGATGAACTATCAAATAACTCATTTATTTTGTTTAGCTGAAACAGGCACAATGTGTGTACATGTTCTTTCTGTCTGCAAAGAACATGGCCGTGTGTATTAATTTATGTCACTTCCAGTACAGGCAAATGTATCACACTGCAAGCCTGACTGACAATCTTAAATTAGTTGTCAGCATAATTTTTAGCACACTGAGGATTATTTAGCAAAGGTTGTCCAATCGCGGAATCACACCTAATGTTGGACACTGGGTTTTGAGTTTTACAAACATGGGCTGGTTGGGTATGGTCTGTACCTTGCCTGTTGTGAACAGCAGAAAGGACATGCTGTTTGATTCGATCCGCCAGTCTCTGGGACGTACAGTCTACGTACCGAGCATCACACTGGCACTGAAATTTGTATATCACATTACTCATTTATGTGATAGGCAGAACGCCTTTTTGGCTTGACGGCAGCATCCTGTTAGTGGCAAATAGCACTCATGTTGCTATTGCATAGTAGCAGCATGAGACAGCTAGCTTCACATGTTGCTCAAATGTTTGAGATACTTTGTCCTTCCAGGGTAATGTGAGGTAGACTGGGCACTTTTCAGGGCTGAAAGTGATGGCCTTAGGCCTGTTCATGAGTTTGCACAATATGTAGCACAAAATGATCTGATCAGGATAGCCATAACCTTGAAGGATGTCTTTGATGTGACCTATTTCAGTATCAAGCTTTCATGGTGAGCAAATGGCTCGGGCACTATTTACGAGGTTTCCGATAAGGCCGATCCTATAGTGGGTGTAACTGTGAGAGTCTGAACATATGCATTGACCAGTGAAGGTAGACCGTGATAGAGAACCCCCTGGCAGATTTCTCAACTAGTACGTCAAGGAAGGGGAATTCATTTGACTGCTCCATTTCAAAGGTGAATTTGAGCGCAGTGTGGAGCCCATTAAGACATGTAAGGAAATTATTACATGCAGCTGTGGATTTAATTATAGCAAACGTATCATCCACACATCAGAAATATGCGAGGGGGTAGGAGATTAGGTGTCATTCCATCGAAGACACGTTTTTCATGGAACCCAACAAAGATGTTTGTGAGAGCTGGGTCTAGAGGGGATCCCATTGTAACACCATCTATTTGGGCATACGTGATGTCATCAAAGCTGAACTCAACTGCATGAGTTGCCAAGTTCATAAGTTCAATGAATACGGATTCACACAATGGTGGCAGGTCTAGATCGCTTTGATATAGTGCTGCAGCTTCATACAATATTAATATGTTGACATTGGTATTTTCTTGCAAATTGTTCTGATGAGTGCAAAGTGAAAAGCTCCAACATGTCTCTTTTTTCAGCAACACTCAAATTTGTACTACTGAACGACTATAGGTAGGAAAGTAAGTTCTGAAGAGGACATAAGGAGGCTATATAGATAGTTTGTGTGGCTGGGCAAAGATCTGGCAAGTGGAGGATAATGTGGAAAAATGTGAAATTGTCCATCTTAGCAGGATAAAAAATGTATAAAAAAGAAGCATGTTATCTAAATGGTAAGAGATTGCAGAGCTCTGAGATGTAGAAGGACCTGGGTGTCCTAGTGCCTGAATCTCAAATGGCTAATATGCAGGTACAGCAAGTAATTAGGAAAGCTAATAAAATGTTATCATTTATTGTGAGGGGAATTGAATATAAAAGCAGGGAGGTTATGCTTCAGTTATATAGAGCATTTGTGAGACCACATCTGCAGTACTGTATACAGTGTTTTTGAAGAAGTACTGTATACAATGTTGGTCTCCTTATTTAAGGAAGGATGTAAATACATTTGAAGCAGTTCAGAGAAGCTTTACTTGACTAAAACCAGGAATGGGAGGGTTGTCTTATGAGGAAAGGTTGGACAAGCTAGACTAGTGGCTGCTCGAGTTTAGAAGAGTAAGAGGTGACTTGATCAAAACATATAAATTCTGAGGGGTCTTGACAGGGTGGATGTGGAGATGTTTCCCCTTGTGGAAAAATCTAGAACCAGGGGTCACTGTTTAAAAATAAGGGGTCAACCATTTAAGACAGAGATGACGATAAATTTTTCTCTCAGAGGGTCGTGAGTGTTTGGAACTCTCTTCCACAAAAGGTGATGGAAGCAGGGTCTATGAATATTTTGAAGGCAGAGGCGGATAGATTCTTGATAAGGAAGGGGGTGAAAGGTTACCGGGGATAGTGGAGTTGAAGTTAAAATCAGATCAGCCATGATCTTACTGAATGGCGCAGCAGGCTTGAGCGGCTGTGTGGCCTACTGCTAATTTGTATGTTTGCATAATGCTGAGGAGTAATGCAGGTGCATGCAGGTCTGTCACGGTATAATACTGGGGTACAGCACAGGTGGTTACATGTCTGTCAGTATATCACTGGGGTTGAGTACTGGTGGGGACAGGCCTGTCACTGTATAACATGGATAAAATTCTGGTGGGGACAGGTCTGTCACTGTATAACACTGGGGCACAATACAGGCCTGTACAGGTCTGTCATTGTATAACACTCTGGAACAATACTGGTGGGGAGAGGCCTGTTGTCATTGTATGATACTGGGGTGCAGTACAGGTTGGTACTGGTCTGTTACTGTGTAACACTGGGGTACAGTACTGGTGGGGACTGGCCTGTCACTGTATTACACCGCTGTGCTATATTATATGCTCCTTTAAGACACAAAAACTCCAGAGGTAGGAAGGTCTAGCCTTGGCTAGCCAGGAGTGTTTAAGGTTAGTATTAGATTAAAGGAAGAGGCTTTTAATGTTACAAAAAGGAGTTGTAAACCTGAGCAAAGGAGGGCCAAGAAATTGATCAAGAAAGGAGAAAGAGAATGAGAGGAGCCAAGCAAGAGACATAAGAACAGGTTGTAAATGTGTCTGAGAGTTTGTAATTAGGAAGAGATTACTGAAAGTAAACGTGAGCTGAGTAGAGGCAGAGAGGTGGAAACACAACTGGGGCATATGGAAATGACAAAAGAGATATTAAACAAAAAAAAATCCCTACTTTGTATCTGGTAGAATCTTTGTTTCTGGTACTGGTGTCATGATAGAAGGCAGAAAAAAAGCATTCCACAAATAATGGTGAATTAAGGGACTTGTGAGAATGAGGAGCTTGAAAAAGTCAGGCTAGGTAAAGAAATAGTACTGGGGAAATTAATAGGACAAAGTGTGAGAATTCCCCTGGAGCTCGCTGTCTAATCCTAGGGTTTTAAAAAGGATAGCTGCTGGGATAGTGGATGCAATGGCTTTGATCTTCCAGATTTCCTTGGGATGTAGAACATTTGCCAAGGATTGGAAGCTAGCAAACAATCTCACTATTTACAAAAGGAGCAAGAGACTCTTGGCCAGTTAGCATCAGTGCACTCGAATATCCTTTATCCATACATTCAAAAACCAAACCACTTTTTGATCAGTGATGCAGTTAATTTGTATGTTAATGAAGCAATGTAGTATTATATTACAGGTGTAATAAGTGATAACAGGTAAAAAGTAGGGTGTGCGAGAATTGGTAAATGGAGAAACAACCTCGTATTTGTAGACTATAGCTAGCCTAGGCTTAGGCTATTATAATGTAAGCAGGCCTAGACCGACCATATATACGGTAGATCCAAAAACCGAAAATACCTGAGTACCGAAACGCAATGGCTCCAAGGATAAAGGATACTCGACCTGTAGGAAGCCAAATGCTGAAATCTATGGTAACCGGACACTTAGAAAATCATTGTATAATTAGGCAGAGTTTGCACATATTTCTGAAAGGAAAAGTATTTTTGAGAAAGCTGTTGAAATTGTTTTGAGGATGTAACTGATAGCGATAAGGAGGAACCAGTGGATGTAGTGTATTTGAAATTTCAAAAAGCATTTGATAAGCTGTCTGCCACATGAGGGTTATTCCATAAAATTAGGGTTGAGGAGGATATATTAGCATGGGTTAAGCATGGTTACTCGGTTAATGGACAGAAAACAGAGCAGGAGTAAACACGATGTTTTCAGGTTGTCAGGCTGTGACTTGTGAGGTACTGCGAAGATCACTACTTGGGCTCAGCTATTTGCAATCTATATCAATGACTTAGATGAGAGGACTGAGTTTAACATATCCAAGTTTGCTAATGATTTAAAGTTCTGTGTGAAAGCAGACAGTGAGGAGGATGCAAAGAGGCTGCAGAGGATATTGACAGGCTCAGTGAATGTGCAAGAACATGGCAGATGGAATACAGTGTGGCAGTGTGTGAAATTATCTACTTAGGAAAAATGAAAAAGCAGAATTTTTTTTGAATGATGAGAGAATGGGGAATGTTGAGAGGGACCTGGGTTTCCTGGGTGAATCACAAAGTGAACATGCAAGTTAAAAGAAAGGCTTAGACTCATATAGCACTTTTCACAATCACTGGATATCTCAAAGCTCTTTATAGCCAATGAAATACTTCTGAAGTTGTAATGTAGGAAACATGGCCAATTTGTGCACAGCAAGATCCCACAAACAGCAATGTAATAATGACCAGATAACCTATTTTTTATGATGTTGATTGAGGAATAAATATTGGCCAGGACACCAGAAAGAACTCCCCTGTGCTTCTTCAAAATAGTGCCATGAGACTTTTGCATCCACCTGAAAGGCTGACAGGTTTAATGTCTTATCTGAAAGCTGGCAGTACTGTACCAGATGTCAGCCTAGAGTTTTGTGCACAACTGCTGGAGTGGGACTTGAATTCAACCTTGTGACTCAGAAATGAGAGTAATAACCGCTAAGCCACAACTGACACTCACACTCACGTAGCAAAAGCAATTAGAAAAGCAAATGGTATATTGGCTTTGTTGCAAATACATTGTGCAGTAAAGAGTACAGAAGTTTTGCTACAATTATTTAGGGCATTGGTGAGACTATGCCTGGAGTACTGCTTTGGTCTCATTTACTCACCTCCCCCTCTGGTTCTTGAGCTAATTACCTTAAATCCATGTTCTCTGGTCCCCACTTTCCTGCCACTGGAAACAATTTCTCCTTATTTACTTTATCAAAACCCTTTATAATTCTGAACACCTCTATTAAATCTCCCCTTAAACTTCTGTGCTCTAAGGACAATCCCAGCTTCGCCAGTCTCCCCAAATAACTGAAAACCCTCATCCCTGGAAACATTTAGTGAATCTTCTCCCAACCTTTTCCAAAGCCTTGACATCATTCCTAAAACGTAGTGCACGGGATTGACTACAGACCTTCAGCCAGGACTTAACCAGCAATTTTTGAAGGGCTTAATGTAACCTTGTTTTTGTACTCTGTACCTCTGTCTGTGCAGTCAAGGATCCTATATGTTTTTTTTTAACAGCTTTATCAGATTCTGTGATTTGTGCCTGAATTCTCAGGTGTCTCTGTTCCTGAACCCCTTAATAATTGAATTGTTTAGTTTTAGTGGCTGGCTGTTCTGTGATGAGATCTGGATTGTAACATTGCATTTTCCTGTTAACCGAAGGTGCAATTACTGCTCCTCCTTGTACGTCTTGTTGAGAACCAGGTGAGCTCCTGATCTGTGCTAAGACCTCACCTAGACAACAGGAGAGGCACAACAACTGGTGTAAGTTCCCCTGGTTCAGTGAGACAAGAATTATCCCGAGTTCCTCCTGGACACTGTCTGGTGAGTCTCATTAATGAACATGGGGTAATAACAAGATTGGGATGGTCCTTGATGCCTTTGCAGTTGAATAGCTTATCAAAGGATGCCGAGCAACTGTGGAACACATACCCCAGCACGTTCAATGGGGGAGAACAGGGCAGGAGAAGGTAAAAAAAAAATGCTTTTAACTAAAGTCAACACAGCCTGGGAAATATGTAATCAAGGAGTTCCTGAAATATGATTGCTGTATGAGATATTTTCATAGTCACGAGGAGTTTTCTTGAGTGATGTTGGACTGGGCCCGCAACAGTTATCCCCTTTCTCGCCTGCAGCGGTACAAGAAGAGAGGCAGCGAGGTAAGGATAGGAATGAGAACGAGGTGGAGTCGACGAGCAGTGCAAACGAAGACATGCCTGTGGAGAAGATAGTGGAGGCTGAGCTGGCTGTCGAGCCCAAGACCGAGACTTACATTGACTCTAACCTTGGCATGGCCAGCAGCTCGGTGAGTAGGTGCACTGCACACCAATGAATTCCAGTGCCTGCAGTGCCAACAGTGCAGCTCTCCCTCAATACTGCGCCTCTGAAGGTGCAGCGCTAACTCAGTACTCACCTTCCGATGGCACACCACGCCCTCAGTACTGACCCTCCGACAGTGCAGCACTCCCTCAGTACTGACCCTCTGACAGTGCAGCACTCCCTCAGTACTGACCCTCCGACAGTGCAGCACTCCCTCAGTACTGACCCTCCGACAGTGCAGCACTCCCTCAGTACTGACCCTCCGACAGTGCAGCACTCCCTCAGTACTGACCCTCCGACAGTGCAGCACTCCCTCAGTACTGACCCTCCGACAGTGCACCATTCCCTCAGTACTGACCCTCCGACAGTGCAGCACTCCCTCAGTACTGACCCTCCGACAGTGCAGCACTCCCTCAGTACTGACCCTCCGACAGTGCAGCACTCCCTCAGTACTGACCCTCCGACAGTGCAGCACTCCCTCAGTACTGACCCTCCGACAGTGCAGCACTCCCTCAGTACTGACCCTCCGACAGTGCAGCACTCCCTCAGTACTGACCCTCCGACAGTGCAGCACTCCCTCAGTACTGACCCTCCGACAGTGCAGCACTCCCTCAGTACTGACCCTCCGACAGTGCAGCACTCCCTCAGTACTGACCCTCCGACAGTGCAGCACTCCCTCAGTACTGACCCTCCGACAGTGCAGCACTCCCTCAGTACTGACCCTCCGACAGTGCAGCACTCCCTCAGTACTGACCCTCCGACAGTGCAGCACTCACTCAGTACTGACCCTCCGACAGTACAGCTTTCCTCATGCTGACCCTCCGACAGTACAGCTTTCCTCAGTGCTGACCCTCCGACAGTACAGCTTTCCTCAGTGCTGACCCTCTGACAGTACAGCTTTCCTCAGTGCTGACCCTCTGACAGTACAGCTTTCCTCAGTGCTGACCCTCTGACAGTACAGCTTTCCTCAGTGCTGACCCTCTGATAGTACAGCTTTCCTCAGTGCTGACCCTCTGACAGTACAGCTTTCCTCAGTGCTGACCCTCTGACAGTACCGCTTTCCTCAGTGCTGACCCTCTGACAGTACAGCTTTCCTCAGTGCTGACCCTCTGACAGTACAGCTTTCCTCAGTGCTGACCCTCTGACAGTACAGCTTTCCTCAGTGCTGACCCTCTGACAGTACAGCTTTCCTCAGTGCTGACCCTCTGACAGTACAGCTTTCCTCAGTGCTGATCCTCTGACAGTACAGCTTTCCTCAGTACCGACCCTCTGACAGTGCAGGCTGCCTCAGTACTGGCCCTCCGATAGTGCGGTGTTCCCTCAGTACTGACCCTCCAACAATGCGATGTTTCCTAGTACTGACCCTTCGATAGTGCAGCGCTCCCTCAGTACTGCCGCTCTGACACAGTGGTGTTCCCTCAGTACTGACCTTCTGACAGTGCAGCACTCCCTCAGTACCGACCCTCTGACAGTGCAGGCTGCCTCAGTACTGACCCTCCGACAGTGCAGTGTTCCCTCCGTACTGACCCTCTGACAATGCGATGTTTCCTCAGTACTGACCCTTCGATAGTGCAATGCTGCCTCAATACTGACCCTCTGACAGTGCGGCGCTCCGACAGTGCAGCCCTCCCTCAGTAATGCTGCTCTGACACAGTGGTGTTCCCTCAGTACTGACCTTCTGACAGTGCAGCACTCCATAAGCACCGACCCTCTGACAGTGCGGTGTTCCCTCAGTACTCTGACAGTACGGTGTCCCTCAGCTCTGACCCTCCGACAGTGCAGTGTTCCCTCAATGCTGAACTTCTGACAGTGTGGTGTTCCCTTAGTTTTAGCCCTCTGACATTGCAGCTTTTTCTCAGTACTGACCCTCTGACAGTGCAGCACTTCCTGTGCACTGAATCTCTGACAGTGCGGTGTTCCCTCAGTACTGACCCTCCGACAGTGCGTCGCTCCCTCAGTACCCTGACAGTGTGGTGCTCCCTCAGTACTGACCCTCAGTGCGGTGATCTCTCAATAGTGACTTTCCGACAGTGCAGCAATTCCTCAGTACTGACCCTCCAACAGTGCAACTCTTCTTCAGTACAGCCCCTCTGACACTGCAGTATTCCCTCAGTACTGACCCTCTGACTGTGCGGTATTCCCTCAGTACTGACCCTCTGACTGTGCGGTATTCCCTCAGTACTGACCCTCTGACTGTGCGGTATTCCTTCAGTACTGACCCTCTGACAGTGCGGTGTCCCCTCAATATTGACCCTCTGACAGTGCACCCCTCCCTCAGTACTGACCCTCTGACGGTGCACCACTCCATCAGTACTGACTCTCCAAAAGCACAGCTCTCCCTCAGTACTCACCTTCTGAAAGTGCCGTGTTCCGTCAGTACTGACCCTCCGACAGTGCAGCACTCCCTCAGTACTGACCCTCCGACAGTGCAGCACTCCCTCAGTGCTGATGCTGTGACAGAGGCAAGTGCTGTTTTTCAGAGGAGATCTAAGAGCTCCCTTGGCATGATTGGAAGAAGTGTAAGGGGAGTTGTTTGTCCTGTGCTGGCCACTATTTATCTCTCAGTCACCAGCACTGAAACAGATGATGGTGGCCATTTTCACATTTCTCCTTGAGGGATCTTGCTGTGTGCAAGTTGGCTGTTCCCTTTCCTATGTTACCACAGTGAGCTGGCTCTAATTGGGAGGTTGGGGGCTGATTTAATGAAGGTGTTCAAAGTGAGGAACGAAAACCATTGCCTCCTGTGGGAAAGTCTAGAACAAGCGGCCACAAGATTTGAGCCAGGCTGGTTAAGGGTCATACCAGGAAGCACTACTTTACGCTAAGGGGAGTGGAAATCTGGAACCCTCTCCCTCAAAGGCTGTGCAGGCTGGGGGTCAGTGGAGCTATTGAGAATGAGATAGGTTTTTGTTGAGTGAGGGGGATTAAGGGTTATGGACTAAAGGCTGGCAAATGGAGTTAAGATACGGATTAGTCATGATTTCCTATGTTCCTCTGTAAAATCTGAAAGGCACTATAGAAATGGAGATGTTTCTTGGACTAAGCTTTTATTTTTGTGCATGCTTCGTCCTTGCAGGTGG
Source organism: Carcharodon carcharias (assembly GCF_017639515.1). Lineage (NCBI taxonomy): Eukaryota > Metazoa > Chordata > Chondrichthyes > Lamniformes > Lamnidae > Carcharodon > Carcharodon carcharias. The sequence continues at coordinate 144,210,207 of NC_054474.1, forward strand.
AGGAATTCCTGCTGTAGTGCATGTCTAATTGTTATCACTTCCTCTTTTCCTGCCAGCCAAACGACCCAGTCACCAACATCTGCCAAGCAGCTGACAAGCAACTCTTCACGCTGGTCGAGTGGGCCAAACGGATTCCACACTTCTCCGAGCTCCCATTGGACGACCAGGTTATCCTCTTGCGGGCAGGTAACCAGCATTTGTTTTTTCAGATCTTACCCTGAAACTCTTCAAACATACCAGCCTGGTTCACGCCACCATCCTGTAACCATATCGGGTGCACTAACCCATGCTGTACTGCCCATGCTAGTTGTCTTTTGGCACTCTCTAAAGCTCCAAGCTGTCCATTTCTCATTATGACTGTCTGGATATTATTACCATCGCTGAATTCCCCACTATCAACATCCTGGGGGGTTACCATTGACCAGAAACTGAACTGCACTAGCCATGTAAATATTGTGGCTGCAAGAGCAGGTCAGAGGCTGGGAATCCTGCAGCAAGTAACTCATCTCCTGATTCCCCAAAGCCTGTCCACCATCTACAAGGCACATGTCAGGAGTGTGATGGAATACTCTCCACTTGCCTGGATGAGTGCAGCTCCCACAACACTCAAGAAGCTTGACACCGTCCAGGACAAAGCAACCCCGCTTGATTCTGAGCTCATTACCAGAAGTGGGAGATGAGCTAAACTCAGCATTTTGAAGGATTGTTCTTTGATTACATTCTTGTGAAGTGCTTTGGGATGTATTACTACATTAAAGATGCTATATAAATGCAAACTGCTGTTATTGGACAACATTTGACAGTGATCACATAAGGTGTTAGGAAAGGTGAGCACAAGCTTGGTCATGGAAGTAGGTTTTAAGGAGCATCATAAAGGAGGAAAGAAAGAGGCAGAGACGTTTAGTGAGGGATCCTCTCTCCCACATTCACTCACTTAGTGCTTCTCCCCCTACACTCCTGGTCGTACTGAATGGTGATTGTGACTTTATTGTGCAATCACATCACACAGGCATAATGATGTTGCTTGACAAGTGGAGGAACACACTGCCTCTCATACAAAAGGAGTAGAACTCACCTCAGCTGAGGCTGCAGAAAAAGACTGTTATAACTGGTCTTAGTGCCCAGGGGCTGATGAGGGGGGATTAGTTAGCCAGATTAAAATGAAAATTGTGACAGTATTGAGCGGGTGGGCAGCAGTGGAAGAGTTTATATCATGTGGAACATGCAGGGCTGGAGCACAGGAGGTGAGGATTCCGAGAACTGTGATCAGTGAGCAGTGGGTCTTCGGTATGGCACCATGTCTCACTTGGTGTAATTGTATTGTGTCCACAGGCTGGAATGAACTGCTGATTGCTTCATTTTCTCATCGTTCCATCACTGTGAAAGATGGCATTCTGCTGGCAACTGGTCTCCATGTCCACCGGAACAGTGCACACAGCGCTGGAGTGGGGGCCATCTTCGACAGGTGAGCTCCTTTAATCCCTGACTCACGGAAGGGGGGAGGTTTAGGTGGGTGGGTAGTTCGCACAGTTATAGAGAAACAGTGACATCCTGCAAGGTAGCTATAGGGTGGAGGGGATTTAAAATTACCCACGGCAGCAGGGAGTAGTTTTGAATCTGAAAGCTGAGTTGTGGGGTAACTAGATGCGTCTTTATTCAGATAATCCCAGGGGATTCCAGCTCTGTTTTATTTTGAACCTTTAATCTTTTCCAGAGTTCTGACAGAACTTGTTTCTAAAATGCGTGATATGCAAATGGACAAGACGGAGCTGGGCTGTTTGCGAGCTATCGTACTTTTCAATCCAGGTACGGGAGGGACGTTATTATTCCTTTTATAACTCCTATTGCTCTTCCTGTCCTGGGGAATCTGCACTGTTCAACCTCTTTGGTTTCAGTCTATTATCTAGACTGGGGTGCCTGAGCTGCACACTGTCTCTAACTGTGGCTGAATTGATATTGTTTTTTCTTATTCATTTACGGGATGTGGGCTTGGCTGGCTGGGCCAGCATTTATTGCCCATCCCTTATGCCTTGTGAAGATGGTGGTGAGCGGCCTTCTTGAACTGCTGCAGTCCATTTGGTGTAGGTACACCCACAGTGCTGTTAGGGAGGGAGTTCCAGGATTTTGACCCAGTGACAGTGAAGGAACAGTGATATATTTCCAAGTCAGGATGATGAGTAACTTGGAGGGGAGCTTCCAGGTGGTGGTGTTCCCATCTATCTGCTGCCCTTGCCCTTCTAGATGGTAGTGGTTGTGGGTTTGGAAGGTACTGTCTAAAGAGCCTTGGTGAGTTCCTGCAGTGCAACTTGTAGATGATACGCACTGCTGCTACTGTGCGTCGGTGGTGGAAGGAGTGGATGTTTGTGACTGGGGTGCCAATCAAGCGGACTGCTTTGTCCTGGATGGTGTCAAGCTTCTTGAGTGTTATTGGAGCTGCACTCATCCAGCCAAGTGGAAAGTATTCCATCACACTCCTGACTTGTGCCTTGTAGATGGTGGACGGCTTTGTGGAGTCAGGTGGTGAGTTACTCTCCGCAGGATTCCTAGCCTCTGACCTGCTCTTGTAGGCACAGTATTTTTATGCTAGTCCAGTTCAGTTTCTGGTCAATGGTAACCCCCAGGATATTGATAGTGGGAATTTCAGTGATGGTAATGCCATTGAATGTCAAGGGATGATGGTTAGATTCTCTCTTGTTGGAGATGTTCACACGCACACGCTATGGGGTTCCAGGCACACTGACACTCACTGGAATATGGGTTCCACACACTGACTTTCCTTTTAGAGATGGTCATTGCTTGACACTTTGTGTGGCGCTGATGTTACTTGCCACTTATCAGTCCAAACCTGGATATCGTCCAGGCCTTGCTCCATTTGGACATGGTCTGCTTTGGTATCTGTGGAGCTGTGAATGGTGCTGAACATTGTGCAATCATCAGCGAACATCCCTACTTCTGACCTTATGATGGAAGGAAGGTAACTGATGAAACAGCTGAAGATGTTTGGGCCAAGGACACTACACTGGGAACTCCTGTAGTGATGTCCTGGAGCTGAGATAATTGACCTCTCACAACCACAACCATCTTCCTTTGTGCTAGGTGTGACTACAGTGATTCCCATTGACTCCAGTTTTGTTGGGGCTCCTTGATGCCACACTCGGTCAACTGTTGCCTTGATGTCAAGGGTAGTCATTTGTACCTTACCTCTGGAGTTCAACTCTTTTGTCCATGTTTGAACCAATGCTGTAATGAGGTCAGGAGCTGAATGGCCTTGGCGGAACCCAAACTGGGCGTCAAAGAGCAGGTTATTGCTAAGCAAGTGCTGCTTGATAGCACTGTTGATGACCCCTTACATCACTTTACTGATGATCGAAAGTAAACTGATGGGGTGGTAATTAACCGGGTTGGATTTGTCCTGCTTTTTGTGTACAGGACATACCTGGGCAATTTTCCACATTGCCGGGTAGCTGCCAGTATTGTAGCTGTACAGGAACAGCTTGGCTAGGGGCACGGCAAGTTCTGGAGTGCAAGTCTTCAGTACTATTTCTGGAATGTTATCAGGATCCATAGCTTTTGCAGTGTCCAGAGCCTTCAGCCATTTCTTGATATCACATGGAGTGAATTGAAATGACTGAAGACTGGCACCTGTGATGCTGGGGACCTCTGGAGGAGGCCGATATGGATCATCCAAGTGGCACTTCTGGCTGAAGGTTGTTTCAAATGCTTCAGCCTTATCTTTTGCACTGATGTGCTGGGCTCTCCCATCATTGAGTATGGGGATATTTGTGGAACCTCCTCCTCCTATTAGTTGTTTAATTGTCCAGCATCATTCATGACTGGATGTGGCAGGACTGCAGAGCTTAGATCTGATGCGTTGGTTTGTGTTTGCTTAGCTCTGCCTATCACTTGCTACTTATGCTGATTGGCACATAAGTAGTCCTGTGTTATAGCTTCACTAGGATGACACCTCATTTTTAGGTATGCCTGGTGCTGCTCCAGACATGCCCTCCTGCACTCCTCATTGAACAAGGTTGATCCCCAGGCTTGTTGGTAATGGTAGAATGGGGGATATGCTGGGCCATGAGGTCACAGATTTGTGGTTGAGTACAATTCAGCGGCTGCTGATGACCCACAGAGCCTCATGGATGCCCAGTCTTGAGTTGCGAGATATATTTGAAATCCATCCCTTTAGTATGGCAGTAGTGCCACACAACACAATGGAGGGTATCCTCAATGTGAAGATGGGACTTTGCAAGGACTGTGCGTGGCCACTTCCACAGAGACTGTCATGGACAGATGCATCTGCGGCAGGCAGTTTGATGAGGATGAGGTCAAGTATGTTTTTCCCTCTTGTTGGTTCCCTAACCACCTGCCGCAGGCCCAGCCCAGCAGCTATGTCCTTTAGGACTCAGCCAGTTCGGTCAGTAATGATGCTACCAAGCCATTCTTGGTGATGAACATTGAAGTTTGTCACCCAGAGTACACTCTGCGCCCTTGCCACCCTGAGTGCTTCCTCTAAATGGTGTTCAACCTGGAGGAGCACTGATTCATCAGCTCAGGGAGGGCGGTACGTGGTAATCAGCAGGAGGTTTCCTTGCCCATGTTTGATCTAATGCCATGAGACTTCATGGGGTCCAGAATCTGTATAATTTATCTTAAATTCTTGTTATGATCCTAGACCAGACCCCCAGGTTTTTGGTAAGATCCAGTTAGGGACCAATAATGTTTTGTTTAAAGTAGACAAAGTTTGAGAATCAAGACACTTGCTGAGAGAATAAAGCCACAAGATTCCACAGTTTTGAACAAACAAAAATAAACTTTAGTATCCAAGGTCAGAAAGATCAAACATCTATCGTATACTCTTAACATTTAGTGTTAATATAAGCTACATGTGAATTAACAGGAAAACTATGGTCAAACACACCACACAGCACAAAAACTGGCAGGTACGGCCATGATAGATCCCACGGATTTCTCAACAACTTACCCAGATGTAAGTAAGACTGAGAGTCAACCAATATTGTTGAAACTTTGTCTCTCTCTAAACAAGGGGCTCCTTCGAAGATCTAACCTTGAAATTCTCTCCAAAAGTTATTCCAACAATTGCCCAGCTCACAGGTTTTCAATCTCGTCTCCTGCAACTCCATTCCCCTGGATTCCCGAGTTAACTCATAAGCACAGTTTCAGCTCTTCGGCTACACCAAACAGAAGACTACTACTCAAAGGGTTACCTTCACCCTAACAACCTGAGCATGGAGTCAGCAACCTTTTGCTGCCTCATTCAGTTGCCAGGGCTTCTTCTGAGTCCTCACCACTTAGTCTGCCAACTACAGCCCTGTTTCTGCTTAGAATATCTTTCTTTGCTCCTCTTTCTGCTTAACTGGGACCACTCCCTGTCCCCTCTTCCTCTGGGACCTCTCCCTGTTCCTGCTCCCTGTCCCCTGCTTTGGACTCTTCTCCTGTTGGTGTTTCTGAGTCCATGACCAGGTTTTTCACGCCGTTTCCATTTTGTGCACACGTGCTAGGCCTGTCCTCTGTCCGAAGAACTTTAAATGTTGAATTGCGCATGCACAACCCACTCTGGTCTGCACATGTACAGAAACATCCAAGGACTGTTGGGACTTGGAGTTCCCCCCACACCGTCCACTCTCCAACGAGGTAAGTCTGGTTTTTGTAACATTCTTGATCCCTTGGAAGAAAGAAAGCTTCACCATAGCGAGGGTTTCTTTACAATGGCTTTACAATTTCTTTATAAGAAGTACTTAACATCATCATCTTGTAACAAATAGCATATTACATACTGTTTAGATAAACATTTCATTTTGTTCCAGAATTGTACATATTGTATCAGCCAAAACTAAAGCCAGTAAATGTAACAAGTAAGATTATCAGGATTCAGACATCATAGAATTATCATAACTTAGAGTAATGTATCAGCCTGGATAGAGGATTGGCTGGCTGGTAGAAAACAGAGAGTATGCATAAATGGGTCTTTGTCTTATTGGCAGGATGTGACTAACGGGGTCACATAAGACTCTGTGCTGGGCCTCAACTTTTTACAATTTACATCAATGACTTAGCTGAGGGGAGTGAAGGCATGGTAGCTAAATTTGCAGATGACGCAAAGGTAGAAAAGTATGTTGTGAAGAGGACATAAGGATATTGCAGACAGATATAGATAAGTTGAGTGAGTGGGCAAAAATCTGACAGATGGAGGATAACGTAGAAAAATGTGAAGTTCACTTTGGCAGGAAGAATAAAAAAGCAGAGTATTACTTAAATGGGGAACGACTGCAGAAATTTGAGGTGCAGAGGGATCTAGGTGTTCTTGTGCATGAGTCACAAAAAGTTAGTATTCACGTATAGCAAGTAATTAAGAATACTAATGGAATGTTATCCTTTATTATGAGAGGAATTGAACATAAAAGTAAGGATGTTATGCTTCAGTTATACAGGGCATTGGTGAGACCGCACCTCGAATACTGTGCACAGTTTTGGTCTCCTTATATAAGGAAGGATGGAAATTCATTGGAGGCGGTTCAGAGGAGGTTTACTAGATTGATACCTGGAATGAGTGGGTTATCTTATGAGGAAAGGTTAGACAAGCTGGTCTTGTTTCCACTGGAGTTTAGAAGAGTGAGGGGTGATTTGATTGAAGTGTATAAGATCCTGAATGGCCTTGACAAGGTGGATATGGAAAGGATATTTCCTCTTTTGGTGAGTCCAGAATTAGGGGGCACTGTTTTAAAATTAGGCGATGCCTTTTTAGGGCAGAGATGAGGAGAAATTTTTTCTGAGGGTTGTGACACTTTGGAACACTGCTTCAGAAGACAGTGGAAGCGGGGTCATTGAATATTTTTAAGGTGGAGGAAGATAGTTTCTTGTTAGGCAAGGGAATCAAAGGTTATCAGGGGTAGATGGGAATGTGGAATTCGAAACACAAGCAGGTCAGCCATGATCTTATTGAATGGCGTAGCAGGTTCGAGGGGCCGAATGGCCTACTTCTGCTCCTATTTTGTATGCCTGTATGTGAGCTGCCTTTTCTCCTACACCCTTTCTTTAAACTGAATAGAACATCAACAGTTGTATGTTTCTTTTCTTCCATAATCCTTTCATGATCTGTAAAAGGTAGTGAAGATATATTAAAGTTTTCTTTAGAAACGCCTTGACCAGTTTGTGTTTCTCTTTTGTACCAGGGGTTTTTAGCCTCTGTGTCACATCTAGCCAAAATTCTGGCGGTCTTCCCCTTTTCACATATGGGTGCATATTAGCTAAGTTATCTGATAGAAATGACTTTCACCTAGATCTTTCAACTATAATGCAGATGACCATGGGATTTTTCTTATTCTTCTTCTCTGTTAATGGAAACATGCCTTCAGTGGGCCATTAAATGTGCTATGGCAACCAGCTTTAAAATTACCTCCTTCACTTACTTCTTCCACAGCAGATTATCACCTCATTGTTTTAATCAACACTCGATGAATAAACCTGCTCTCAGGGTTTTTCTCTCTTTACTCAAGTCACTGCCTGGTTTACAGAGAGATGTGCACACGTTCATATTCTATTCGATGATGCTTGATAAATGGAACCTTCATCTCCATTTCTTTCACAATTTCACCCAAATTTTTGTTTTCTCTCTTAATTTCCTATTCTTTTCCAAGCTTGTTAATCTTTTCATTCAGCGCAGCAACTGCTCTGGTCGGTTCGGTTGTCTTCATTTCAGAGTTAACTGTAGAACTTTTATACAAGCTTAACAACTTCCCAGAGGCATTCAGCTCTTTTCTGAATCTTTCTTCCATGGTCACTGACTGCTGCTAGACATTTTCAATTTACTTGTTAGATCCTCAATCTGTTTCTTCAAATTTCCCTATTTGCTGGTAAAGTCTGGATCTGCTCTTCCGTACTGCACATCTCATCTTTTTTATTCTCCGGACTGCATGGGGTTTAGGAATTCCATTGCTCTTTTCACAATGAAGTTCTAACAGTCCATCAGTCTTCATTTTCAATTCCACATTAAACCAACTGTTCTTATTCATCAGCAATTCCTTTTCCTGTTCAAAGTATTTTTCACAATACTTCGTAGAGACTTCTGATACTTTAAGTTCATCAGGTTTTAACTGAAAATCCATCTTTGTTGAAGTTGCTTCTGCAAGTTTATCATTTAGACATTCCAACTCCTCATTTAAGTGTTCTTAGGGTTGCCAGCCCTCCAGGATTGGTCTGGAGACTCAAGGAATTGAAGATCAATCTCTAGGTCACTGCTGTGCACCCCCTGGAGAAAAATCATGGGGATGTTAAAAAAGATTAAAAAAAAAATCTTTGAACATTTCTCTTACCAGACATAAAATGGGGGAAGACTGTTTGGCTGATAGTCAAACATCATCCAATTGGGTAATAAGCCTTTTTGCTTTCTAATTGACATAGGAAGGTAGTGCATCACAAGGAAGAATGTGTTGGCCAATGAATGGCTGGAAAGTGGGGGCAAGCCTTGTGAGGAAATCCCCAGGAATACACTTAATCATAGTTGGCAATCCTAGGTGTTCTACTTCCTGTGATTAGTACTCAAATGTTCTCATCTGTTCTCATTTTTCATGATCAAACACCTCTTTTGTGTGTGAAAGTTGGTCCTCCACCCTGATCAGCCTTTCCTTCAATTGCTCATTAGCAGCAATAAGCTTCCTGTGTTTGGCCACAGCAATTTTGGGAAGGTTGGCAAAATCAGCATGATCAAGCAGCTACTGCAACACAGTTGTCACCATGTTACCGTCTATGCTGGCTAAATCATTACCAACATAAAATCTACCCCTTCCATGGGTAAATAGAAACAAATGCCACAGTAACAATTCTGTTTACTTAAGTCACTTTGTACATTGACTTTACACAAGGGAACAGGTTCATAAATCCCACGAATACCCCCTATTAATATTTTTTCCTTCATCAAACATTTGGAACACAAGTTGTATCATCAGCCGCCACCAATGATTGATCTGCCCCAGTGTCTCTCAAATTACTTGTTTTGTTAGAGGAGTAAAGGAACACTTCACCCTTCAAGTCCAAACCTCTATAACCTCCAGTGACCTGACTCACTTTAGCAATATTCAAGGAAGAATCCCCTTGACTATCCTGACCCCATTCCCCAGTCTAGTAGGTTCTGAGGGAACATGTTTCACTTGTACCATTGCCACTGTTTTAACACCCATTTTCTTTTCTGGTGCAGCCTTTTCTCAAGACGCCTTCTATTATTTCCACCAGTTTGCCATTCAGATTCCAACAACTGGCTTTGAGATGCCCTGTCTTTTGGCAATAAAAGCATACTAGTTTTTTTACATCACTTTCATCCTCTACACTGTCATTTTTATTGACTGGAATGGCTTCTGCTTTCTGCCTGAAGCTAGACTCTTCTATTCCTCCCCCTTTACAAATGGAGATCTACTGCCCCCTAACTGCTTATGTGATATATCATACTCATCTACTAGAACCACTGCTTCCATATCTTAGAAACTCAAATGATATGTGCCATAAATGCTTTAATCACAGGAAATGGTTCATCTTCATGGACTAGGAACATTCTGGAAGACTGTGTTTCTTAAAAGACACTGTCCCTTAAAGGGTTAATGCAAGGTCTCTGGTTGCTGCTGTTCCTGGAAAATATTATATTTTACAAGAAAAGGTAATTAAGCAGTTTTAGAGAACCCCTTGACTCTGGCGGACTGTTTACAAAAGGGTCACATGGTGGTTTATGACTTTGAGAAAAAAACAGGCTTTGAAAACTGTGTTTGAAAGCTGATTGGCTGGTTTTGCTTTGGGGGAAAATAAGAAGAATCAACTGTTTGGGAAAAGTTGTTGAAGCTCCTGACCCTGTCCAAAGCAAAAAGTGAAGTCAACTGACCGAAAGTTTTCCTCAAAGTCCACCTGAAAAATGGTGCAAGAGACATCAATTGTTTAGCAGACCAATGCTGAGAGACCAACTGTATAACCCCGGACGAGGACTCCACCATTTATCCTTTTCCCTTGAACCATTGACTTTTAACCTTTTGACAACATTCTTTTATTTTTTGGGGGGAGGGGGTGGTGGTATGTATATATATATATGAATGAGTTAAGGTATTTAGAGTAATTATTATACTTTCATATTTCATACTGTATCTTAATAAAATTTGCCTTCTACTTGTCAAGTCTGGTTTTTATAATAAACTAATAATTTTGTTGTTTATTGAAGAAACCTGGGCATTGAGTGGTCATTCTGAAACTAAGTACAACATTGGCCGTTGCGTGAGCTGGAGAAAGCATTTAAATATATGTTGTGACCCATGGAGTAGTGGAACAACAGACAGACAGTACACTGCTCCCATCCCAGTCGTAGCATTTGCTTCAGGGACAAGCCCGTAAGCATTAACACAGTTTTAACCACCTCATAATCTGAGGATTGTTCTTCCGAAAGGCTAGAGTACACATGCACAGCCTTCCGGGCAAAGCCACTTTGCAAAATGAAAGTCCTTTGGCCACTTTAACTTTGTAGGCTTCTCAAATGAGATAAAATATCTCTCAATTCCATCCTCAGTGAATTTAGGCGTTATGTGAAGGCTATTAGTTAAATCAAACTTCCAAATGGGACTTCCTTCCTCATCCAATCTACTAGACTCTCCTTAGTCCATAACCTAAACTTTCCTCTAGCCAGTTCATTCTGCCTGATTTCTTTCTCTCCCTGAAGTTCAAGTTTAAACTTTTACATCTGTCTTTCTTTTCCCATTTTGAGCTTTTTCATTTCCCTTTTTCTTTCTCCTTTTTCCAGTTTGAATTTTTGATGTTCTCTTTCTCATTCTGTCTCAAGTTGTCACATCTGCAACTGAATTCTCACTAATTCAACTATATTAGCATCTGGATTAACTTCTCTTTCCGATCCAGATGCTGTGCTATTGCCTCAATTATTTCTGCTTTCTTAGCCCTTGCTTTTAATTCTAACTCTAACTTTTCTGCTAGTGCGATTAACCGAACCTTGGTTAATTGGTGCAAATCACCAGGGATAAGTCTTCCCTCTCCAGAAAAGTCTTTATCAATTGACAAAGCCATTCTGCTTTTTAATCAGTATAGTAAAATTCACCGTAGAAATCTTATCAACCTTAACCTCAGCAAGCACCAGCACTTATATCCGCCTGTGAATTCAAAATCCTACAAAAACCCCCAATTTATGTTAGATCAGACCCCCAGGTTTTTGGTTTGTGTGCGTGGAAACTCCCAAAGACTGTCAGGATTTGGAGTTCTCGGCCCATCACTAAAACAGATTATCTGGTTAATACTACATTACTGTTTATGTGATCTTGCTGTGTGCAAATTAGCTGCTGCATTTCCTGCGTCTATCCTTTGGTTACATGAGCTGAGCAGATTGGGAATCCTGTGGTGCGTAACTCACCTCCTGACTCCGCAAAACTTGTCCACCATCTACAAGGCACAAGTCAGGGGTGTGATGGAATACTCTCCACTTGCCTGGATGAGTGCAGCTCCCACAACACTCAAGAAGCTTGACACCGTCCAGGACAAAGCAGCCCGCTTGATTGGCACCCCATCCATCACCTTCAACATCCACCACCGACATACAGTGGTGTGTACCATCTACAAAATGGACTGCAGCAACTCACCAAGCCTCCTTAAACAGCACCTTCTAAACATGTAACCTCGACTGTCTAGAAGGTCAAGGGCAACAGATACATGGGAACACCATCACCTCCAAGTTCCCCTCCAAGCCACTCACCACCTAGACTTGGAAATATATCACTGTTCCTTCACTGTCACTGGGTCAAAATCCTGGAACTTCCTCCCCAACAGCACTGTGGGTGTACCTACACTACATGGACTGCAGCAGTTCAAGAAGGTGGCTCACCACTACCTTCTCAAGGGCAACTAAGGATGGGCAATTAATGCTGGCCCAGCCAGCGACACCCATGTTGCAAGAACAAATAAAAACAAATATTTACTTCAAAATCTCTGGTGCCCACAGACTCCGTCCTGCATCCTTGAGTGAACTAACCCTATTGTTAACTATATTTTAGTCATATATTTATAAAAGCCATTATTATTCTCTTTCATATGATCTGCTGGTAGTTTTCTATTTCCTCTTTCACATTTGCACTACATTTTCAATGTTCCTCATGACTATGTGTCGATAACCAGAGGGACACAGATTGAAGGTAATCGGGAAAAGAACCAGAGGGGGAGATGAAAATAATTTTTTTTACACAGTGAGTTATTGTGATCTGGAAGGTGCTGCCTGAAAGGGCGGTGGAAGCAGATTGAATAAGAACTTTCAAAAGGGAATTGGATAAACACTTGAAGGTGGGGAATGAAAAAGGCTATGGAGAAAGAGCAAGGGGGCAGTGGGACTAATTTGCTAGCTCTTTCAAAGAAGCGGCACAGCCGTGATGGATCACACGGCCTCCTGTGTTGTTTCATTCTACGAAATCATGGTTGTCTTCAATATTTTTACTTTTAACTTGATCACAAGCCTTCTGTTAAATTTATGTTAATATGGGTTTAATCTTTCCACCTGCTTTTAAGTCTTTAACACCGCCCCCCCCCCCCACTTTTCATGGTAAAGTGATATATTTACTTCTATCCATTTGGAGGGTTTCCCACTGCTGTTCTGCTGCCTAAAGTCTCTGGGCTGTTAAATTTGCCGAGATCTTTGCTTTCCCATTCAAATTTGCCTTTTTGCAGTACCGAACCCCAAACTTTGATTCTTCATCACCTTTTTTTATTCTTAGTTTGAATTTAACTATGTTGTGATCACTATTTTCCAGTTCTCGTATTTTGAAGTCTATTACTCATTCATTACCCAGACTGAATTACCAATGCTCCTTTCCTTTCCACACGCATCCAGGAATCAGTCTTAAACACATCTGAAAAATTGTCCCCGCTTTGAACCCATGTCTTAACCTTTATCTCAGTCTATCTTGGACTAGTTAGAATCATTCAGTATAATTCTTACTGATTATGTTTAAACAGTGATATGAATTGACCAGGTAAGGTTGTAACTGGCCACAGAGTGCAAAAAGCAGGACAGTGCAACTACTTTTAGGCTTTGACTGCTCCCGCGACTGAGAGGGATCTCCTGTTCTCACAGGGCTTGTAGTGACATGGAGCTCCATTCCCCCTCTCTCATCCTCCAATCTCTACAAGCCAACAGTGAGGGAGAAAGCAGTATTGTGTAAGTTGTGCAATTCTCTGTTCCTTATAGATGCCAAAGGCCTGTCCAATCCCGGCGAGGTGGAGGCTCTCCGTGAGAAGGTCTATGCTTCACTGGAAGGATACTGCAAACAGAAATACCCAGAGCAGCCTGGCAGGTCAGTCAGTGCCCGTGTGCGTCACTCTATCCGGGTAGAGGTAGAGCAGTTGGAGTGAATGGTGTGGAATCTTGTCATTCTCAGCCGCCACAATTATATGTTCAGCTGGACTATTTTCTGTTCTCTGCAGAACGGGTCCCACATTCACTGACTCTCACTGGGGTATGGGTTCCACACACACTGACCCTCACTGGGGTATGGGTTCCACACACACTGACTCTCACTGGGGTATGGGTTCCATACACACTGACTCTCACTGGGGTATGGGTTCCATGCACACGGACTCAAATTGGGGTACGGGTCCCACACACACACTGACTATCACTGGGTACGTGTCCCACACACACTGACTCTCACTGGGGTACGTGTCCCACACACACTGACTCTCACTGGGGTACGAGTCCCACACACACTGACACTCACTGGGGTGCGGGTCCAGTACTTCACTGAACTGACCACTCACCCAGTGAATGCTGCTCAGCTATTGCACAATTGGAGAGCAGTGACTGATCATGGACTCTCTTGACTTAATTTTCACTGTGACTTGCTGGTTTGTGATGAAGAACTGGAACCAATGTTTCTATTGGTTAAACTTTACCTTGGTCCTGGCTGTACAAGTGCTCATTGTAACCCTTTGACTGTGTATGTGGGTAGGAGAACCAGCTCAATACAGGCTGAGGTGGTATGTGAGGTCTTTCTGATTTGTGTAGTTCAGCCACTCACTGTTATGAATGCTGCTAGAGATCTTGGCAGCATTTGCTGCTGGCCCTATGTGTGCCTGTAAGTTGCTGTAAGTGATGACTGTATTCTGTTTGAGTTTTACATGGTGCTTTTTCTGACACTGTTGTTGTGACTGACGTTGTCCTCTGTTAATGTGCAGGTTTGCTAAGCTCCTCTTACGATTGCCAGCCCTGCGTTCAATTGGACTGAAATGTCTTGAACACCTGTTCTTCTTCAAGCTGATCGGAGACACACCCATTGACACTTTCCTCATGGAGATGCTGGAAGCTCCTCATCAAATAACTTAAAGCAGCAGTGAAGAAGATTGCTGCCCAGGGACAGACTTCCATCGTTTTGTAGGAGCTCACCTCAAGATCCTCAGCCTCCCCCTCTGCATTTACAGCCTCTTCCCAAACTTTTAACACCTCAATAATCAGATGACAAAGGAATCATTTTCTCTACTGTTTATATATACTCTGCAAGGGTCTCTGGGTCCGCGATGTATCACAGCTTGAGATAAGCTGAGATGTCTTTGCATACGTGTGTGAATCTGTGTGCATGCACACTCGCACCTCCTTGAGAGTGCTCAAGGTTACTTCACTTTTTCTTGAATCTCTTCTCGGTTTGTGTGTCATGGCTTAGTGGTGACGGGTTGATCCTGTCGATGTGCATTGTCAATGCCGGAGGTTTGGACTTTGCAAAAAACTCTGGATGACCTCCAGTCCTGGTCTGAATCTCCCTCTGCGAAGCAAGAAGGGATTTGACCTCCTGTCACACTGTCCCTTTTGCTGACTTCATTGTATCATTAGGCTGACTGGATTCACTCAAACTGGGCACTGATTGGTTCTCTGCTGTTTCACTGAGGTGGCTGGAGAGAGACCTGCTTAATAATCACAGCATGTTTATGCGTTTTAAACTCATGGCAGTGACTCTCACTCTCGCACCTGGTCTGCCAACTTAATGTCTAATGCAATATATCCAGTATTTGTTCATCTTTTATATTTTTCAGAGCAATAAGAGGTTTTATTTTATTGAAATCCTAGCAGGAGGGGCAGCTGAATGCAGTTCTTTACACAACTCAGCTTCAAACTAGTTAAACCATCACTGCCATTATCTGACAGATGACCAGTGCCTGGTTTCACTCCCGCTCTCCCAACGGGAACGCTGGTCTTGAGCTGTTTCTATGTGTTGCTGCCACCTCCCACTCTGTCAAGTACTGGGTGGGAACGAGGCTCGACTTCTGAGGATTCTTTGCTGCTAATGAAAGCTTTAATTAACAACCAATGATTAGTGAAGTCATGTCAAAATGCTGAGGTGAGGCGAAAAATAGCTTTGTTTCGAAAAATTCGAGAAGAAATGTTTAGCTGCATCTGGACTGATAGCTGCAAATCTCCCCGAACACACTAACTCATTTACCCCTCCCATCCTGTACACTAACTCTCTCAACTCATTCCTCCTCCCCAGCACCCAAGCTGTAGTTTGCATGGTCCACAGATTGGAAGGTCAGGTGTGTAGTGAAGGAGCACTTTGACTGTTGGGAACCTCAGGCTGTGTTGCTGTCACACCAGCCCTGGCACATGAAGGAGTGTGTGCAAAGATGGCACCAATTGCACGTGGTGTTTAAGCAGCACCTCGTGGTATGTGTGGGGATTCCCGGCCTAGGGTAATGCCATGGTTAACTGGGCCCTACAAGAAATGTGAGGTACACGCTCAGCTTTGTTACACAGATTACCAGCAAACTGCTTCCCGTGCAGCCAGATGTGGGACCTGCCTCAGCCCCTTCCCTTCCTTTCCTTTCCCCCCTCTTCCCTTTTTCCCTCCCCAGTCTCCCTCTCTTCTATCAGCTGGGCACTTGTAATTCAATCCCATCAACGAACATCCTCATTTTGTGCACGCCAGCTCTCAGCATCAAAGGCAGATGTGGTACCCACGTGAGCTATTAAAAACAATTAATCCTCTTTTTCAGCACAATCGCTTTTCCCTTAATGGAGAGTTGCAGCCATTTAAAAGCTGCAACTGTCTCCCTCGATTTTCCAATCCCCAGTAAGTGTTTAACAGGCCAAGCTTTTCCTGCACCTGAGAATTTCCAAATTGTGGAGAGGAGGGAAGGGGATCCCATTAGAGATTCATCCCCTTTGACCCTGAACAACTCCATGCCTATTCTCAGAAGACTTGGATAATTCAGGTTTAAATTTCAATAACTGTCTCCCTGTAACCCCACCCTGTACATCAACTCCCCATTCGTGCCCCACCCGCTCCCTGTATATCAACCTCCCACCACACCTTTCCGCCTCCCTGTACATCAACTCCTCACCACCTCCCTCCTCTTCCTTTCGCCACTTTCCCAGTGAGCTGTGATCTTCAGGTTTTTACACGGGTTCTCTCCTGACCTTGTGCTCTCTGTTTTACACCTGATTTTTAACCTGAAATTTGAATATTTTGCGTGCAGCAATTTTGTACAAAAAAGGAAAATTAAAAATTACATTTGTAAACACAGTTATCCAATACTCACCACTCAGAACACACTCTAAACACAGAGCAAGAGGACAGTGTGTGAAGCAAGTTTGAATGTGCACCGATCCTAGAAATTTGGCACATGACGCAGGCATCCTTTTTGTCCTCTACTTGCCTGCCTGCACCTGCCTTCGCTTGTCTAGACTTCAGCCGTCTGCCTTGCCCTGTGCTGTCTCTGTCCATCTTTTTCTGTTGCTCTCTCTAGCTCTATGTGTGCCTCTTTCATCCTCTTTTTGTCTCTCTACCTCACCTTCTGCCCCTGCTTCCTTGCCTTGCCCTCTAACCCTGCCTCCCTGGCTCACCATCTGCCCCGCCTCCCTGCCCTGCCTCACCCGCTGCCGCTTCCTCGCTTCCTCAGTGAATGGAGCCACAATAACAGGCAAGGCCACCACTGTACGTTTGCCGAATCTGTTTTGAGAAATGATTGCGATTGGTCTGTGTTGACACTACGAACACTTAAGGAAAATCAAAAAAAAAAGTCTACAGAAATCTATTTTTGTATAAATGAAACTTTATCCCTTTTGTTAGATTGAACTTCACTGATAATTGTAAACATTCTCTGTCAATGTTAATACTTTAACAGTTTGTAGGATGAAAGCAAGTGTTCCTGGGACCATTTGGGACTTTTGGAGCTGAATTTCCCCCTGTGTTTTTGACAGGTTAGCTTATATTAACTTTAGATCAGTAACAGCTGAATATTTGTTGTGTTCCAAATATTGTCTGAATGCCAATTCTGAGGATTCTATCTTCAAATCGCGTTCTCTCGAGTAGCTGTCTGATATTCTGTTCATTTTCCAAGGACTCTCAGCTTTCAGAAGCCAACCTTTGGTTACTGAGAGAGGAGACTCTGGGATTTTTCAGATAGGCCCTTGGAGGTTTCAGTGTTGGAGGTGCAGGTTTAGTCCTGATCTGATTCACACATGAGCCGATTATGGGCGGTGTCTCTTGGACCTTCACAGGGGGGATCAAGGCACCCTGTGTTTGGAACCCTTTCAGTTTGAATTTGTTACTCAGTGCTGAGTGTAATAAAATATACCATGTACCCTCCCCTGTTTCTGTTCTTATACTTCCTGAATTCACACAGTTGGCCCCAGCTTGTGGATGGTATTGTCTCCTGGGAACCACACTTTAGGAAGGATGCCTAGACCTTGGAGAGGTGTGGAGGAGATTTACTAAAATGGTTCCAGGGATGAGGAACTTCAATTCATATGAAACTCTGGAGAAGGTGGGATTGCTCTCCTTAGAGCAGAGAAGGTTAAGGGAGAGATTTAATAGAGGTATACAAAGTTGTGTAGGGTTTTCAGAGTAAATAAGGTAAAGCTGTTTCCAGTGGCAGGAGGGTCAGTAACCATAGGGACATAGATTGAAGAGAATTGGTAAAAGAAGCAGAGGGGGAGAAGAGAATGTTTTTAACTCTGGGTTGTTGTTTGAAAGGGTGGTGGAATAAATTTAACAATAACCTTCAAAAAAGAATTGGGTGAAGACTTTTAAGGAGAAAAATTTACAGGGCTATGGGGAAAGAACAGGGGGAGTGGGACTAATTGGCTAGCTCTTTCAAAGAGCCAGCACAGGCATGATGGGCCAAATGGTCATCTGCTGAGTTGCAACATTATTTGATTTGCCAAGGATTGAAGTAGATGCATGCGATTGGGCCTCAGGTTGAATTCTGTTGCATTTATATATTTCTCCCCAGTTTCCTCTTCCTGACTGTTTTGAACCTGCTGCTTTGTCTTGTGGCCCTTGGTGTGTCAGTAATTGAGGGTGGGGGTGACATGAGCTGAGGTGGTAAAGACTGAGCACATACTTCCAGTCCTGTTCCACACCTGCCTTCACTCCTTAAACCTTTTCACTTTACTGCTTTCCTCTCCTCTCAAATCAAAACCTGAGACAGCTCCTTAAATCCTCTCTCCCTCACCCCTCCCATTATCTCAGAGATCCTCCCTCCTGCTTCCACCTAGAAATTGCCCCGGTATGTCCTGTGCAGAAAATGCAGGACAAATTCAACTCGGCCAATTGCTGCCCCATCAGTCTAACTCTTGATCATCAGCAATGTGATGGAAGGCGTCATTGGCAATGCTGTCAAACAACATTAATGCAGCAATTCACCGATGCTGAGTTTGGGTTCTGCCAGGCCCACTTCGCTCTTGACCTCATTACAGACTTGGTCCAAACATGGACGAATAGAGTTGAACTCAAGAGTGTGGGTGACTGTCTTTGACATTGAGGCAGCATTTGATCCATTGTGGCATCAAGGAGCCTAGCAAAACTGGAGACACACCTAGCACAAAGGGAGATGTTTGTGGGTGTGGGAGGTCAATCATCTCAGTTCCAGGACATCACTGCAGGAGTTCCTCAGGGTAGTGTCCTCGGCCCAACCATCTTCAGCTGCTTCATCAATGATCTTCCTTCCCTCATAAGGTCAGAAGTGGGGATGTTCGCATTTGATTGATTGCACAATGTTCAGCAACATTTGTGACTCCTCAGATACTGAAGCAGTCCATGTCCAAATGTATCAAGACATGGACAATATCCAGGCTTGGGCTGACAAGTGGTGAGTAACATTCGTGCCACAAAAGTGCCAGGCAATGACTATCTCTAACAAGAGAGAATCTAACCATCGCCCCTTGGCGTTCAATAGCATTATCATCACTGAATTCCACCCCCCCCCCCACCCCCCTATCAACATGCTGGGGGTTACCATTGACAGAAACTGAACTGGACTAGCCATATAAATACTGTGGCTTTAAGAGCATGTCAGAGGCTGGGAATTCTGTGGCAAGTAACTCACCTCCTGACTCCCCAAAACCTGTCCACCATCTACAAGGCGCAAGCAAGTCAGGCATGTGATGGAATACTTCCCACTTGCCTGGATGAGTACAGCTCTGACAACACTCAAGAAGCTCAACACCATCTAGGACAAAGCAGCCCATTTGATTGGCACCCCATCCACAAATATTCACTCTGTCACCACTGACGCACAGTGGCAGCAGTGTGTACCATTTACAAGATGCACTGCAGAAACTCACCAAGGCTCCTTAGGCAGCATCTTCCAAACCCACGAGCACTACCATCTAGAAGGACAAGGGCAGCAGATAGATGGGAACACCACCACCTGGAAGTTCCCCTCCAGGTCACTCACCACCCTGACTTGGAAATATATCACCGTTCCTTACTGTTGCTGGGTCAAAATCAGGTGAAAAGTAATTTTTTTAGGGTGTTTCTTGTGACTTTTTTAAAGTTACTTTTTGGTTTGCAGGGGCTACGTTTTAAGATTTCACATGAGTTCAGGAAACGTTTCTTCCTCAGTTCCTTGGTGTTTCTCTCAAATTCCCAATTTACAACAGTAACCTAAGAGCGGATTCATTGCAAATTCCAATTATTTGATGCAATGAAACAAATTGCAGGGCTGTAGAGAAAAAGCACAGATGTAAATCTAAAGAAAAAATGAACAAAAGGAACGAGATTCAATGTTATAATTTTAACTGAACCAGTTCAGCTTCACTGATAATTTGGATGAGTGTTTCCTCACTGTGCGAGACAAGTAACACCCTTGCACCTCAATTTCTGGTTTATGACACTTTGTTAGAAATATCAGTTCAAAGTACCAAGCAACTGAATTGAATAAAACAGAACCACAAGATGAAGCTCTACCACTGGGTGGGAGGGACACAGACACACAGTTAGTCCACCAGTACCGGCCACTCCCATGGTGCAAACCTGTCCCTGTGGAAGCTGGGCTTGAACAAAACAGTAGACGGATCCTGCACGGAGCGTCCGCCTGCTCAGGAGCAAGTGCAGGACAGAGTGCAGAGTGATGGTGGCTTCTTCCTGACAGGCAGCAGCCCCAGCAGCTGGTACCTGTCCAGGCCAAAGCCAAGACCTGCTGCTCCAGGACCAGTCTCCAGTTGCCTGCGCAGTGCACAGGAGTTACTTTGCCAAGTGTGTTGAGGCAGGAAACTCACCCATCTGACTGCCATAGAGACCCTGGAGATGGCCGGCATCATGGCCAGCACCGCCTGCAGATTGCCGCCCGCAATGAAGACTAGCTCAACCAGCTGCTGATAGAACACCATAGCCCAGGGTGCCCTGTTTCCAGAGATAAAAACAAAAAAACTGCGGATGCTGGAAATCCAAAACAAAAACAGAATTACCTGGAAAAACTCAGCAGGTCTGGCAGCATCGGCGGAGAAGAAAAGAGTTGACGTTTCGAGTCCTCATGACCCTTCGACAGAACTTGAGTTCGAGTCCAGGAAAGAGCTGAAATATAAGCTGGTTTAAGGTGTGTGTGTGGGGGTCACTTGGCAAAGTGACTCCTGTGCACTGCGCAGGCAACTGGAGACTGGTCCTGGAGCAGCAGGTCTTGGCTTTGGCCTGGACAGGTACCAGCTGCTGGGGCTGCTGCCTGTCAGGAAGAAGCCACCATCACTCTGCACTCTGTCCTGCACTTGCTCCTGAGCAGGCAGACGCTCCGTGCAGGATCCGTCTACTGTTTTGTTCAAGCCCAGCTTCCACAGGGAGATATCTCTCCGCCCCCCACACGCACCTTAAACCAGCTTATATTTCAGCTCTTTCCTGGACTCGAACTCAAGTTCTGTCGAAGGGTCATGAGGACTCGAAACGTCAACTCTTTTCTTCTCCGCCGATGCTGCCAGACCTGCTGAGTTTTTCCAGGTAATTCTGTTTTTGCCCTGTTTCCAGGCTATGTTGCTGCCCAAGTATACCAGACACCCCAGCAAGGTCAAAGGACAAGATCATAAATAAAAGAGCAGGATGGAAGGGACCTGTGATTGGAGGAGCTGGAACAGCAACATGGGAGAGACAATCTGTGATTGGAGGAGCTGGAACAATAACATGGGAGAGACAATTTGTGATTGGAGGAGCTGGAACAATAACATGGGAAAGGCAATCTGAGTGGAGAAGTGGAACTGTAACATGCGAAAGGCAATCTGTGATTGGAGGAGCTGGAACAGCAACATGGGAAAGGCAATCTGTGATTGGAGAAGTGGAACAGCGACATGGGAAAGGCAATCTGTGATTGGAGGAACTGGAATAGCAACATGGGAGAGACAACATGTGATTGGAAGAGCTGGAAAAATAACATGGGAGAGACAATTTGTGATTGGAGGATCAGGGACAGCAACATGGGAGAGACAAAAACAAAAAACTGCGGATGCTGGAAATCCAAAACAAAAACAGAATTACCTGGAAAAACTCAGCAGGTCTGGCAGCATCGGCGGAGAAGAACAAAGTTGACGTTTCGAGTCCTTATGACCCTTCAACAGAACTAAGTAAAAATAGGAAAGGGGTGAAATATAAGCTGGTTTAAGTTGGGGGGGGTGGGGGTGGCGGGGTGGGAGGAGAGAAGTTGGGGGGTGGGGTGGTTGTAGGTGTTGCAACATGGGAGAGACAATCTGTGATTGGAGGAGCTGGAACAGCTGCTTGGGAGAGACAATCCATGATTGGAGGAGCTGAAACTGCAATGTGGGAGGGACAATCTGTGATTGGTGTAGCAGCTCCTCACAGATTCTGCCTCCTGTACTTGCTGCTCCACCAATTTAAAAACAGGCGGTGACTTTTCTTGATTTGTTTCCCCCATCATTAAGTTTTTGGGAGAAATTTGTGAGATTTCCAGGGTGAATTTGCCTGCTCCCATGTATTTTGAACCCTGATTAAAATCCTGGGACTCCCTCTCTAACAGCACTGTGGGTGTACCTACACCACATGGACTGCAGCGGTTCAAGAAGGCAGCTCACCACCACCTTCTCAAGGGGCAACTAGGGATGGGCCCAGCCAGTGACACCCATATCCCATGAATGAAAAGACACCCACTGAGCTTCCAGTGCAAGTTGGAGTGAGCTGAAATCTGGAGAGGCTGAAAGTGTAATCACACTGCTACCTGGTGGACATAGAATAGCACAGCAGCCTCACACCCTCGGAGCTACTTTGAAGTTACATATTTATGTCAATATTTGGTTGAATAAAGAGAAAAGTTTGATTGAATATTTTTAAAAATGCATTGCAAATTTAATTCTAAAACAGTGGTTTAAGGGTTGCTGTACAGAGAGTTACGGGATATTTTAATTACAGTGTGTGTTTCAGGATGCTTGTTTTGAGGGTTGGTGCTGTGTGTCTGTTGTGGTTTCATGCTACATGGTACAGCTTCTGCTGAATTGGTCCCTGGCTGGGTGATGATAGGGTGACAGTGTGCCTTTTTGTTCCTGGGATATGGAAGAGTACTGTACCTGCGCCCTGACTGGAAAGTGAATGTGCTTTTCAAGGTCACATGGATTCAGCACACCCTGTCTGGGTTTGGTATGTCTGGGTGGGCTATAGGAGGGCAGCCAGCTGCAATGAAGCTTGCACCTCAGTAACAGCACTTCGGAGTCGAAGGAGATTTAAATTGGGGAGACCAGGAAATAGTTAAGGAACCTTAAATTTGCTGATGTATCAGGAGCTAACAGGTATTTATGTAGCGCCTTTAAAATAATGAAACAACCCAAGGTGCTTCACAGTAACAATTATAAATCAAAATTTGACACTGAGGCACATAAGGGGATATTAGGGCAGGTGGTCAAAAGCTCGGACAAAGAGGTCGGTTTAAAGAAACGCCTGAAATGAGAGAGGGAGGGAGGCGGAGAGGTTTAGGGAGGGAATTCCAGAGCTTAGGGCCCCAGGCAGCTGAAGGCATGGCCGCCAGTTGTGAAATGATGGGAATCGGGGGATGCCCAAGAGGCCAGAATTGGAGGAGTGCAGAGGTCTTGGAGGGTTGTAGAAGCTGAAGGAGGTTACAGAGATAGGGAGGATTGTAGGGGCTGGAGGATGTTACAGAGCTAGGGAGGGTTGTAGGGGCTGGAGGATGTTACAGAGATAGGTAGGGATGTAGGGGCTGGAGGATGTTACAGAGATAGGGAGGGTTGTAGGGGCTGGAGGATGTTACAAAGGTAGGGAGGATTGTAGGGGCTGGAGGATATTACAGAGGTAGGGAATGTTCTAGGGGCTGGAGGAGGTTACAGAGATTGGGTGGGTTGTAAGTGCTGGAGGATGTTACAGAAATAGGTAGGGTTGTAGGGGCTGGAGGATGTTACAGAGAAAGGTAGGGTTGTAAGGGCTGGAGGGGGTTACAGAGATATGGAGAGTTGTAGTGTTTGGAACAGGGTACAGAGATAGGGTTGTAGGAGCTGGAGTAGGTTACAGAGAAAGGGAGGGTTGTAGGGGCTGGAGGAGGTTACAGCGATAGGGAGTGTTGTAGGAGCTGGTGAAGGTTACAGAGATAGGGAGGGTTGTGGGGGCTGGAGGAGGTTACAGAGACAGGGAGGGTTGTAGGAGCTGGAGGAGGTTACAGAGATAGGGAGGATTGTGGGGGCTGGAGGAGGTTACAGAGATAGGGAGGGTTGTAGGGGTTGGAGTAAGTTACAGAGATTGGGAGGGTTGTAGGGGCTGGAGGACATTACAGAGAACGGGAGGGTTATAGGGGCTGGAGGTAGTGGGACCCTCCTTGCAGGAGGTAGATTCCGCTCTTCAGTCTGCGTTATAGGAAAAAGACCTAAGGGGTAGAGCCTCTGTGCTGTTCCCGTGTTCCAGTTGCAGGTATTCCCCTTAGAAAGCACAGACATCTGCCCCAGAAAGGATTGAACAAGGAGTGGGGGGGGGGGGGGGGGGGGGGGGGGCGGAGAGGAGGTGGTGGGGTGGTTACTATGAATGGGGTTTGGCGTTTACATAGCTTCTCAGCAGTTACAACAGCTGATGGATCCTTGTCCTCTCTGAAGCAAATTTGATACATCACATCTGCAATGAAAACATTGGGTTGGAGAAAAACTCCAGATAAAACTGTTGCTGTAGCTAAAGTGATTGCTATTTGACCAAGGAAGGCATTGTTTGAAATATGCCTTAAAGCAATAGCAGCATACCATCACTAGAAGGAAAGCCTGTTGTGTGATCCAGTCTCAGTTTCACTTTGGCCTGTGAGCGGAGCACAGCACACACAGCTCTTGATGCACTCATCAGAACACCCAAACCTAGCAAGATGTGTGGAAGGTGTGGCCTTTTGCACCAAGGAAATGCCCAGCTTTCCATCAATTCTACAAGGCATATGGCAGAAAGGACCATTTGCAATGGCAGTGACTAGAGCAAAGGCTGATGCATCTACAAAGAGCTGTGCACTGATCCAAACAGGTCGTACAGAATGGGGGCCTTCAAACAGTAAGAATGACCATCCAGTATCTTGTCAGAAACATATACATGAGGTAATTGACAAGCCAGAAAATGTCAATGATGTGCACGACGAGAAAAGGAGTGGTGAACACATGTTTCACGCCATCAGTATCATGGAAAACAGACACCGTCACACCGTCCGATATTTGCCAAGATTTGAATTATCTGTCCTAAGGAAGTTGGCATGTCAGGAGTATATGCCAAGTCAGCACAAAGAATCACTGATTCCACACGAAGTTCCTATGTATCCTTGATCCAAAGTCACATCCACCTTTCACGCTCATGCCACTGACTTCATCATCATCGGAGACTACTTTGCCAAGTACCCTATTATTTGACAATTGCACAATACGTCAAGGACAACTGCCATGCACACTCTAAGTGCTATTTTCAGTTTATTTGTTTGCCGAGAGAGATCATTACTGGTAACGGTCCACAATTTATTGGTAAGTCATTTCAGGATATGTATGTGAGAAGTGGAATATTGATCACACTACTTCTTCTCCTCATTACCCTGGATCTAATGACTGAGCTGAATGAATGTTTTGCGCGGTGAAATTAAAAAAAATTGTTCTTAGGATGTGGGTGTCGCTGGCATTTATTTCCCATCTCTAATTACCTTTGTTTAGAGGGGCAGTTAAGAGTCAACACATTGTTGTGGGTCTGGAGTCATATGTGGGCCAGACCAGATTTTAGTCCCTAAAGGGGCATTAGTGAACCAGATGGGTTTTTACAATAATTGGCAATTGTTTCATGGTCATCAGTAAACTTTTAATGAATTCAAATTTCACCATCTGTCATGGTGAACCGGGTGCCCAGAGCATTACCCTGGGTCTCTGGAACGCTAGTCCAGTGACAATACGACTATGCCACCACCTCCTCCAATTCTCAAAGGTAGACAGTCCAAGCTAGATCTACACATTGCAATGTTACATCTGAGAGCAACACTTTTAAGAGCAACAGAATCACAGAATCTTCATAGTGCAGAAGGAGGCCATTCAGTCCATCAAGTCTGCACAGGCTTCTTGAAAGATCATTCTGCCTAATCCCACTCTCCTGCCTTATCCCCGTAACCTTGCACATTCTCTCTTTTCAGGTAGCAACCCTTTTGAATATCTCAATCGAACCTGCCTCCACCACCCTCTCAGGAAGTTCGTTCCAGACTCCAACCACCCTCTGGATGAAAAAATCTTTCCTCACATCACTTTTACTCCTTTTGCCCATTATTTTGAATTTGTTCCCTCTAGTTCTTGTTTCATCACAGGCAGACCAGTGGGGACCAATCTACCTACACTTACCCATTCGACTCTCTCAGAAACTAGAGAGCAACTTTTAAAACTTTTAAAAAGAGATTACCAACGCACACGATAAAAATGTGGGTACATGAGTTGCTAAGTTTACAGTTGGGACAAGTTCACATCCAGGATCCCACAGAAGGTATGTGGAAACCACTGAGGTGACACGGATTTGTTCAGAACCAAAGCCCTATGACACACAAAGGCGCAAAGGTGTGGCGTAATCGAGAACAAATCAGATCCATTCTCGCTCCTCAACCATTGTACAGTTCCTATCGCATCGAGGACAAGATCCCAAATGAAACCAGGAACAACATCTGAGAATGACAATCTCATGGATCACTGTGAGCAATCAAAGACACCTCCAGACAAGGCTATCGAAGAAAGAGCAGGAGTAGGCCATTCAGCCCCTCAAGCCTGCTGCGCCATTTAATAAGATCATGGCTGATCTGATAGTAACCTGAAATCTGTATCCCGCTGACCCCCGATAACCTATCACCCTTTGCTTACCAAGAATCTATCCACCTCCCCCTAAAAAATATTCAAAGATTCTGCTTCCATCGCCTTTTCAGGAAGAGAGTTCCAAAGACTCACAACCCTCTGAGTGAAAAGATTTCGCCTCATCTCTGTTTTAAATGGGTGACCCCTTATTTTTAAACAGTGATCCCTAGTTCTAGATTTTTCCACAAGAGGAAACATCCTCTCCACATCCACCCTGTCAAGACCCCTCAGGATCTTATATGTTTCAATCAGGTCACCTCTCACTCTTCTAAACTCCAGCAGATACAAGTCTAACGTGTCCAACCTTTCCTCATAAGACAACCTGCCCATTCCTGGTACTAGTCTAGTAAACCTTCTCTGAACTGCTTCTAATGCATTTACATCTTTCCTTAAATAAGGAGACCAAGACTGTATCCAGTACTCCAAATTTGGTCTCATGAGTGTCTTGTACAACTGAAGCATAACCTCTCTACTTTTGTATTCAATTCCCCTCAAATAAATGATAATGTTCTATTGGCTTTCCTAATTACCTGCTGCACCTGCATACTAACCTTTTGTGATACATGCACTAGGACACCCAGATCCCTCTGCATCTCAGAGCTCTGCAATTTCTCACCATTACACGATCTGGGCATACCAGCAGATTACCTCTACATTTTAGAGTCTTATAGATTCAGCAGTTCCAAACATTTATGTAATGGTAACTAAACATGAATACATAATGTAAATAGTTATACTTCTTTGGAAGAGGAAAAGTATCTTTAAGCGGAAAGGGGGATGTTGTAATAAGACTTTAAGAGATAGCAGCATGACATCACTAGAAGGGAAGTGTATCATGTGTTCCAGTCCCAGTTTCACTATTGCTTTTGAGCAGAACACACACACACACACACAGACACAGCTCTGCGGCCGATGTCTTCAAACTTTCTACCCATGTATAACTGTTCTCATGTGTCTAGTCTTAATAACTGAACCCAAGAAATGTTTACCCAATCCCTTATGAGTGATTGGTGCCTTTATATCGTTATGAAAACATGATAGGCATCGCAGCGTTACTTGGCCGTGCAGTCTGACAGGTGCTGATCTTCCAGCAGCCAGACTGTCTCTCCTCCCAGGAATACCGAGCTTGTAACTCCTTTGTCTGAATAAGCAGTGTCAGCCAAGCAATGGCAAAGCTCAGTCACATCTTGAATGCTGATGTTCAGAATAATTTCTAGCTCTATCTCATATCTGTATTGATTGCTCTGTCAGTAGCCTGCTTCTGTCTATCTAATATTTCATTTTATATATGATATGGGTCTCTGATAGGTCCAAGCTGGACTTGTACTGCGTGTGTTGGTTGTTATAGGGTGCTTGTTACAGTTTGGTAGGTCTGAAGAAGTTTTTGTTGTCATTTATAGGTTAACTGTGATTCTTCATTGACTCTTAAGACTATTTACCAAGATGCGATAAAGGATTCAAGCTTGGAGCTCTCTCCATGCTAGCTGGTACACACAGCTCTGTCCCATTCCAGACTGACCTTGGGTGCGGTTATGTGCTCTCTTACATCACTGTATGAGCGTTACTGTACTTTAAAAAAATTCATTCACGGGATGTGGGCTTTGCTGGCTGGTCAGCATTTATTGCCCATCCCTAATTGCCCTTGAGAAAGTGGTGGTGGTGAGCTGCCTTCTTGAACCGCTGCAGCCCATGTGGTATAGGTACACCCTCAGCGCTGTTAGGGAGGGAGTTCCAGGATTTTGACCCAGTGACAGTGAAAGAACGGCGATATATTTCCAAGTCAGGATGGTGAGTGACTTGAAGGGGAACTTCCAGTTGGTGATGTTCCCATGAATCTGCTGCCCTTGTCCTTCTAGATGGTAGAGGTCATGGGTTTGGAAGTTGCTGTTGAAAGAGCCTTGGTGAATTCCTGCATCTTGTAGATGGTACACACTGCTGCTACTGTGTGTCGAAGGTGGAAGGGGCGAATGTTTGTGGATGGGGTGCCAATCAAGCCGGCTGCTTTGTCCTGGATAGTGTCAAGCTTCCTGAGTGTTGTGGGAGCTGCACTCATCCAGGCAAGTGGGGAGTATTCCATCACACTCCTGACTTGTGCCTTGTAGATGGTGGACAGGCTTTGGGGAGTCAGGAAGTGAGTTACTCACCGCAGCAGACCTGCTCTTGTAGCCACAGTATTTATACAGTTAGTCCAGTTCAGTTTCTGGTCAATGGTAATCCCCAGAATGTTGAAGTAGGGGATTCAGTCATGGTAATGACATTGAACGTCAAGGGGTGATGGTTGGATTCTCTCTCGTTAGAGATGGTCATTGCCTGGCACTTGTGTGGCACGAATGTTACTTTCCATTTGTCAGCCCAAGCCTGGATATTGCCCAGGTCTTGCTGCATTTGGACATGGACTGCTTCAGTATCTGAGGAGTCACAAATGGTGCTGAACATTGTGCAGTCATTATTGAACATCCTCACTTCTGACTTATACTGGAAGGAAGGTCATTGATGAAGTGGCTGAAGATGGTTGGGCCTAGGACATTACCCTGAGGAGCTCCTGCAGTGATGTCCTAGAACTGAGATGACTGACTTCCAACAACCACAACCATCTCCCTTTGTGCTAGGTATGGCTCCAATCAGCAGAGAGTTTTCCCCCTGATTCCCATTGACACCAGTTTTGCTGGGGCTCCTGGATGCCACACTCGGTCAAATGCTACCTTGATGTCAAGGATAGTCACTCTCACCTCACCTCCGGAGTTCAGCTCTTTTGTCCATGTTTGAACCAAGGCTGTAATGAGGTTAGGAGCTGATTGGCCCTGGCGGAACCCAAACTGGGCTTCAGTGAGCAGGTTATTGCTAAGCAAGTACTGTTTGATAGCACTGTTGATACCCCTTCCATCACTTTACTGATGATCGAGAGTAGACTGATGGGGCGGTAATTGGCCAGGTTGGATTTGTCCAGCTTTTTGTGTACAGGACATACTTGGGCAATTTTCCACATAGCTGGGTAGATGCCAGTGTTGTAGCTGTGCTGGAACAGCTTGGCCATGGGTGCAGCAAGTTCTGGAGCATAAGTCTTCAGTACTATTGATGGAATGTTGTCAGGGCCCATAGCCTTTGCACTATCCAGTGCCTTCAGCCATTCCTTGCTATCACGTGGAGTGAATCGAATTGGCTGAAGACTGGCATCTGTGAACCTGGGGACCTCCGGAGGACCCCGAGATGGATCATCCACTTGGCACTTCTGGGTGAAGATTGTAGCAAATGCTTCAGCCTTATCTTTTGCACTGATGTGCTGGGCTCCTCCATCACTAAGGATGGGGATGTTTGTGGAGCCTCCTCTTCCAGTGAGTTATTTAATTGTCCACCACCATTCACAACTGGATGTGGCAGGACTGCAGAGCTTAGATCTGATCCATTGGTTGTGGGATCACTTAGCCCTGTCTATCACTTGCTGCTTATGCTGTTTGGCATGCAAGTAGTCTTGTGTTGTAGCTTCACCAGGTTGACATCTCATTTTTAGGTATGTCTGGTGCTGCTCCTGGCATGCTCTCCTGCACTCTTCATTGAACCAGGGTTGATCCCCTGGCTTTATGGTAATGGTTGAGTGGGGAATATGCCGGGCCATGAGGTTACAGATTGTGGTTGAGTACAATTCTGCTGCTGCTGATGGCCCACAGCGCCTCATGGATGCCCCGCCTTGAGTTGCTAGATCTGTTCGAAATCTATCCCATTTATGGTGGTAGTGCCACACAACATGATGGAGGGTATTTTCAATGTGAAGGCAGGATTTCATCTCCACGACTGTGCGGTGGTCACTCCTACCAATACTGCCATGGACAGATGCATCTGTGGCAGATACGTTGGTAAGGGTGAGGTCAAGTATGTTTTCCCCTCTTGTTGGTTCCCTCACCACCTGCCGCAGACCCAGTCTAGCAGCTATGTCATTTAGGACTCGGCCTGCTCGGTCAGTAGTGGTGCTACTGAGCCACTCGGTGATGGACATTGAAGTCCCCACCAAGAGTACATTCTGCGCCCTTGCTACCCTCAGTGCTTCCTCCAAATGGTGTTCAACATGGAGGGACACTGATTCATCAGCTGGGGGAGGGCAGTATGTGGTAATCAGCAGGAGGTTTCCTTGTCCATATTTGACCTGATGCCATGGGGTCCAGAGTCGATGTTGAGGACTCCCAGGGAAACTCCCTCCTGACTGTATACCACTGTGCCACCACCTCTGCTGGGTCTGTCTTGCTAGTGGGACAGGACATACCCAGGTATGGTGATGGTGGAGTCTGGGACATTATCTGTATGGTATGATTCCGTGAGGATCACTATGTCGGGCTGTGGCTTGTCTAGTCTGCGAGACAGCTCTACCATTTTGCACAAGCCCCCAGATGTTAGAAAGGAGGACTTTGCAGGGTTGACAGGGCTGAGATTGCTGCTGTCATTTCCAATGCCTAGGTCGATGCCGGGTGGTCTGTCCGGTTTCATTTCCTTTTTGTGACTTTGTAGCGGTTTGATACAACTGAGTGTTTGCTCGGCCATTTCAGAGGGCATTTCAGAGTCAACCACATTGCTGTGGGTCTGAAGTCACATGTAGGCCAGACCAGGTAAGGACAACAGATTTCCTTCCCTAAACGGCATTGGTGAACTAGATGGGTTTTTACAACAATCGACATGGTCATCATTAGACTTTTAATTCCAGGTTTTTATTGAATTCAAGTTCCACCATCTGCCGTGGTGGGATTCAGGCGTGCATCCTGTCATCACCCTGCATCATTTAGATTTTTAGTTCGGTGGGTGCACGGCCAAATTGTCAAAGGCCTATTAAGGCCTGTTAATTACCTAATTGAGGTCTTTGTCAGGGCTGCCCATTCAACCTTAGGGTTAGCAGGCAGGCTGGGAGCCCAGGTGGGCTTCAGAAACAGCATGAGACCTCACCCATGGGCGGGATGAGGTTTCATGACGTTTTTAAAAATGCTTATTAAGTTTTAATATTTAAGTAATTGACATGTCCCAGCTCATGTGACAGTGTCACATGAGGGGACATGTCAATAATTTTTTTCTTCTCTGTTCAGCACAGTTTTTAAAGTTGAAGTGATCTCCCTGAGGCAGCACCTTGCCTCAGGGGGATCTGTGGGCTCTTTCACACATACACGGAAGAGCGCACAGGCCTGCTCAGGGAATTCCACCCCCACCCCCCCCACCGCCCGCTCAGCACTTCAGGGTGGATGTCATGCTGGGCAGGCCTTAATTGGCCTGCCCATGTAAAATGGTGGCACGCCCCTGAATGGGGGAGTCGATCAAGAACCTGCCCACCTGAAAACATGCCCGCACAAACCACCACCCCCCCCCCCCCCCGCCGACTGACAGGCAGAAAATTCAGTTCCATATCTCATTCGCACAACTGTTGGAGGAGTGGAAGGCTCTGTCACTCCTGATTCTTTCTGTAGGTTTGGAGGTTGTTCTGGCCTCTGGGTATGTTTTCATCTTTTCTTCCATTCCTAGGTTGCTGCATTGGTCGTTGGTTGCCATCCTGACTTGTTTTTGTGGGGTGGTTGAACAATGTACGTGTCTCCTTGTCATTTCTTTCTTTTCTTCCGTTGTCATATTGGGTCATGGCAATGTATGTGGAAGTTTACATTTCAAAAATGGAACTTTCATTCCAACTTGTTTCACAAATTTGCCCAAATTTTTGGGTACGTCCTTCTTTTCCAGTTGTTTTTTGAGTCTATGAGTCTTTTTACTCAGTTCAGCAACTAGTGTGGTTATCTTTGTTTCAGAGTTATCTGTGGAACTCTTATATAAATTTAAAAACTTCTCCTGGGTACTCAGTTCTGTTCAGAATCTTTCTCCATGGTCACTGACTGCTCCTTGGACATTTTCAGTTCAGTCGTTAGATCCTCAACCTGTTTCGTAGAATTTCTCTTTTCTACTTTCACTGTCTCGATTTGCTCCTCCATATTGCCTATCTCAACCTTCAGATTGGACCGAAGTTCAAGAATTTCATCACTTTTGGTTGTTAATTCTGCTTCCAAACAACTGTTCTGATTCATCAGCAAATCTTTCTCCTGTTCCAGGCATTTTCCATGATATTTAATCGGGACTTCTATTGTTGAAGTTCATCAAGTGAAGACATGGCAGCCAAATTTGCAGGTGATACAAAGATAGGCAGGAAAGTATGTTGTGAAGAGGACATGAGGAGGTTGCAGATGGATATCGATAGGTCGAGTAAATGGGCAAAGAGCTGGCAAATGGAGTTTAATGTGAGAAAAGTGTGAAGTTGTTCACCTTGGTAGGAAGAACAAAAAAGCATGGTATTACCTAAATGGAGAATAGCTGCATAATCCTGAGGTGCAAAGGGATCAAGATGTTCTAGCACGAGTCACAAAAAGTTAGTATGCAGGTACAGCAAGTAATTAGAAGGCTAATGGAATACTATCCTTTATTATGAGAGGGATTGAACATAAAAGTAAGGATGTTATGCTTCAGTTATACAGGGCATTGGTGAGACCGCACCTCCAATACTGTGTGCAGTTTTGGTTTCCTTATTTAAGGAAGGATGTAAATGCGTTGGAGGCGGTTCAGAGGAGGTTTACTAGATTGATACCTGGAATGAATGGGTTGTCTTGTGAGGAAAAGTTAGACAGGCTGGGCTTGTTTCCACTGGAGTTTAGAAGAGTGAGGGGTGATTTGATTGAAGTATATAAGATCCTGTACGGCCTTGACAAGGTGGACATGGAAAGGATGTTTCCTCTTGTGGGTGAGTCCAGTACTAGGGGGCACTGTTTTAAAATTAGGGATCGCCCTTTTAGGACAGAGATGAGGAGAATTTATTTCTCTCAGAGGGTTGTGCGACTTTGGAACTCTCTGCCTCAGAAGGTGGTGGAGGCGGGGTCATTGAATATTTTTAAGGTGGAGGTAGATAGATTCTTGTTAGGCAAGGGAATCAAAGGTTATCGGGGTAGATGGGAATGAAACACAAGAAGATCAGCCACGATCTTATCGAATGGAGGTACAGGCTCGAGGGGCCAAATGATCTACTCCTGTTCCTATTTCTTATGTTCTAAGTTTTAATTGTAGATCTTTCTTTGTTGAATTTGCTTCTGTGAGTTTATTAGTTAAGCGTTTCAAGTCCTCTTTCAATTGTTCTGCTTCCTGTGAGTGACATTCCAGTGTTCTCATCTGTTCTCATTTTTCCTTTACAAGCTCTCCCATTGCATGTGAAATTTGATTCTCTACATTGATCAGATTTTCTTTAGCAGAGCACAGTTCCTCTGCTATATCCTTCAGGCTCACATTCTGTAATTGTACTTCTGCCAATTGTTTCTGAGACTCTTCACACTCTTTTGTGAGAAGTTCTACTTGCTCTTGCCATTCTAGGTTCTTTATTTTCATTTCTTCATGTACATCTTGTGATGTATTCCCGAGTTTCCTTCCAAATGTCCAACCATTTTCCCCAGCTCTGTAGTCACTTTCTTGCACTTCATGGCTTCCTCCTGGAATGAAGAACATTCTGGAGTCTTCTCCGCCAACTGGTTTTTTCATTCTTTGAAGGCTGCAAATTCTTTGAGTGCATTTTCTATCTGCTGTTGTGCCTGGCTGTATTTCTGGTTGAGTTTTCCCAATTCCCGCTTCGTTTTGTCAGCATTGGAATTCAGAGTTGTTATTCTCTCCTGGTATCTTTGTGATGCCTCAGAAATGTGTTTGTTCCAATTGTGAACAGTTTGGTTCATTGAAGAATTTAGTTTATCATGCATTTTCAAAGGTATATACACAGCTTGAATTTTGTGTTTCAAATCTTCCAGTTCAGCTATGATGCAAACATTTTCCAACCTTATTTTGCTTTCATTTTGCAGGGCTTGTTTATTTTAGATTTCATCAGATGGCTTTCCTTCATTCACAGCCACCTGCTCACTCTGCGCTGCCACCTGCTCACTCTGCGCTGCCACCCGTTGTAGTTCAGGTAATGTGTCGGCCTTCCCAAAACAATATATTTTCAGGACTTCTCAGAAAGTTCTTGACCTCTATGCTGCCCTCATGTGGTTTGCTCAGGTGATGACTTTTTACCTTTCACAGCTTTACTGGTGGTTTTCTATCCCTCTTTTTAAGCTCTGTGCACTCCACAACTTGAGGATTAAAATATTTTTTAAAAGCTTTTAATATTTCATTCAAGCTGGTTGAGGATTCATCAAATCCTTGAATTAGGATTAAATCATCCACAACTTTACCGAACGAGTATTAAAAGGTATTAATCTGGATTTTTCCTGATTTTCTACTTAGTTCTATTACTTTTCTACTTACTCCGGTAATTCAAAAATTCTCTTCTCCAGGACACCCAGTTATGTGATTGATCTGGGCCTTGGATCAGTCCAAATTGATTTAGAGGTGTGGAATTCCAAACCATGGTCAATTTTTAAAAAGTGTATGTTCTGCTTTAAGTGATTTCTGAATTTCAAGATGGCCTCACCATTCACATGGAGACAAAAGGATTTCCCACCCTTGTCAGTTTTGGTGGGCTCAGCTACAATGCTGATCGCGTCAGCTTGAAAACAATAATTTTGAACAATGGCTGCCTGCATAGTTGTCTTACTCAGTGTTTATGTTTAAAATCGAAAATTCATTGATCCCTGGCTCTCATACATTTTGTACATTTTTTCCGAGCAAGCTCTTATTAAGGCGCTGACTCAGGGATCAGGTTTCAGTGACAGGTTTCTTCAAACTGCATTTCTGACTCTGAACTTTGCTCTCTCTTGCGAGGTCTGCTGACTCTGTGCTCTGGGATTTGAAGCTAGACTTCCAAATGAGATACAATGGAGTCTTCTGCTGCAGTAAGCAATTTTAAATCTCTGCCTTCAGCTTCCAAGCCTTTCTTTGGAGATTTCTCCTGACAATTTTTCCTCTGCACCTCTGCTTCTGGAGCTGCTTTTCAGAATGCTTTCATAAATTTTTTTATCTCAGCCTTTCAGAATTTTAGTTTATTTCTGCATCTTTTTGTAAGATTTTGGGTTTTTCCACATGCTGCACCATGTTGTAGGGTGCTGGTTACAGTTCGGTAGGTCTGAAGGAGTCTTCATAGTCATACGTAGGTTAACTGTGAGTCTTTATTGACTCTTAGAACCATTTACAAATATACACAAAAGGGTACAAGCTAGGAACTGACTACAATCTCACTGGTACACGTGACTCTGTCCTACACTCAACTGACCCTGAGTGTGGGCCATGTGCTCTCTTAAATCACTGTGTGGACGGTTAACCCTATATGTACCAGGGCCTTATACTATATTGGTCTCTGACGAGTCCATGCTGGACTCGTGCTGTATTTGTGGAACTTTCTCTTCTGTGAACCCAGTAACCGTGGGTATGGAGTGAGACCATGAACTACTGGTGGTGACCACAGTCTCAGGGAACTGAACCCGTATCAGGAAACAGAGTTGATAATAATTCAGTTGGTTGCAGGGATTGAATTTGGGTAGAAATTGTTTGAGCTTATCAGCAGCATTGACCCATTTTTAATGAACAGTTGAACCTGAGCCTGATCTCCACAGGCATTGATCTCATGGGACCCATTGTTGGATATCAGGCACCAACTCAAACTGTGTTCACCTTTGTGTGAAAAATTCTTTAAGTGAAGTGAGGAGAGCTTGTTCCTGCCCCTCCCACCTATTCCCCAGGCCTGATGATCAACCCCTTTCCCCCCACCCCCCCACCAAACAGCCGATGGTGTAGTAGTGCAACCTGAAATTCAGTCCTAGGGAAGATACAATGGTCCCAGAATATTTAGATGAGGCCAATTTTGGGCCAATTTCAGGCCCATACTAATTTCTCCCCATTAGCTTTGGAACAGCACAGACCAAGTTAGAATTCTTACTTCATATAAACATGCAAAATAGGAGCAGGAGTAGGCCATTCAACCACTCGAGTTTGCTCTGCTATTCAATAAGATCATGGCTGACATGTTTGTGTTTCGATTTCCACATTCCCATCTACCTCCCATAAACCTTTGATTCCCTTGCTTAACAAGAATCTATCTACCTTTGCCTTAAAAATATACAATGATCCCACATCCACTGCCTTCGTTGGCTTCAGATCTTGGAATGTGGAGTAAAGTTTCAAAATTTGCTAATGATACCAAACTTGGAAGTACTTGGTGAGGTTTCCCTATATACTCTTCCACTAGGGAATGTTCACAGCAGGTGCATAATGAGTGCAGTCAATGGTCGCATTAATTAACAATAGATTTCCCTTAAATGAATCCTTGGAGGGCATGGACATTAAGGTTTGTGGAAGATTGTTCCAGTACTTTATTGCTCTTGGGAACAAGGAATTAGCAAAGGAAACACATTGGGGTGTGCACAGGTGGAGCTGTTGGTTGTGAACTCTCTGGGCTCACTCACTTTTCGACTTGATGTACTGCTTCGAAATATTGTCCATTCACAATTTTCTAGAGGTATGCCTCTCTGTGGGCCTATGCTCGGCCATGGAGACTGCCAGCTTAGCGGTGTGACCAACTGGGAGACACTGATATCTTGCGAGTAATTGTAACAAGTTGCATTGAACTTTCTCAAGGAGTGTGGGAGATACGTGTCGACTGTAACAGGATGTAGATAGGTCAGCAGAATGGGCAGACAAGAGACTGATGGAATTTAATACAGAGAGGTATGAGGTGATACATTTGGCAAGAAGGCAAGATGCAATGTGGAATTCATGGCACAGTTTTTAAGGGTGTGCAGAGACAGGGGGACCTGGGTTTTATGTAGGAACATAGGAAATAGGAGCAGGAGTAGACCATTTGGCCCCTCAAGTCTGCTCCACCATTCAACAAGATCATGGCTTCTACCTCAATTCCCTTTCCCCACATTATCCCCATATCCTTGATATCTCTGACATGAAGAAGTTTATGGATCTCTGTCTTGAACATATTCAATGACTGAGCCTCCACAACCTTCTGGGGTAGAGAATTCCAAAGATTCACCATCCTCTGAGTGAAGAAATTCCTCCTCATCCTAGTCCTAAATGGCTGCCCCTTATTCTGAGACTGTGTCCTCTGGATCTAGACTCTCCAGCCAGGGGAAACATCCTTCCTGTATCCACCTTGTCAGTCCCTGCAAGAATTTTGTATCTCTCATACCCCTCATTTATCTAAACCCTAGAGAATACAGACCCAGTCTCCTCAATGTCTCCTCACAGAACAATCCTGCCATCCCAGGGATTAGTCTGGTGAATCTCTGCTGCACTCCATCTATGGAAAGTATCTCCTTCCTTAGATAAGGGGACCAAAACTGTACACACTACTTCAGGTGCAGTCTCACCGAGGCTGTATATAATTGCGGA
Source organism: Carcharodon carcharias (assembly GCF_017639515.1). Classification (NCBI taxonomy): domain Eukaryota; kingdom Metazoa; phylum Chordata; class Chondrichthyes; order Lamniformes; family Lamnidae; genus Carcharodon; species Carcharodon carcharias. Next base: position 144,248,101 of record NC_054474.1, read on the forward strand.
AAGACATCTTTACTCCTGTACTCAAATCCCATTGCAATAAAGGACCACACACCATTTGCCTTCCTAGTTGTTTGCTGCACCTGTATGCTAGCTTTTAGTAACTCATGAACAAGGACATCCAGGTCCCTTTGTACATCTACACTTCCCAACTTCTCACCATTTTAGAAATACTCTGCATTTCTGTTTTTCTTACCAAAGTGGATTACTTCACATTTTTCACATTATATTACATCTGCCATATTCTTGCCCACTTACGTGAAGGGCATCCCCTCACAACACACATTCCCACCTAGTTTTGTGTCATCTGCAAACTTGGAAATATTACACTTGGTCCCACATTCAAATCATTGATATACATTGTGAACAGCTGGGGCCCGAGCACTGAGCCCTGCAGTACCCCACTAGTCACAGCCTGCCCACGCGAGAATAAACCATTTATTCCTACTCTCTGTTTTCTGTCAGATTTGCATTGATCTCTGAAGGTGGCAGGACATATTGAGGGAGTGGTTAGCAAAGCATTTGGATCTCAGGTTTCACAGAGGCAATGAGTATGTTATGCTGAACTTTTATGACACTCTAATTAGGTCAGAACTAGAGTATTCTGTCCAGTCCTGGTCACTACACTTCAGGAAGGATGTGAGGGTCCTTGAGAGGGGGCAGAGGAGATTTACCAGAATGGTCCCAGGGATGAGGGACTTTAATTACAAGGTTAAGTTGGAGAAGCTGGTGGTGTTCTCCTTGGAGCGAAGGAGATAGAGGGGAGGTTTGTTAGAGGGGTGAAGGATTATGACAGTTTTAGGTGAGATAGACAAAAAGAAAAAGCTGTTCCCATTAGCTGATGATACAAGGTTCAGGGATACAGATTTAAGATTTTGGGCAAGAAATGGAGGAGGAACGTGAGGAAGAATATTTTTACACAGTGAGTGGGAATGACCCGGCACTCTCTGCCTGTAAGGTGGTGGAAGTGGAGAGGATGAGATTTTAAAAGGAAATTAGATGGGTACTTGAAGGAAATAAAACTGCAGAGCTACAGGGATCAAGCGGCAGAGCTGGCCTGATTGGATTGCTCTGCAGGAAGTCAACATGGATTCGATGTGCCAAATGGCCTCCTTCTGTGCTGTAAATGATTCGACGAGATTGGGAATAGCAGGTTTGGGGCTTTTGGCAACGAATCCGTGTCCCTGTTATTTGCATCATGACCACCAGATGGCAGGCACTTAACACAAAAGGGTGAAGGGTGTGGGATGTCACAATGGGGAACAGCACAGCCTTAAACTGACACTTCTCAAATCTCCTGGCACTGAGATCAGTCAAATTTATACCGGTCTCAACCTTCAATCACATCTACACTACTTTACATCAATTATCCAGTTTCCATATTCATTATCCACTGTCCCCATCAAACACTCCCAAGGCAGAGATCACGGGGTTAGATACAGAGTAAAGCTCACTCTACATGGTCCCCATCAAACACTCCTGGACAGCTACAGCACGGGGTTAGGTACAGAGTAAAGCTCCCTCTACGCTGTCCCCATCAAACACTCCCAGGACAGGTACAGCACGGGGTTAGATACAGAGTAAAGCTCACTCTACACTGTCCCCATCAAACACTCCCAGGACAGGTACAGCATGGGGTTAGATATAGAGTAAAGCTCCCTCTACACTGTCCCCATCAAACACTCCCAGGACAGGTACAGCATGGGGTTAGATATAGAGTAAAGCTCCCTCTACTCTGTCCCCATCAAACACTCCCACCACAGGTACAGCACGGGGTTAGATACAGAGTAAAGCTCCCTCTACACTGTCCCCATCAAACACTCCCAGGACAGGTACAGCATGGGGTTAGATACAGTGTAAAGCTCCCTTTACTCTGTCCCCATCAAACACTCCCACCACAGGTACAGCCCGGGGTTAGATACAGAGTAAACCTCCCTCTACACTGTCCCCATCAAACACTCCCCAGGACAGGTACAGCACGGGGTTAGATACAGAGTAAAGCTCCCTCTACAGTGTCTTATCAGAGTGTTGTGATCTGAAACGTTCTGCCTGATTGGGCGCTGGAAGCTGATTCAATAGGGAATTGAGAAACTGAAATATTCAGGGCAATGGGGATGAAACAAAGGAATGGGATAAATTGGAAAGCTCTTTCAAAGAACTGGCACAGGCATGATGGGCTGAATGGCCTCCATTTGTGCTGTAATGATTCTATGAACTTGTACCAGATTGGGAGAGGATCTGGAACGTGCAATTGGCCCGAGATTTCTACTGAATTTTAGATTCTAGGTCCTTGGGCGCCTGATTCCAAGTATTGGGATTTGATGTGTTTAATTACTGCTTATTTATTGTTCCAGGTTTTGAGGAAAAACATCTGAGTTTGGCAAGCAGAACATCTGTATTCAGTGAACATCTGTATCCCGTGTACTGGAAAAACGTGATTTCATTTCAGCTTCACATGTGATTGAGAGTCAGAGTGTCTGACATTGGAAATTCTGAGCAGGTGGGTATGATGTAAAGCAGGAGTGAGACTGAGGTTCTTGCTGCTGATAGGATGGGAAGGACATTCGAGGGTAATGCTGGTCAATCTGTACTCATTTCCTCATCTTATCTGGTGCTTCCTGCAAAGCTCTCACTTTGAAAGAATTCATCACCTCTCTCGCCCAACAAGAAGCGCTACTGCTCTGGGCCTCAATTTCACCCCCTCATCTTTCCGCCTTCCTTTCAATGTTTCATTCTCTCGGGGCAGGATTTTGCCCTTGGTTGGGGGGTTGTGGGGGTGGAGGGGTGCGGGGGTGCTTGGCAGGAGGAGTGGGCAGGAGTGGGCAGGGGCGGGCGGGAAGGGAAGCTGACCGCTGCCCTCGATCGGCCCCATGCCACGATTTTACGCGGGTGAGGCCCATTAAGGAGCTGCTGGTGTGGGCGGAGGGGGTGGAGAAGAGGAGGGCGAGTGGCCCGAGCATGAACTTGGCACATGGGCGAGAAAGAGCGCTTCAACCTCCCAGAGTCACGGCGCGGCTTCAGGGAGGTAAAGCGCTGTTTAAAAAAAATAATGAAGAGAATAGAAACGTCACCAAAGATGTCCCCTCATGTGACTCTGTCCCGTGAGCTGGGACCTGTATTTCACGCGGGTGTAAATTTTTTTACTTTACCTTTTATTTGCTTTAGAAAACCTCGTCCGGCCTGTGGATGAGTTTCTGCAAAAGTCTGAAGGCTGCTTGGCGTTTTCGCCTGCCCGACGACCGTCAATTTGAATTTAATTATCTTTTTAATGGCCTTAATGGGCCTTTTAATTGTCGGTGGGGCCGCTGCCGACTCCGGTGAATAAAATATCGGGTGGGACGCTCGCCCGACATCACCGCGCGTCATTTTACACTCGCCTGGGTGGTGTGCCCGCCCACCCTCCGAGCCCAATATTCTGCCCTTGTTCTCCCCGCGGGCGGGGGTGAGGTTTCCGAAAGCAAATAAAAATAAATTTAAAAAAACTTAAAATTTAATTAATAACAAGAGTCGCAGGAGGGGGACATGTTTCATTACATTTATTAATTTATTTTTGAAAGTGCTTCATCTCCCTCAGGCAGCTCTGTGCCATGGGGAGATTCTCAGGCGCTCACTCACGCACATGCGCCAAGTTGGTGCTCGGCTTCCCGCCCCACCCCCACCACCCGCACAGGCAGCGTCGAGCACTGAGCATTGCCGCTCGCATTTTACGCCTTAATTGGCCCACCCAGCGTGGAATCACCTTCCAGCCTCAATCGCAGGGGAGGGGGTTGGCTTCCCCACTGCCCCCACCCCTGCCCCGCCAAGGCCGCCGACAAGGCCTAAATTCTGCCCCCTGTCTTTCACTCCCTCTTTTTCTTTCCTCGCCTCTCCCTTGTTCCGTCCTCCCATCTTGCGCCTTTTTTCTGTCACTGTCCCACTCATTTTCTTCTCCACTGTAACTATCATCAACCACAGTGCTTGCCTTATTTTTATTCATTTTTCTCTCTCTCTCTGCCTGTCTCCCTCTCTCATTCTCTCTTTCAAACTCTTTTTGTGCCTTACCCTCCAGCTCTCTCTCTCTCCTCCATATGTCTCTCTTTCTCCCCATCTCTCCCTCTCTCTCAGTCTATCGATTGGTTATTTTAGTTATCCTCCAGATATTCAGGAATTTAAAACAAAAACACACTGGACCCGAGCTCTGCTTTTCCCCATTGAGAATTCGCTTCACTCAATAATCACTGACAGAATTAAGTGTCACTGAGATGAAAGCCAACAGGTTGGGAATGAATGTAAGTTTGCTGGTGTTGTCGAAGGTGTGAGTGTTAAGACCGTGTGTCACACAGGCGGTAACAGCATCAAACTGCCCGGTGAGGACAGGAGGCGCAGAGTTCCTGTTCCCAAAGTGACCGATGGTGAGACACTCCTCATCCCCCTAACAGCCACTCCCTCAGTTATCAGAGGCCCCGGAGTGACCTCAGGGCTTGGAGTAAATTTCATCCAAACACAGATAATCCCGGAGTGACACAGGGATCCAAGGCCGGATTGGGAAGGGAAAGCAGTGGCGGCAAGAATTTAAAATGTTAACTTGAATTTAGGAAATGTTCGAATGTTTGCCTTTTTAAATACACTGACTCTCACTGGGGTACGGGTCCCACACATACTGACTCTCACTGGGATACGGGTCTCACACACACTGACTCTCACCGGGATACGGGTCCCACACACACTGATTCTCACTGGGGTACGGGTCCCACACAAACTAACTCTCACTGGGGTACGGGTCCCACACACACTGACTCTTACTGGGGTACGGGTCCCACACACACAGACTCTCACTGGGGTACGGGTCCCACACACACTGACTCTCAGTGGGGTACGGATCCCACACACACTGACTCTCAGTGGGATACGGGTCCCACACACACTGACTCTCACTGGGGTATGGGTCCCACACACAATGACTCTCACTGGGATACGGGTCACACACACACTGATTCTCACTGGGGTACGGGTCCCACACACACTGACTCTCACTGGGGTACGGGTCCCACACACACTGACTCTTACTTGGGTACGGGTCCCACACACACAGACTCTCACTGGGGTACAGGTCCCACACACACCGACTCTCAGTGGGGTACGGGTCCCACACACACTGACTCTCACTGGGATACGGGTCCCACACACACTGACTCTCACTGGGATACGGGTCCCACACACACTGATTCTCACTGGGGTACAGGTCCCACACAAACTGACTCTCACTGGGGTACGGGTCCCACACACACCGACTCTCAGTGGGGTACGGGTCCCACACACACTGACTCTCACTGGGATACGGGTCCCACACACACTGACTCTCACTGGAGTACGGGTCCCACACACACTGACTTTCACTGGAGTACGGGTCCCACACACACTGACTCTCACTGGGGTACGGGTCCCACACACACTGACTCTCACTGGGGTACGGGTCCCACATACACTGACTCTCACTGGGGTACGTGTCCCACACACTGACTCTCACTGGGATATGGGTACCAGGAAGGGTCAGTGTGCTTAAAAGAAGTACAAAGGAAAGTAAACCCATAACCGTAACCTCTGACCATTGACTCCCATCAGTGCTCTGCCTGCTGCCTTGGGGAGACCCTGCAGCCTGAGCTGTGAGTATTGAGCATTGCTGTGTCACATCTGCTCTCAGTGCAATGTAGCTGAACAAAACAACTCCCGATGCAGGGTGGGTCTCTGTCTAGCTGTGTGCAGAGCAGCAAACAACTGCTTGGCCCCTTTCTCCAGCTCTCCATTGCTCCAGGCGGGTACATGCGGGGAGTGTTTTGAAGGCATCGAGAGTTGCACAGTAACTTTAAACAGTTACAGAAAAACAGGCAGTGCTTCATAATGTGAGCGCCTGTTCAAGGTGAAACTGGGACACAGATGCTGGGCGCTGCAGCCTTGAGCCAAGGCCAAGCCACGGGGGTTTGGTACTAAAACTGTATTTTAATAAAATAATTATAACTGTTCTCCTGACTTTTGACCCCAGTGACGTCTCAGTGTTGCCTTGTTTTATCCGCCCTCCATCATTAACCCTTTGGAACAGCTCGCATGGCTCCTGCTCAGGCCACGCTCCATTATTCCATCTCTTTTCTGACCGGCCTCCCACGTTCTACCTTCTGTAAACCTCAGCTCATCCCAAACTCTGCTGGTGCTGTCTGACACGGGCTCCTGGTCAAGCAACAACTCAATTTTAAAATTCTCATCCTTGTTTTCAAATCACTCCATGGCCTCACACCTCCCTATCTCTTTAACCTTCTCCAGCCCCTACAACCCTCCCTATCTCTGTAACCTCCACCAGCCCCTACAACCCTCCCTATCTCTGTAATCTCCTCCAGCCCCTACAACCCTCGCTATTTCTGTAACCTTCTCCAGCTCCTACAACCCTCCCTATCCCTGCAACACCCTCCAGCCCCCCCAACCCTCCATATCCCTGTCACCTCCTCCAGCCCCTGCAACCCTCCGAGATCTCTGGGCTCCTCTCATTCTGACCTCTTGAACACCCATGATTTTAATCGCTCTGCCATTGGCGGCCGTGCCTTCAGCTGCCTGGACCCCAAGCTCTGGAATTCCCTCCCTAAACATCTCTACCTCTCCATCTCTCTTTCCTCCTTTCAGATTTTCCTTAAAACTCAAACTCTTTGCCCAAGCTTTTGATCACCTGTCCCAATATCTTCTCATGTGGCGCAGTGTTACATTTCGGTCTGATTCTCTAAGTAGTGAATCTCCTTGTTTTGCTGCAGTATAAAAGCAAGTTGTTGGCGTTTAGAATTTATAGATTTCTAGACTGTGTGTTTTCATCTGTGTTTCTGAGAGTTACCAGGCAAACGGTTGGCATCGTTGACAGTAACAATGACGGTGTTGATCTCCCATAGAGGGAGATTGAATGGGAATCAGAGAGGACGGTGAAAACCATCTTGTCTCAGGCTACATCTCTGGGAGAGTGTCAAAAGTGGAGAGCACACATATGTTTTCTTCATTCATTCATGTTAAGTGTCACTGATAAAGCCTCCATTTATCAGCCATGAGTTGAAACGCTGCCTTCTTAGTGTTTGAAAGAAATATTTGCCTCGTTAGGTCATGGCAGAGGTAGTTGACAGTCAATCACATTGCTGTGGGACTGGAGTCACTTACAGTCCCAGGCAGGGTAAGGATGGCAGCTTTCCTTCTCTAAAGGCCTTTAGTGAATGAGTTGGATTTTTGTGACAATCCGACAGCTTCATGGTCACTTTTACAGATCCCAGATTTTGATTTCCGGGTTTTTAAAGTCCAACACCCAGTTCAAAAGGCCAAACACAAATCACCCTCCTTCATCTGAAGGAAGAAGGCTAGAGAAAAATGAGTTCCACTGTCTCCTGTCACCAATCTCCCTACCTCTGCCTCTCTCCCACCCTCACCCCTGACCTCAATCATCTCCACTTCCCCACTCCTAGTCCCCAGCCACCTCTCCCCACCTCCCAATTCCGCCAGTCGTGTTTAATCTCATCACTGGAGATGGAATATTCTGGGAGCCAGTTCCCTGTTGTGAAGTTCTGATTTCTCCAGAATTAATTTCTGATTTCACTGACTTCATTTGCTGCTTGTTGGCTGGATGCCTGCTTGGATATGTAGAGCTTCCAACACTCACTGAGGGCCGAGTCAGCTGATGATCAATGATCCATCGAAACACCAACAGTTCAGCTGTGAATCGAGGCAATTGAGCTCAGACCCCACATATCAGAGGCAGGTTTGCAGGTCCCAGAGGAGCCACAAGATGGAGGGAGACAATTTAAAACCAACACTCACTGGGCCTCACTCTCCAAACACACATGGTTTCCATTATCAAAAATTGTTCAAGAAAAAAATCAACAACTGCCAACTATTTGAATATATAATTTGGAATATCAGCGAAAAACAGCCCAACCACAAGAATATTCCATCTCAAACTGGATTCTGTTACAGAGTTTAAAACAACAAAAATGGAGTGGGATACATCAAGTGTTACAGTGAGGGGTGTGGGGTATATCAGAGTGTTACAGTGAGGGGTGTGGGGTATATCAGAGTGTTACAGTGAGGGGTGTGGGATATATCAGAGTGTTACAGTGAGGGGTGTGGGGTATATCAGAGTGTTACAGTGAGGAGTGTGGGGTATGTCAGAGTGTTACAGTGAGGTGTGCGGGGTATATCAGAGTGTTACAGTGAGGGGTGTGGGATATATCAGAGTGTTACAGTGAGGGGTGTGGGATATATCAGAGTGTTACAGTGAGGGATGTGTGGTTTATCAGGTTCTTATGGTGTGTATATCACTGCAGATTCACCCGGATCATTCCCAGCTTTGAAGTGTTAGTTCACGAGGACATGTTGCATAGACTGTGCTCATTTTCTATCGAGTAGTTTTATGATGACACTATTCTTATTCCCTTTTCTAAGCCCATTCGCTCTTTGTGTGGCAGTGGGAGGCATAGGTTACAGTCGCTGGGTGTTCTCCACCACAGTGAATTGCGCCTCCATGTGGTCTCATTGGGCAGCAGCATTGCAATGCTGGCCAACGCAACTAGCCAAGAACATCAACCAAAAGCTTCAGGCAGCCAAACATTTAAAAACTGAACTCTAACTTTCTGCAGGTTAATGGCCCTGTAAATAGAGATATGGGATGCTGCAGGCCTGTCAAGTGTCATGTGGCCACACACCATTGCACTGGTTTAAGAGGAAGAACTGACAGGAGAACATCCTTTAGAAGCCCAGCGGGCAATGGAAGTTGGTTTCCAAAATGGAAGTTGGTTTCACTTCTGAATCCATGGCAGCCATGTTGATGTGTCCTTTCTGGAGATGACCATCTGGACTTGGGCGTAATCACTACTTGCTTTGCAGGAACCATAGCGATTGTTCCCTTTACAATTTATGCTAATGCCCAGTGAACAGGTAAAGACTGACACTGATAATGCCAGATCCCATGTTGCTGGGTAAGGCACCATGCGTTAGCGATGGAGCATTATTGTTTACTCTTGTTGTTGTTTCTTGTATTGTTGTCTGGTTAATTTATAAACAATGAATCAGGTGATGTGTTTAATGGGCATGTCTCCAGACAAAATGAACAACTAACCTTAACTCAGCCATGTCTCTCTGTTACTACAGGTTCCCATGCTTGACATTAAGCTACAGTCATATCAAGATCATCGCTGGTCCTCACCAGATCTGAGTCAGTACCCTCGGCTGTGGTCAGTCCTGGAGGTAGTTGTAATGCGGACGAGCCACATAAAACTTGGGAAGGGTGCTCTTTGTATGCTGTGCAAGGTGGCGTTGTGATATAGAAGATTAAGATGTGGTGTTTAAGATGATTACCAGATTTGATAGGGGTATATCAGAATGTTACAGTGAGGGGTGTGAGGTATATCGGTGTTACAGTGAGGGGTGTGGGATATATCAGAGTGTTACAGAGAGTGGTGTGGGATATATCAGAGTATTACAGTGAGGGGTGTGGGATATATCAGAGTGTTACAGAGAGTGGTGTGGAATATATCAGAGTGTTACAGTGAGCGGTGTGGGATATATCAGTGTTACAGTGAGGGGTGTGGGGTATGTCAGAGTGTTACAGTGAGGGGTGTGGGATATATCAGAGTGTTACAGTGAGGGGTGTGGGATATATCAGAGTGTTACAGAGAGTGGTGTGGGATATATCAGAGTATTACAGTGAGGGGTGTGGGATATATCAGAGCGTTACAGTGAGGGGTGTGGGATATATCAGAGTGTTACAGAGAGTGGTGTGGAATATATCAGAGTGTTACAGTGAGCGGTGTGGGATATATCAGTGTTACAGTGAGGGGTGTGGGGTATGTCAGAGTGTTACAGTGAGGGGTGTGGGGTATATCAGAGTGTTACAGTGAACGGTGTGGGATATATCAGAGTGTTACAGTGAGGGGTATGGGATATATCAGAGTGTTACAGTGAGGGGTGTGGGATATGTCAGAGTGTTACAGCGAGGGAGGGAAACATTTCTCCTGGTGGTGGGTCCAGAACAAAGGGGCAGAATCTTAAAATTCGAGTCAGGTTATTCAGGAAGCCCTTCTTCACACAAAGTGGCGGAGAGGGTGGGAGGGGGTGGGGGGGGGGGGGGGGGGGGTGGGGGGCGGTGGTGGGTGTGCGGGGGGTGGAAATCTGGCACTCTCTCCCCCAAAAAGCTGCTGACGCCGGGGGACAATTGAAAATTTCAAAACTGAGGTTGATGGACTTTTGCTGAGTAAAGGGGTTAGGGTCACAGAACCAAAGAGAATAAATGGAGTTAAGAAACAGCCTTAATCTCTTTGAATGATGGACCAGGCTTGAGGGGCTGAATGGCCTCCTTCTGTTCTTATGATCCTAACATTGCACATAAACAAATGATTAACAATATCAATAACAGCTTGTATCCATGTGGCACCTTGAATACATTAACATGTCCCAAATCACTTCACAAAGTGCCACATAAAAGGATATTAGGATGGGTGACCAAAAACTCAAAGTGTAGTAGAAGGATATGGTACATTAAAGGTTAATCTGAGACTGAGTACAGTCCCACCCACCACTGTCATAAGAAGGAACCTGACCTAGAGCTTAGGTCAGTAGCGTAGAGCTAGGTAGCACCATATAAGGACATGCCATGGAGTCCTCTTCATACCTGTACCCTCTACTGTAAATATGTACAGCGTTCAATAATGTTAATAAATACTTCTTGGTAACTTCTGTTTAATGGTTTCTAAGCAATACACACCACAGGTAGCAACAACTCAACAATCAATGGTGGCAGCTGAAGATCACAACACACATCCTCTGTAAAAAGACTGAAGGAATCAAGAAAAGGACATCAGCAATGAATTTCTGTTCCAAGAAAACCTCACTCAAGGAGCTGCAAAAATTCACCTGAAAATCTTCAGAGACAGAAGAGCCTGGCAGTAGAAAAAAAGGCAGAAGTGGAGCTCAGGCTAAAGTCTCTACTGGATCCCTGTGGAAGCAGCTTTGACAAAGCTGGGCCAGCAGCCAGCAGCCTACAGAGTGAGTTACAACCTTTTTCACATTCCAAGGAAGCCAGTCCTGTGAACTATTTCTTTTAAAAATCAGTCAGGCAGTAGAACATTTGTCGTTAGCCCAGCCTCCTCCTTGGTGCCATCACCACCCCTCCCCCCACCAACTCCCACGTGGCTCCCCTGAGTCCTGAGCACAATAAACAAAAAAACATCAAGCATGCAGCAACCCCTGTTTAAATGAAACCTGAATACTTTGTAAAATTTTCAGCCTCCCAGTCTGCCCTCTGGACCCAGACCTAACCCGTGGCCATGTTGCAGCTTCTTCCTCCTCCTGGCCCTTTGCTGCCATTTTAAAATTCACACCAAAAGTCTGAAATGCGTGAAAATCTTCTCGGCCATGCCAGCGGCGCCATTTTGAAATCCTCTGATCTATTAAAGGGACACCCACACTTTAACATTTTTTGACCATGGATCTTAATTCCTCATTGTTACCCCCAGTGTTCCTTGCCTATGGCCAGGACAAATCTCACAACTGGAGTTACTGGAGGAAAAGGTTCCTCAGATATAGCGCAGAAGCTTGATTAAATAAAAAGTCAGAAGCAGAACAAGTTAGCACGTTAATTTATTCAGTTAGGTGATTGCAGACGAAATCATCGCCAGGCAAGTCATAGATGAATCATCTGCTAAGTTCGAAGATGTTTTAAAATCTTTTGGCCTCGTTTTCAACCTGTGATCCAGCAAGATCTTGGAATGTGCCAAATTTAACAGGAAAGTCGAGCAACCTGGGGAGCCTGTTGATTCCTTTATCAGTGATCTCTACCGCAGGGCTGTAGAATACGGAGACCTGAAATCCAAACTCACCTGAGGCCGAATCATGGCGGGTGTCATGGACGATTTGCTCCCTGATCTTTTCCAAGCCAAGGAAGACCTCGTGACGAGGCTGTGCAGCTAGTCAGGCTGTCCGAGCTGCAAGACCAACATTGGACCGTCCTTAGAGGGGAGAGCTCTTCATGGGGCAGGGTCCACACCTGGGTCCACCACATCCAGCCGCAGAGACGGTCCGAGCTGGGGTAAGCCAACCCCCACAAGAAGGACCGATGTCCGGCCAGTGCTGCTAAATGGGGTCAGTGTAGGCCAGAGTGTGCGGGGGTGATGGGTGAATGAGGCTTACTGTGAGCTGAGACAAGGAAAGCTGAGTTTCTGAATGACCTTGAGTTTATGGAGGGTAGAATGTGAGAGGTCAGCCTGCAGGAAAGCATTGGAATGGTCGAGTCTGGAGGCAAATGAAGGTTTCAGCAGCAGATGAGCTGAGACAGAGCAGGGATGGATGATATTATGCAGGTGGACATAGGCGGTCATACTGTTGATGCAAATATGAGGTCAGAAGCTCATCTCGGGATCATATGTGACACCGAGGTTGTGAACAGACTGGCTTCATCTCAGACTGTTGCTAGGGAGTGGGATGGAGTTTGTTGCTATGGAGCAGAATTTGTCCCAGGAATCAACAGCAATAGCTTTAGACTTCTCAAGCTAATTAGAGGCAACTTCTGTTCATCCGGATCTGGATGTCGGATAATTCAGCAACAGGAGAGGAGTCGAGAGAGATGGTGGCAAGGTAGAGCTGGAGGTCATCGTTGTACATGTGAAAACTAACCGTTCATGGATGATGTCGCCTAGGGGCAACAAGTAGATGAGAAATAGGAGGGGCCAAGGATAAATCTTTGGGGGACACCAGAGGTAACAGTGTGGGAGCAGGAAGAGAGGTCATTGCAGGCGATTCTCTAGTTACTATTAGATCGATAACAGTGGAACCAGGTGAGAGCAGTCCCACTCAGCTGGACGACAGTGGAGAGGTGTTGGAGGAAGATGGTGTGGTCAACTGTGTCAGAGGCTGCAGACTGGCTGAGAAGGACGAGGAGGGAAAACTTACCCGTGTCACAGTCACAGAGGATGTCATTTGTCTCTCTGATAAGAACTGTTTCTGTTTCGTATACTTGAGTGGCTTATCTTATCTTGAGCAACTATGGTCTGATCCAGGTAGTTACTTCAAACTGGTTTATTTATACTACATAGAGGACGAGTTACTTGGCAGACACATCCCTCTTGTGTACAGACTATACCAGCAGCCGTACAGTCTCTAGCACATGACTGCTGATGTCAGTTACATCATGATCCACATCACTAACTCATTAAAATAACTATTAACCAATTCTACTACAGTCCTCCCATTGGTTAAAGGTGTAGCTCTGTAGTGCAGCGGGGCTGAATTCCAGTCAGAATTCTTGGTCATTAACATCTTAATGTATTCATGACTCTCTCAACCTCTCCATTGGCCTGAGTGGAGAGGATAACTGGTGACATGGGTGGCCCCACAGTTATTGGTAAATATTCATAGATGAATTGTGGCCTATTATCCGAGACAATTTTGTCTGGAAACCTGTGTGTGGAGAGCATGTTCTGCAGTGTCCTGATCGCAGTCTCAGCTGGAGTGGTCTGGACTCTGGCAGCTTCCAACTACCTGGGAGCAGTAAGGAGGTTTTCCTCGAAAGTCAAAGAGTCGAGTCCCCATTCCTGCCAAGGTCTATCTGGGAAGTGGGATGGAGACAGAAGAGGCTCTGCGGGTGGCTGGCTATTCATTTTGGACGTGTGGCAGGATGAGAAAAAATCCCGGATTGTGTGTGGAATTCCTGACCACCACACAGATTGCTGTGCATGTGCTCTGCACTCTTCTATCCTCAGCTGACTCCATGGAGTCTATGGAGAGTCTCTTCCCCCATTGCGTTGGGAATGAGCAGGTGGTTGTTGAGGACCAGAAGATCATCCACCATCATTAGGTGCCTGCGTTGTTCATGATATTGGATAGGAGCTGGTCAGTAGGTCTGTATTTGGATGAACTTTGTTGGCAAACTTCTTGGGCTTGGGCCCACTCCACATCCTCCTTCTGTGCTTTTTGGACCTCTTGCAGCTTTCATGCAGAGACTGGTAGGGAATTCATCCAGGTCGATGAGAATGCTTCCACCTTGGAAACAAGTATGAAGTCTTGGGTAACAGTTTGGTCAACCATAGCTCTGGATAGGGTGTCATTTGTGCTCTGTGATTTCCCCGGTGCATATGGGCCACACATCAACTGAGGCCTGAACCTTTGAAGACATGGGGGCATTTTGACAATCTCTGAAGAATTCAAATGAGTGAGTAATGTATAATGGTTGAACACAATTTGGAAAGGTAAACTTATTTAATAGTTGGAGAATCTCTCTACTGCCCATGTCACCACCCATGTTTCCTTCTCTATAGTTGTATAGCATTGCTCCACTCTGTCAACGCTCTGGAGGCAAAGCGTTCAGGATTTTTTTTGCTATTCTTCTGGACTTGATTGAGTCCAGCTCCAAGGCCTGTTGAGGATGCATTGGAGGCCACCACCCTGTGGGCAGTGTTGGATAGTAATGTGCCAGTGCCTCTGAACGGACGAGCCTGTTGTCGATACTTTGAAATGCGTTGGTTTGTTCAATCGCCCAGAACCACTGTTGGCCCTTTTGTAAATTTGGAGAAAAATTGCTAACCTCTCTGACCGTTCCAAGGAGCTGCTATTGTTTGTGGAAAGCTGCTAATGGCTTATGGTTTTTCAAGGGTCCTACCATGGTATCCTGTCTGATTGATGTGCCCTCAAGAACTTGATAGTGGTTTTGGTGAATTCACATTTCTCATTTAAGTTGAGACCTGCCTCTTGCAAAGCTTTGAGAACCTCCAAACCCTGTGGTCATGTTCCTCTCTTGTGGTTCTCCATGAGTAAGGATGTCATCCACATGACAAATGACTCCCTGTTTACCTTCCAGAGTGTTTAACATGGTTTGCTAGAATATCTCTGGAGCTGATGATATCCTGGAGGGAGGTGGTTAAAACAGAAGTGTCCAGCAGCGTGATACATGCTGTGAACAGCCTGGAGTCCTGGCTGAGGGCTATTTGCCAAAACCCATTATTATCATCATTTAGTGAAGAGGCCGCTGTTGGCCAATTTTGCTAAGTTATCATCCACTACGCCATTGGATGGATTTGTTTAATTAAGTGAGGTCAACACAAAACCTCACCTAACTATTCAGCTTGGAGACTGTTATGCGCCCCAAACATTATCTAGTTGGCTCTTTGATGGGCGATATGACTCCTCTATGTAACATTCTGTCAAGTTCCTCTTCAACTTTTGATAGCAGAGAGTGTTGGAACCTCCTGGGGGTAAATCGGCATACTGAGGTAGCATCTGGAAGCAATGTAAAACAACATTGACGTTTGAGCTTCCCGTGCCCCTAGAGGAACTGTGGGAATTCTTGGCGGAATTCAGTCCTGGGGCAGGATTTTTAGTTCGATGGGCGCGTGCGATTGGTGGGCCTGGGAGTGGCCAGGGAATGGACTGCCAACTACAGGGATTGGCCCCTGACCGCCGTTAATTGGCCAGCCAGCTTGAAATGCGCACTGAAACGCTCACCGGGGTGAGGGCTGGCGCTAACGTAAGCGCTAGGGGAGCGCGGAATGAAAGCTCCCTGCAGGCCGGGAGCTGCCTCCGAGAGCTGACAAATTTCAAAGCAATCAGTAAAGATTTTAACCCCCAGAAAAAAATGTCCGTACATCAGAATCAGTCACCTGAACATACAGATGATGAAAATTCGGTCCAAGAGTTTTTCTTTATTTTTGTTTAATAGCAGAAACCTTATTCCGCCCTTGGATGAGGCGTCATCAAAAATGCAAAGTCCGCCTGGCAGATTAGCCCGTCCACCAACCGGAATGTTGGACGGACCACGAAAAATGGGGGACAATTGGAACTTTAATGGACTTGGTTGTCCTCTTAGCTGTTGGCGGGTGTGCTCCTAACTTTCGCACCCGCCCGCTGGGTGGAATATCGCCCGAGCGTGGGGTGACGTTGGGACACTTGCCCGACATCATCACGTGCTATTTTATGCTCGAGCAGGTTGGGCACGTGCCCACATGCCGAGCTAAAAATTCTGCCCCTGGTGTCTGTTTGCAGAACTTCATCCACTTTTTGCAGCATGTCCAGTCGCATGTGCACATTTCTGCTGAATGAAGAGATGCTTAGATTGTGCAGGATACAGAGGGTCTCTGTGATCTGTAACCTATTGTGGTGAAGAGTGGCAGTGGCCTGATCTTTGACCTGTAGGTATGTTCAACCTGGACCTCGGAGTTTAATGTTTGATGGCTGGACAGGAATTGTGTGGAGCCATGCTGAATGATCAGCCAGTGTTGAGATGCCAGCTCCAGTATCCAGCTTAAAGTCAGTTTAGAAACATTTAACTTCCAAAGTGACGGACTAGAAGTCTTGTTCATGGCCCTTGACTTCTCCAAGGAAACCTGTGATGGTATTTGTTTGTCTCTGTTCATTATTTGGTGCGATCTGTGTGCCTATTCTGTTGCTTTCTTCCCTTAGTGGAGTTTTTAAATTTACATCTCTGTCCCTCCCACATCAGAAACAATCTACATCCCTGCTGACCAATTTTTTGTTAATTCTTTGAGGGGGGACTGAATTTTACCTTTGGCGGGTGCCCACAATTGGCAGGCCCAGGAGTGGCCAGGAGACAGGCCCCTAACCGTGATCGGCCCCCGACTGCGATTTCCCGTGGGTTGGCCAATTAACGGGCAGCCAGGGTGAAACGCGCGGTGAAAAGCTCAGCGCTGCCGGAGTCGGGAGAGGGTGAGTGATGGCATTTCCGTGGGCGTAGGTGAGCGCTGTGAGAAAGCTCCCTGAAGGCAGACAGCTCCCTCAGGGAGCTGAAAATAAAGATTTAAAAAGCTGCAAAAAAATGCCCATGCATCACAATCAATCACCTGAAAATATAACGGATACAAAATGCCGTCCACGGATATTTATTTTTATTTTATTTCATAAAGGAAATTTCACCTGGCCCTTGGATGAGGTTTGATGAAAAATGTAAAGGCCGCCTGGTCAATTTGCCCATTCGCCAACTGTAAGGTTGGTCGGGCAGTGAAAAATCAGAGACAATTGCATTGTCAATGGGCTTAATTGCCCTCCTAATTATTGGTGGGTGCACCTCTGACTTTTGTGCACGCCCACCGAGCGGAATATCGTGCAAATGCGCAATGACATCGGAACGCTTGCCCGGTGTCTTCTGGTGTGATTTTACACCTGATTGGGTTGGGTGTGTGCCTGCCTGCGGATTGTAAAATTCAGCCCAGGGTGTGGGCATCACTAGCAAGGACAGCATTTGTTGCCATCTCTAATTGCCCTTGAACTGAGTGGCTGGCTAGGCCATTTCAGAGGGCAGTTAAGAGTCAACCACATTGCTATGGGTCTGTAGTCACATGTAGGCCAGACTAGGTAAGGATGGCAGATTTCCTTCCCTAAAGGACATTAGTGAACCGGATGGGTTTTTCCAACAATTGATGATAGTTTCATGGTCATCAGTACTGAGATTAGCTTTCAGTTCCTGATTTTATTAATTGAATTTAAATTCCACCAGCTGCTGTGGTGGGATTTGAACCCATGTCCCAAGAGCATGAGCCTGGGCCTCTGGATTACTGGTGCAGGGATATTAAAACTACGCCACCACCCCCCCCAAATCTTGGTGTCTCTGCTGCTTCTTTGCCCTGCAGCATATTTACCTCAAGGTGGCTGCTGTTGGGTTTCCTGCTCTTTAGCGAGTTTTTGAGTGGCAGGATTGCGCCTTTGGGCCTAAGCGATTAGTGGATATCCCTG
Source organism: Carcharodon carcharias (assembly GCF_017639515.1). NCBI lineage: Eukaryota > Metazoa > Chordata > Chondrichthyes > Lamniformes > Lamnidae > Carcharodon > Carcharodon carcharias. The sequence goes on from NC_054474.1 coordinate 144,265,825, forward strand.
AAGCCTCGGTGTGTCGGTGGATGAGAGCCTGATTTCACTCCCCAAGTTCAGCCTGCCTGACATTGAAGAGCTCAGTTTTGAGGTCCTGTTTGGTGTGTTAAAAATCTGTCAGCTCTGCGTCACGGGCTCCAACGATAACATGGTCGCAAATAAGCTCACCTCTCAATGTGCAGAACTCACAACAACGAGCCAACCTGTACACCTCAGCAAGAAACGATTTGACAAATTCCCCTGATAAAATTGTGCTCACTCGATGACAAGATTCCATTTCGGAGTGAAATATGCATCGACGGCTTTTAGAACAGATTCGACGTCTGAAGAGGTCTCTTCTACCCCCTGTCTCAGGAGGACATCATTGGCAATAGTCTCTGCAGCATAGGGGAATGAGCTAAGCTGGTGGTTCTCATGTTTGGTAAGGAGACCCGAGGCTGCTTGTTACCTCAGGGAGCTCCCTCACCACGATTTCCAACGTTGGTCTCTGTGCAGCCCTTGAAACTTTCGAATGAGCAGGGTAGGGGCCGTGACTGTTTGCCTGGTGGTGACATCATTACCACCTTACTGTTTGCCTCCTTCTTACTTACGTTTGCAGATTGTCGGTTTGATCAGGTTTGCCCAGTTTTGCTCCGTGAATGTTCTGTTACTGACACCAGCCTTTGTAAGGCCAGTGTCACTAACGCTGCTACCATGTCTCCTATACTGGTTCTGTGGCTTATCTTGAGCAACTATGGTCTAACTCAGGTAGTTACTTCAAACTGGTTTATTTACACTTCATACAGCATGAGTTACCTGGTACGCACATCTCTCTTGTGTACAGAATATTCCAGCTGCTGTATAGAGTCTCTAGACTGCTGATGTCACTGTTACATCATGATCTACATCACTAACTCATTATCATAACTATTAACCAATCATACTACAGCTTTGGTACCATGGCAGGGCAGCAACCTGATTGGAGGAATTCAAACATGGAATTCCGGGAAAGATTTGGGAGGTGACAATGGAGAAGAAAGGGATGTTGAAGATGGGATGGTAGTTTGCAAGAACAATGAGGTCAAGGGTTGGGTTTTAGAGGAAAGGTGTGATGAGAGTATATTTAAATAAGAGGGGGACAGCTCCATTAACAATAACGGCTAACACGGGGACCAGAAGTTGGGTGGTCAGGAGTTTCATGGGAATAAGATTGAGGGAGCAGGAGGTGGGTCTCATGCACAAGATGAGCTCAGAGAGATCATGAGGGGAGATAGTAGAGAAACTAGAGGAAGATATGAGTTTAGGGAGAGGACAATTGGGAAATTTAAGGGAAAGTCTGCCTGGTTGAACTGGGAGAATGAAGGGGAGAAGGAGATGTAGGTGAAATGATGGACATGATCTTTGTGACAGAAGGTTCCTTCGCTCTCGCATATGTTACTGCGTTTACAGAAACCTGGATGTATGCACTCGTGAACATGCCCACTAATATGTTCCCAGTAACAATAATTGTCAAAAGACTCACTCACTGAGCCACTCTCATGGTTCTGATCACTAGGCACAGTGATGTGGGAAGTAACTGCCCCTGCCTCGCTTCTCTGTCTGATTCAGTTATCAACAGAGGGAGCTATTAGCTTACACTGACTGCAAGCTGGATCGACTCTTTAGGGGTTGTGCCTTGGTGAATGGTTTTAAACTTCAACTCTTCTTTGAAAAGGTTGGTTAGCCAGTATGTTTGAAATCAGTGCCAAGCCCTGCTGGGTGCTAAGGACAAAGATGACGGCAATTGACTCAAACTCTTTGTAAAGAACAGAAAGAAATTAAACTGGGCAGAGACAATAGACAAGCACCAACTCTTACAGCACAACCTTCTCATTTCCCTCCCACAATGTATCACTTAACATTTCTCTGCATTAAATTGAATCTGCCACGTGCCTGCCCATTCCCCCAGTCTGCCGATGTTTCTCCTGAAGTCTGTTACTATCCCCCTCACAGTTAACTACATTTTCTGTTTTGTGTCATGTGCAAGCTTTGATATGCCCTGTATACGCAAGTCAGGGTCATTACTATATATCAAAAAGAGCAATGGTCCTAATATCAGATCTTGGAGAATGCCACTGTATTACGCCACAGTCTGAAAAACAGCAGTTCACCACGACTCTCTGTACCTCAGTCAATTTTACATGCACGCTGCACAATGTCTTCAATCCCATAGTTTTCAATTTTGTCAACACGTCTAATATGTGGTCTTTCATCAAACACCTTCTGAAAATAACATCAACATCACTGAGCCAATTAGTCACACAGTGACAGGGCCGTACTATCGAGGGGTCAGCCAGTGACACAGTGACAGGGCCGCACTATCGAGGGGTCAGCCAGTGACACAGTGACAGGGCCGCACTATCGAGGGGTCAGTCAGTGACACAGCGACAGGGCCACACTGTCGAGGGGTCAGTCAGTGACACAGTGACAGGGCCACACTGTCGAGGGGCTAGTCAGTGACACAGTGACAGGGCTGCACTATCGAGCGGTCAGTCAGTGACACAGTGACAGGGCCACACTGTCGAGGGGTCAGTCAATGACACAGTGACAGGGCCACACTGTCGAGGGGCTAGTCAGTGACACAGTGACAGGGCCACACTATCGAGCGGTCAGTCAGTGACACAGTGACAGGGCCACACTGTCGAGGGGCTAGTCACTGACACAGTGACAGGGCCGCACTGTTGAGGGGTCAGCCAGTGACACAGTGACAGGGCTGCACTGTTGAGGGGTCAGTCAGTGACACAGTGACAGGGCCGCACTGTCGAGGGGTCAGTCAGTGACACAGTGACAGGGCCGCACTGTCGAGGGGTCAGTCAGTGACACAGTGACAGGGCCACACTGTCGAGGGGTCAGTCAGTGACACAGTGACAGGGCCGCACTGTCGAGGGGTCAGTCAGTGACACAGTGACAGGGCCACACTGTCGAGGGGTCAGTCAGTGACATAGTGACAGGGCCGCACTCTTGAGGGGTCAGTCAGTGACACAGTGACAGGGCCGCACTATCGAGCGGTCAGTCAGTGACACAGTGACAGGGCCACACTGTCGAGGGGTCAGTCAGTGACACAGTGACAGGGCCACACTGTCGAGGGGCTAGTCAGTGACACAGTGACAGGGCCGCACTATCGAGGGGTCAGTCACTGACACAGTGACAGGGCTGCACTGTCGAGGGGTCAGTCAGTGACACAGTGACAGGGCCGCACTATCGAGCGGTCAGTCAGTGACACAGTGACCGGGCCACACTGTCGAGGGGTCAGTTAGTGATACAGTGACAGGGCTGCACTGTTGAGGGGTCAGTCAGTGACACAGTGACAGGGCTGCACTCTTGAGGGGTCAGTCAGTGACACAGTGACAGGGCCGCACTGTCGAGGGGTCAGTCAGTGACACAGTGACAGGGCTGCACTGTCGAGGGGTCAGTCATTCAGCCGGTAGCCAAATGAAGGCAAAGTAAAAGTGATGATTTTCTGAATTTGTTTGTGTGGAGTTTGGAATAATAATTTATTTTGGGAAATTGAATCTAACTGTGTTCCTGGAGCCTAGACCCCCTATTAGAGAAATGCTCGTATTTCTTAAGCATATTTGGTCGATTTGGAATCTATCCAAAATGGCAGCTGTGGTTTTTTTTGTGGTGATTTAAAATCCATTCCAAATTTAGCAAGGAGTTGGCTTTCTCGCTGTACAAGATGTTAGAATTTCATTTGAGTGTTTATTAAATTCATTCTCAGGATGTCTGAGTTGCTGATAAGGCTGACTTTTTTTGCCTATCCCTGAACTGAGAGTCTTGCTGGGCCTCTTCAGAGGGAGGTCCCAAGTCAATCTCCTCAGTGTGGGGCTGGAGTCACAGCGAGACCCAGACCGAGTAGGGGCAGAAGGACAGCAGATTTCCTTCTAATTATCCAATTAATGCCACTCTTCCCTGCTCTTTCCCCATTGTCCTGTAATATTTTCCCCCTTCAAGTATTTCTCCAATTCCCTTTTTAAAGTTCCAATTGAATCTGCTTCCACCGCCCTTTCAGGCAGCGCCTTCCAGATCACAACAACCTCACTGTGTAAAAAAATTCTCGTCATCTCCCCCTCTGGTTCTTTTACCAATTCTCTTCATCCTGTGTCCGTCTGGTTACCGGCCCTCCTGCCACTGGAAACAGTTTCCCCTTATCTACTCCATAAAAACCCTTTCTGACGTTGAACAACTCTATTAAACCTCCCCCTTAACCTTCTCTGCTCTCAGGAGAACAATTTCAGCTTCTCCAGTCTCGCCACACCAACTGTAGTCCATCATCCCTGGAGCACTGCAGTAAATCTCCTCCACCCCCTCCCCACGGCCTTGACCTCTCCCCTGATTTCTAATTCTTGACGTTTAGTCAGTGTCTTAAGCCTGGGAATAGGAGCGCTGAAGCTGAGATTTGCTGACTGCTGGAGCTGCAGCCTTGGTTTGTAATGTTCAAGCAGTGAAGCATTCTTCAACCTTTCAGTACTTGTTTTCTTTGCACACACGGCAGTGATCCCACACACACAACACTAGGGAGCAGCAACATCAGGGCCACGAGACCCGCAAACTCTCTTTGATCAAACAACATTTCCCGCGTTCCTTCCAAAGTGTTTCAGGAACTTATCTCGGAATTTGTGAATGAATTTACTATTGAACACTCCTAGAATTAGGGGCTCCCCACTCTCCATCCTGTCTATTCCAACACACCTCCAACGCACCCCCCCCCACCCCCAGGACCTACTGTAAATGAAGCATCAGGACTGGCAAAGGCATCTTAACTACAAACTGTTGTAGAAGTTGTTAGGCCAGGGTTCTAGCAAGGAAGAGCCATAGGCGTATCAGGGTGTCTGCTTAAAAACTAGATTATTAACCCTATTTACAGGATGTACATAGTGAGTTATTGGGGGGGAGGGCACACTTTCCCTCTGCGCAGCCCAAATGCCGCCTACTGTACCTCGCACATGACTGCCTGATGTCAGTGCCACATCATCATGTGCCCCATAGATTAGCATACCCATTCTGTTAATCCTTTATACTACACCTCCCCCAGTAGGCTAGCTTCTTTTTAACGACAATGTGAAACTATCTCTTCAGCTATTTACATGACCTTTGTTTTTGAACTAATTATATTGCTGTCTCCTCTCCCCCCACACCCATGCCCCCCAGCTACAGACTGAGTCTCTGGGGAGCCTTCACCGCTCTGCCTGAATGTGTCCTGGAGCTCAACTGGGGCAGAGGACTGAGAGTAGGTCCTGGGGTGGGTCAACACCCCTTGGAGCATCTGAAGTGTTTCGCGAGGTCTTCTGGCTCTTTGTAGTAGTCAAAACCCTGTGGCCTGGTGGGAGTAAGTGCAATGAGGGCTTGTCTGTTCCTAGTGATGGTACCAGACAGCGTCTGGGCCATATACGAGTCCAGGCGTCTGTGTTAATGAGAATGAGGCCTTTGACTTTTCAGTCCCGGATCCAGACTCGCTGACCCAAACATCAAAGGTGGCAGAGCCTTCGCTCTGTGCCTGGCACTGTAACATTGGCATTTCCTCCTCCTTCATCCTCACTGTGTTGTAGTCAGCAGGGTGATGTGAGGCTGACGATTTGCAGGCGACAGGGGATCCTGTGTTTTTAAACGATGGCCCACAAGGAGTTTGGCCAGAGAGAATCTGTTGGTCAGGGGAGCAGCCTGATGCTGCACGCTAAGCTGAGTTCTTGGACATCGGGCCCTCACTAGTCCAGCCTGCTCGCTCAGCTCGTGTTAGCTTGTGGGTGAAAGGGAGAGCTGGAGGCATGAGAGACCCCATTAGCTACTGTGAACTGCCAAAACTGGTAGTTGGCAAATCTGGTCCCATTATCTGAAATAATTTTGCACAGGTGCCAGTGGTAACATCGGTAAAAGACAGTCTGTAGCGCCATGATGATGGCCTCTAATGTGATTGTATGAATCCTGATTATCTCTAACCATTGAGAATAATAATCAATAACCATGTGGAAGTCAGGAAGGGTGAACTCCAACTTCTGCCACCCGTGATAAGGAAAGACAGATAGTACCAGGAGTTCTGTTGGCGTTGAAGTGTTAATGCAGCAGGTGTGAAAGGAAAAGACAAAATCCTAGATGGATTACATGGCGCCCGGTCACCACGTTGATTACAGGGTGCCCTCTCTGCATTTAGCGGTGCCTAGGCGATCTCAATGAACACTGAAGAATATCTTGTCACATGGCATGTGGAATGGCCAAATGATGGTCATGCACGATGGTTAAATGGGCTCATTGATCATAGTATTTGCAGATAAGACAGTGGCTAGGGTTGTATTTGGACCTCCCTTGGAGACAGAACTCCTGTATTTGAAGGCATTCAGCACCTTCATCCTGGAGATTCAGGGCAGATGTGGGCAGGAGTCTCATGACAGTCAAGGAAACTGCTCCGACTTCTAATACCAATGTCAAACTGAGAGTGACAGCATAGCTGACCAGGGCTCTGGAGAGAGAGCGGCTGAGGTTTGTGATTTGCCTGGCACATGGGCGGCTGTATAACAGTACCTCATCAGCCTGGCATTGAGAAGTGTTATGAGGCACTCGAGGTGTGTTTCCACCTGGAAGGGAAGCCCCATCAGGTGATCAGAAAAGCACCCGACTGCCCATGTAACTGCCAGTGCCAATTTCTCAATAGAAACAGAGGTTCGTTCAGTTCCTGTGTGAAATTTTCCCAAAGCGAAATAGCCAGGTTTCCTATCACTGTCCTTTGAAGCTGGATGAGAACACAGCCGAGGCCCAGAGAGGAAGTGTCTGCAGTGATGACCATAGGCAATGTGGGCTTGGAGCACACCAGGACATCTGAGGAGGCTGGGCAAGCTTTAATGGATCAAAAGGTCTCGATTTGTTGCGTGCCACTGAACCATTGTTGGCCCTTCCGCAGGACGGGGTCTCTCAGTGATTCCATGAGTGTGACCAAGTTAGGGATAATCCTTCTCACCCAGTTTACCATCCCCAGGGAACGCTGAATGTCGGTGATGCACATCAGTTGGGGAAACTCAGGAATGGCCTTTGTTTTCTGTGCATCGGCTGTAATACCCTGCTGAAGGATGATGTGTCCTAGGAATCTTATGTTGGTTCTGGTGAACTCACACCTATGATTCAGCATGAGACTTGCTTCTTGGGGAGCCTTGAGGACCTCTCTTACTCCATGTTCATGTTCAGCTCTTGTGGAACCGTGTGTGAGGGTGTTGCCAATGTGGCAGATCACACCTTGTTTACACTCTGTTACAGTTTGCCTTTAAGGGATATCAGCATCACATCACTAGATGGGAAATATGTCATTTTTTTAATTCATTCATGGGATGTGGGCTTCACTGGCTGGGCCAGCATTTATTGCCCATCCCTAGTTACCCTAGAGAAGGTGACTGGGGTGAGCTGCCTACTTGAACTGCTGTGGTGTAGGTACACCCACAGTGCTGTTAGGGAGGGAATTCCAGGTTTTGACCCAGCGACAGTGAAGGAATTGTGATATATTTCCAAATCAGGATGGTAAGTGGCTTAGAGGGGAACTTCCAGGTGGTGGTGCTCCCATCTATCTGCTGCCCTTGTCCTTCGAGATGGTAGTGGTTGTGGGTTTGGAAGGTGCTGTCTAGGGAGCCTTGGTGAGTTTCTGGAGTGCATCTTGTAGATGGTACACACTGCTGCCACTGTGCATCAGTGGTGGAGGGAGTGAATACTTGTGGATGTGGTGCCAATCAAGCGGGCTGCTTTGTCCTGGTTGGTGTCAAGCTTCTTGAGTGTTGTGGGAGCTGCACTCATCCAGGCAAGTTGGGAGTATTCCATCACACTCCTGACTTGTGCCTTGTAGATGGTGAACAGGCTTTGGGGAGTCAGGAGGTGAGTTACTCACTGCAGGATTCCTAGCCTCTGACCTGCTCTTGTAGCTACAGTATTTATGTGGCTAGTACAATTCAGTTTCTGGTCTATGATAACGTTCAGGATGTTGATAGTTGGGGATTCAGTGATGGTAATGCCAATGAATGTCAAGGGGTGATGGTTGGATTCTCTCTTGTTGGAGATGGTCATTGCCTGACACTTGTGTGGCACAAATGTTACTTGTCACTTGTCAGCCCAAGCCTGGATATTGTCCAGGTCTTGCTGCATTTGAACATGGACTGCTTCAGTATCTTAGGAGTTGCAAATGGTACTGAACATTGTGCAATCATCAGCGAACATCCCCACTTCTGACCTTATGATGGATGGAAGGTCATTGATGAAGCAGCTGAAGATGGTTGCGCCTAGGTTATTAATCATACAGAACTACACATTCCCAAGTACTAAAAAAAAAAAGTATCCTGACTGGGACTTCAGCTCTGGACCGTCTTCCCTCTTTGTGGAGCAGGTTTGTCCATTCCTGTTGCAAGTCCTAGGAAACCCTCAATGTTCAGACCAGCCAATCACCCAGGAGGTAACCATGACGCCTCCAGTGGAAGAGCTGAAAGAGAGTGATCAGCAGTCTGAGACGCCTCTACCTCTGGCCTCAACAACAGTACAGCAGGTCAACACTGCAACCACTGCGTATACACTGCAACTCCCAGCCGGCATGACAAAGTCACGAGAAATGCTGGAATCTGGTAGCAGCCATCCATGGCTGACAGTGAAAAGCAGAGGTGAGTGTACCACTAAACCTTCTTCTCCACAGGAACGCTCTCCCTCAGCCACAGAGGACATTGATATGACCCACACGATGACGGAAAAAGAGGAAGAAGTGACAAGGAGAGGAACACAATGACCGTCCACCCCACAAGAAACCAGTTAGATCAGCAACCACCGATCAATGCAACAGTTGGACTGACCAAGTGCGGTTCAACACGAAGGAATGGAAGCATAGCAAGAGGCCAGCTCAACCTCCAGACCAACAGGGAAATCTAGAGACATCAGAGCCTACCACTAGTCTGACAGAACAGTGAATAAGATATGGAAGTGTGATCAGTCCTCCAGACCATCTGAACCTTTAAATTCAAGGACTTGAAAGGGGAGGTGTTGATTGGGGGAATGAGAATGAAGTAACAGCAATGTAGCCATACGGGACTGATAACAATGTAAGACATGAAGTAAGCTAGTATAACTCCAAATACATTGGATAAGGATTTGGGTGGGGGTGGTGTAGTATAAGGGTATGACACATATCAGGTTAATGTGGGACTGACTACAGTACTGCCTACACGGTGATGGAAAAAGGCACATGACCCAGACCCAGGGTCAATGTGGTGTTGAGCAGACATGTGTTGACCTAAGCATAGAGACCTCTCCTAGGTTGTACCCTTTACTGTACATGTGTAAATAGTCCTAGAAGTTAATAAAGGCTTGCAGTTAACCTACCAAAGACTATGGAGGCTTCTTTAATACATACTGATCTGTAATTAATGCCTTCCCAACATGGATAACCTCACATTTACCGGCATTGAAATCTATTTCTGTTACAGACAGGAGGGGGTTTAATTTAAACAGCCCTAGTTTCTCCTCTCACCACCCGTCCTTAAAAAGAAAGGTATTCTGATTTGCTTCCCTCTTTATAAGCAGTGGCTTATTTCCCAAACCTTTGGTTTTTCATGTGATCCAAGTTTCTATTAATAACCCCACAACAAACCCGAGATAGGTGGAACTCAAAGGCTTAGTTTATTTACACACATTCAAAACTCGAGAGGAGTGTTTACAACATCACCTCCACACTCAGACGATAAAGAGAGGGATAGAGAAAAGAAGGTTCTACAGTTCAGAGACCACAGGGAAAATAAATATTGGTTCACCTGGGTTCAGAATCCAGAATCAAAGTCCAAATAGGTATTCCTTCATCGAGGTCAGCGGGTTGAAAACCGATGCTGGATAATTTGCTTTTCCAGTGGTGTTGACTTCACACTGTGACAAACCCCAAAAGCAAAAAAGAGAAAAAGAGAATTTTACCTTTTAAAATGAAGATTGGGCCCTCGGAGTTTGGGAACTATAGTTCCTAGCTGTCCCTGGTGGTCTCTACGCATGCGCCTGCCGGAGAATGGCTGCACATGTGCATTTGGTCCATTTCGATGTTTTCAGGCTGGTGAATGGCCTCACGCACATGCACAGTTTGTTTCTTTTATTTTTTTCAGCTGGAAACTGTTTCCGTGTGGCTATGCAGAAGGGAAAGAAGAATCTAAAAGTGCAACAGCGCGAAGAGGTCAGGTGACCTAGATGAGAGTGCCATTCCACAGAAAGTGCCAGAAGAGGCAGGACAGGAGCTGCAAGGAACACATCCCAAAGAAAAGAAGAACGCTCCAAAATCCAGGGAATGGGACAGAAATAGGCCTTAGGAAGACAGTCAAGTCAAGGAACAAGGACAGGAATCGGAAAGAGGCCATGTTCAGTGAAGTTAAAAGTAAGGAACAGAGGAAAAGACCATGACTTAAAGAGATGGAACTGCAGGGAGCAGACTTAAAGCAAAGTAAGTGTGAGAGAAGCCAGAAGATCTGAGGAGATAGCCTAAGGTTGGTGACTCCTTTCTACAGGCTTTTGGAGCAGTGGTGTTCTGCTTGACACAGCTGAAATCTAAGAGTGCGTGTGTGGAACGTGGAGCTTGTTAGCACAAAGAGATCCAGCGGAAGGAATTTTAGATGGAGAGCTTGAATCCCTGGAGCTAGAGCCTGGTTGAAGACGTCCGAGAGAAAGTGTCATTTTGGAGAGAATTCCAAAGCAAGTTCTTCAAGCATGGAGATTGGAAACTCTCGTAAGAAAGATAGAGTTTCAGTGAGACTGGTCGGCTCACAGTGTGACAAGCGTCTGGGGGGGTGGGGTTGATGAGAGAGCCATAGAATCAGCTTTGGTGGCGTCAGTCACTTGATTATGCAGTGTGATGTGTCCGACGACCGTTTGCCTAATAGTGTGCAAGTACTGCATACTTAAGATGGATATTAAAATAAGATAGATATTGTAAGTTGTGTTAACTTTACGAATTTGTATGTATCTGTAAAGGTAAAGTTGTGGTGAAGGAGTAAGTGTAATTTGACTCATTTTCTTGCATTTTTGGATTGAAATCTTTCCAACCTTTTTGTTTGGTGTAATATAGTTCATTTCATCTATCAAACCAGGTTTCACTCTGGGATCTGACTTGTCCAATAATAACATCAGCTGGGATTGTAACAACACGATGAAATAGGCACTCAGAAATTAATCATTTTTATAGGCAATGGTACAGAACTTCCAGCAGATGCAGGACACATGGGGTCAGGTGTCCAACCCGGGCCAGAGCTCCTTTGGTGTGGCCTGCCAGTTAGATGTTAAACAGCAGATTGAGCAGCTCTGCAAGGCAATATTAACTTGTTCAAGCCAGAGGCCCAAATCACATGACCCCACCTCCACCCAGTCTGCAACAAGGGATGTATATCCATTGTTTGAAATACAGCTGGGTCTTAAAGTTTGTTAAATGCCTCAGCTATTATGAGTTAAGAAAAGTTGCGGGGTCTTTTGTCTTAGCAGACAATCGGTCTCTTTCTGACCAGCCTGGGTTATTAAATGCAGATGGCCTTTGTATAGCTCTCTTTGAAGTTGGGCTGTGCAGTCCACAGGTGCTACCCATTAGTGTCTCTTCAGAGATAACGAGGTGTGAGTTTCCCTGAAACTGAAATGTGGCTTGTTTTGTTCAGGGGCCATAGACAGACATAGGTTCAGCCATTTTAAGGATCTTGTTCAGTTTTGAATTTTTTGAAATAGCAATGAGGATATCTATATATATTTTATAAAAATATACAGGGTGAGGTTTAGTCCCTCACAACTTGCTACAGTTTTTCCTGTCAATATCTCCTTGTAAGTTACATTTCTATCTATGCTGTTTACAATGCTGTTTATCTTTGTGTCATCAGTAAATTTGTATATATAGCTTTCTATCCCATCTAAGTCATTAATAAATATGGCAAATTGTTGGGGCTCCAACATGGATTCTTGTGGGTCACACTGGTCACATTCTGCCAATGAGAGGACCTGCCCATTATCCCTACTCTCTGACTCCTGTCGCTTGGCCAATTTCCTCATCAGATCAATAACTCCAATCTGACTAACAGTCTGTTATGAGGGAGTTTATCAAATGCCTTCTGGAAGTCCGTATAAATAACATCCATAGACATTCCTCTGTCCTTTACTTTAGTCACCTCGTCAGAAAGTTCATTCAGGTTGGCCAGGCATGGCCTAACCTTTACTAATCCAGGCTGACTCTCTCTGATAATGAGAGAATTTTCAAGGTGTTGAGTCACTCCATCCTTAATTATAAACTCTTGTCATTTCCAGACAACAGATATTAGTTTAATTGGTCTATAATTCCCTGGATTCTCTCTCTCACCTCTCAAAGTGCAGAATGACAGGCACAATTTTCCAGTCTAAAGGAACAGTTTTCCCAAATTAAGAGAACTTTGGATGATTATATTTAGGGTGCCTGTAATGTTTTCACTCATTCCCTTTGAACCCCTGGGATGGATATCCTTTAATTATCTTAAACATCTTGATTAAATTACCCTTTAAACTTCTAAACTCAGTTAATAGCCCGGATTTTATTAATGATGGTGAAGAATATAAGAATATAAGAAATAGGAGCAGGAGTATCTCTTGTTGTTATAATGATATAAAGACACTGATCACTCATAAGGGATTAGATAAACACGTGTGGGTTCATTTATTGAGACTAGACACATGAGAACAGTTATACATGGGTATAAAGCTTGAAGACATCAGAGCTGTGTGTATGTGTGTGTGTGTGTTCTGCTCACAGACAAAAGTGAAACTAAGACTGGATCACATGACATACTTCCCTTCTATCGATGTTATGCTGCTATCCCTTAAAGTCTTATTACAACATCCCCCTTTCTTTTTAATGATACACCCCCCCCTTCAAAAGAAGTAGAATTATTTACAATATATGTTCATGTTTAATTACCATCACACAAGTGGATAGAACTGAGTCTATGGCTGGGATTTTCCATGCCATGAGCGGACTTACCAATAAATTGTGGACTATTATCCATAATGATCTCTCTAGGCACACCAAATAAACTGAAAATAGCACTTAGAATGTGCATGACAAGGTGCTTGATGCATTGTGCAATTGTCAAATAATGGGGTACTTGGTAAAGTAGTTGCCAATGACGATGAAGCCAGTGTCATGGACATGAAAGAGGTTGGAAGTGATTTTGGATCAAGGATGCATAGGAACTTCATGTGGAATCAATGGTTCTTTGTGCTGACTTGGCATATACTCTTAACATGCCTCACACTTCTTGACAACAACATTGTCATTGTTTTTACCGGGCCAATAGACGGTCTCTCTTGAGAGTCTTTTCATCTGATCTATGCCAATTTGTGAGTGATGAAGTTGCTGAAGAATATCAGGTCACAAAGATTCCAGTATGATGGCCAGCCTGCCTTTAAAAATAATTCTCTGGAGGTGCCTAGCTTGTCCTGAAAAGGCCGAAATGGTCTCACTTGTTTGTGGACATGCTGAATTGAACCAGGCCATCCATCAATGATGGTTTTCCACAGTTTCTACAGTGTGGAATCTTTCACTGTTTCTTCTTGTCGCTGTTGGCATTTGCGTTTCACAAAATGTACCCAATCAATGGATGGACCTGCATTCTCCTGCAAGTGTAAAGTTGCAGCTCCCTTGAGACAGCCAATTTTGTCAAAAACATTCTGGATACTTTGATGTTAGATCATGAACTGAGGTGATAGGAGTCATTTCTGAAGTTGATCTGAGGCGTGAGGTCTGACTGATTGTCACTAGTGTGAGGATCACTTTGTACTTATGACCATCCTTGAGTAACTCTTTGTTGCTATATGTTTTGGGACTATCTAGCAGATCCTTCTGGAATGCTTACACAGGAGTGGATGCAATCTCCAGCTCAACAATTCTGTCTGCTAGCTCTGCATTTGAAAAATCACAGTACGTACTCTCTTCTCTGCATCTGCTGATGAAGTGGTCTATGGATTCTGTAGGCTATTGTGAAAATGACATGAACTCAAGTCGATGAAGATGCAAGTTTCACCTAATTTGGAACTGGTCTTCCAATGTAGTCCATATCTTTTGGGGATCCTTTAGCTCTTCTGCTGTTAATCATGACGTGTTCAGCCTGTACAGGCTTTCATTCCCAGTTGCTAGGTGAATTTTTATGGCTTGCTTGTCTGGTTTAGACACACCTGAATAAAGGATCTATAGCTCTGTACACTGTTAAAACATTCTGAATTCCAATAGTAGGTCAGGTGCATCCCAATTCAAACTGGGGAATTTAGTGGACTTTCTGATAATGTCCCTCTGACCTTCTTTCTCCTATAGTGGCTGGGATAAGTGTCATTGTAGCCACTTTTGCATGCCTTTCTGAAGTTCCGCCCATTATAGTCGCACCTTTCATGACTTTTTGCCCTTTGATTCTCCCTCGCTCGCTATCCATCCGGCCCACATCTTTGTCACTCACCTTTCCCGCCTGAGCTGATCCGGTGCTGGTCCTCTTAATGCTCTGTCCCACTCATGGAATTGACAAGCTATGCACTGCATTAGCACCACAAGGGATCCATCTGCATACCAGCTCTTTATTTGAACACTTTCCCAGCCTCTGTCCCCAAAACTTTTCTGTGCATCACCACACTGCGATTTCAACACTCTCCGACACTGCAAACCTGTTGCATTCTGACCAAAACGTCAATGGTCATCTCATGCCATGTGGCACAATCTACCTGCCGAACACCATGTTGTGTTTTTATAAAGATATAATGGCACCAATTACTCTTAAGGGATTGGGTAAGTACTTTGTGTGTTCATTTATTAAGACTAGGCACGTAAGAACAGTTATACACAGGTAGAAAGCTTGAAGACATCAGCGGCAGAGCTGTGTTTGTGTGCTGTGCTCAAAAGCAAAAGTGAAACTCTGATTGGATCTCATGACGCATTTCCCTTCTAGTGATGTCATGCTGCTATCCCTTAAAGGCATATTACAACACAATAGGCTGCTTGGTTCCTCGAGCCTGCTTCACCGTTCAATAAGATCATGGCTGATCTGATCGTGGCCTCAACTCCACTTTTTTGTCTGCCTCTCCCACCCACCCCCATAATCTTTGACTCTCTTGTTGATTAAAAATCTGTCTAACTCAACCTTGAATATATTCAGTAACCCAGCCTCCATTGCTATCCGGGGAAGAGAATTCCACAAACTAAGGCCCAGACTTTTACTCCCGGGTTGGGTATGTGCAGACAGGAGAATTCCCGGCTCCGTGAACATGACCTTTAAAAATGTCTGCCCGAGCTTCTGACTTTCAGTCCAGGATAGGGAGGTGGGGGGAAAAGAGTAGAATAGGAGCTGGGGCAAATGACCCCAGAAGTGATGAAGAGTCGGAAGCAGGCCTGGTGCTGGTTGGCCGACTTGGTCACAGGTGAAAAGCGAGCCTTCAGAGAAAGGCCTGTTTGAGAGGTAGGTTGTTAATGGTGAAGTCCCTGCGTCTCGGAGGAGGTGTCATTTCCTTGTCGGGTGTGTGTCCAAGCTGTAAATGTTGTCCAACTTTTAACTGACCCTGGAATGAATGGCCCATCATGGGTTTCCCTTTTGGGAGAATTGTCAGTGTTGCTGCCTGATCAATGTGTACTTGACTGAAAGCATGGAGTCGATTCTTAAGACAGAGCCACGATGTGCCACCACTATCTGGTACAGGTATTCTGCAGTCATGTTGTTAGCTCCCAAAATTCAGTGGGTGGATGAATGATAAACTTGCTCTCTTGCCATCCATCCATCAGGATGCATCTACACTGTTGACCCTTGACCAGCTCCCCCACTGTTGCACGCTGTCACGGCATAACCGTGTGACTAAGAGGGAGGAAGCCAACAGGGCTGTTAGTGGTTGTGGAGCGCAGCATGCTGCCTTGGAGTCACAGCCGCAGCATTCATGGCACCAAGCATTCACAGAGAGCCAGTTTCTCTACCAGACCTTACCCGAAACCTTTGATGATGGAGTGAAAATGGCTAGTGCATGTCAGCAGTGAAAAGGCATTTGACAAGGTGCCACATTAAAGGTTACCATGCAAAATAAGAGCTTATGGTGTAGGGGGTAACATATTGGCATGGATAGAGGATTGGTTAGCTAACAGGGAACAGAGAGTTGGCTTAAATGGATTATTTTTGGATTGGCAGAATGTGACAAGTGGAGCTGCACAGAGATCAGTGCTGGGGCCTCAACTGTTTACAATTTATATCAATGACTTGGATGATGGGGCCAACTGCAGGGTTGCTAAATGTGCTGATGACACAAAGAAAGATAGGAAAGTAAGTTGGAAAAGGGACATAAAGAGTCTGCAAAGGGACATAGATTAAGTAAGTGGGCAAAAAACCTTGCAGATGGAGAATAATGTGGGAAAATGTGAACTTATTCACTTTGGCAGGAAGAATAGAAAAACAGCATATTACTTAAATGGGGAGAGATTGCAGAATTCTGAGGTACAGAGGGATCTGGGTGTCCTGGTACATGAATCAAGAAAAGTTAGTGTGCAGCTACAGAGATTACAAAGGCAAACAGAATGTTGGCAATTATTGCAAGTGGGGATAGAATATAAAAGGAGGGATGTTTTGCTCAAGTTGTATAGGGTATTGGTGAGATCACATCTGGAGTACATTATACAGTCTTGGCCCTTCTTATTTAAGAAACGATATAATTGCTTTAGAAACAGTTCAGAGAAGGTTCACTCAACTGATTCCTGGGATGAGGGGGTTTGTTTTATGAGGAAAGGGTGAGCAGGTTGGGCCTGCACCCTCGAAGAATGAGAGATGATCTTATTGAAACATAAGATCCTGAGGGGTCTTGACAGGGTGGATGCTGAGAGGATGTTTCCCCTTGTGGGAGAATCTAGAACTAGGGGCACAGTTTAAAAAAAAGGGTCTCCCATTTAAGGTAAAGATGAGGAGAAATTTTTTGTCTCAGAGGATTGTGAGTCTTTGGAGCTCTCTCCCCCAGAGAGCGGAGGAGGGTGTCATTGAATGTTTTTAAGGCAGGGATAGATAGATTCTTGATTGACAATGGAGTCAAAGGTTAGGGGGGTGGGCAGGAATGTGGAGTTGAGGCCACAGTCAGATCAGCCATGACCTTATTGAATGGCGGAGCAGGCTCGAGGGGCTGAATGGCCTACTCCTGCTTCGTATATTTGTAAAAGTGAATGAGAGCATTGTAACCTGAATGGCTCATGGCCCTTTTCATCTTACACCTTTATTCACAGAATGTCACACAGAGGAGATGTAGGGGAGGGGATGGGTCCAGCTGTCCCCGGCTTCTCTGACCCACGATTTGGTGGACGAGGTCCAGAGGAGGAGAGCAGCCCTGTACCTGACTGGCCGCTGTAATCCCCCTGCAGCAAGCAAGAAGCCTCAGCCCCTCGTGTCTGCTGCACGTGTGCCAGTGACTATGGCTACCTTGCAGAGATGTAGAGGCTACAGTCAGGAGCTCTCAGAGGGTACCTGCATGATGGGATCGGCCACCAGTCTCCTCATTGCCCCTTAGTGAGCAGCCTGACTCCACCTTCTCCGGGGCAACACTGTGTAGGGGGTGGGGGCTGAACTTTACAGTAATATGAGTGTGAAGAGCACTGTCCCACCAAGAACATCAATGGGTTCACCCTGGTGACACTTTTCATAATGTATATATCACATTTGAGCACTTCTCAAATATATTTGTTTACAATTGTATATGACTTGGTGTGTGTCTGTATAGTAGAGAGAGAGAGAGAGAGCGAGCTCAAAGCTATGAAGGTGCTGAGGTCCACTTGGACATGCCAACAGCAGGAGCAAGATTGTCACCTATTTGTGATGCTTCGGAGGATTTCTTCCTTCTCTGCTGTATGACATAGGATTTCAAAGTTCAAAGGCTCCAGCATTGAGATGTTCCTTGTGTCTTTCATTCGTCCAGGCTTGACCAATGATCAGACTCCACAAGGAGATGTTGGGGAGCAGGCGCACCTCAGGCATGAATGCTGGATGAGGCAGTTTTTTTCATTCATTCATAGGATGTTGGCGTCACTACGCCAGCATTTATTGCCCTTATTCAGAGGGCATTTAAGAAACAACCATATTGCTGTGGGTCTGGAGTCACATTGAGGCCAGACCAGGCAAAGACCACAGATTCCCTTCTCTAAAGGGCATTAGTGAACCAGATGGTGTAGTGGGTAACAGATTAACATGAATAGAAGATTGGCTGGCTAGCAGAAAACAGAGGAAACAGAGAGTATGCATAAATGGGTCTTTTTCTGATTGGCAGGATGTGATGAGTGGAGTCCCGCAGAGGTCTGTACTGGGGCCTCAACTTTTACAATTTATATCAATGACTTAGATGAGGGAGTGAAGACATGGCAGGTAAATTTGCAGATGAGATAAAGGTAGGTAGGAAACTATGTTGTGAAGAGGACATGAGGTTGCAATTGGATATAGATAGATTGAGTGAATGGGCAAAGATCTGGCAAATGAAGTTTAATGTGGGAAAATGTGAAGTTGTTCACTTTGGCAGGAAGAATAAAAAAGCAGCGTTTACTTAATCGGAGAACGACTGTAGAATTCCGAGCTGCAGAGGTGTTCTAGTACATGAGTCACAAGAAGTTAGTATGCAGGTACAGCAAGTAATTAAGAAGGCAAATGGAATGCTATCCTTTATTACAAGAGGGATTGAACATAAAAGTAAGAATGTTATGCTTCAGTTATACAGGGCATTGGCGAGACCACATCTTGAATATTGTGTGAGTTTTGGTCTCCTTATTTAAGGAAGGATGTAAATGCATTGGAGGCGGTTCAGAGGAGGTTTACTAGATTGATACCTGGGATGAATGGGTTGTCCTATGAGGAAAGGTTGGACAGACTGGTCTTGTTTCCACTGGAGTTTAGAAGAGTGAGGGGTGATTTGATTGAAGTATACAAGATCCTGAACGGCCTTGACAAGGTGGATGTGGAAAAGATGTTTCCTCTTGTGGGTGAGTCCCGAGCTAGGGGGCACTGTTTTAAAATTAGGGGTCGCTCTTTTAGGACAAGATGAGGAGAATATTTTTCTCTCAGAGGGTTGTGTGACTTTGGAAATCTCTGCCTCAGAAGGTGGTAGTGATGGGGTCATTGAATATTTTTAAGGCAGAGGTAGATAGATTCTTGTTAGGCAAGGGAATCAAAGTTATTGCGGTTAGATGGGAACGTGGAAATTGCAACACAAGCAGATCAACCATGATCTTATTGAATGGGGGAGCAGGCTCGAGGGGCTTAATGGCCTACCCCTGCTCCTAATTTGTATTTTTGTATGTATAAGACCTTGTGATGGTCACAAACTACCTGGACATTGATTCAGTGGAAGGACTTCTGGTTGATGAACGGGTCTGAATGTTGAGTTGGGGCCTTTATGGCAACATGAGTGTAATCAATGCAACCCTGCACCTGAGGGAAGCCTGAAAACTGGGCAAAGGCTGAGGCTCTCTGCGACTGAGACACCAAATCTACGGGGAAATTAATGTGATCCCCCACACGGGTAAACAGGGCATTAGTTACAGCCTTAATGGAGCCGTGTGCTGCTGACTGGGATATACAGGCAGGTCTCCTGATGATCCCTAGAAAGATCCTGAGGCACAGAAACTGAGAATGACAGTTACTTTCACAGCCACTGGCAGGGCATGGGGGTTCAATGGATTGTGGCTCCAGTTGCTGCTGAATCATGCAACATGTGTCTGTCACCAGCTCACGGCTCAGTCTCCTTCGGCACTGGTTCTCCATCATGTTGAGATAGGATGTCCTAGGTCTGTACACCCTCCACACAGGGCAGCACCTAATTGTCCTGCCTTTCCTCACCCTCCTTCCTGATGTGCAGGCAGCATCGCCTTCCTCCTGACCTTTGCCCTGCCTCTGGCCTCGGGCTTCTATGGTCTCAATGTGTGAGGGTGCCATGCCCATCTTGAATGTTCTTTCACACGTAGCACTGTGTGCCCTTCTCCAGCATGAAGTTCTTCCCGGCACCTGGGTGCACGAATCAATAGGGGCAAAAATAATTGCCTCTGTGAGACCAGGACCCCCACCTGTCTACTCCCTTGGATTAAGGGGAAGACATTTGGAATTTGTTTGTGTCACTTCTGGCACTGTGAATAAAACTTTGAAGCAAATTCCTCAGGGGTACCTGACCCTCCCCAAAGGGGTCCCTAAAGACATTACAAAATCAAATGACAATTTGACTAATGACAATCAAAAGTCTGATCTCTTATCGTGTCCACGGACAGTCTATACATGACCCAGCCAGAACTGGACACATTTTTGCGCCTTGTTGTTGAATTTGGCAAAATCTGCAACAGTGCAGGGTTCCTCTAGCGATAGGCATTGCAGGAGATGTTGCATAGTCTGTGGCTCAGTTCCACATTCACAAGTTGTCGGACTGGTTGTATATCCCCATTTGCTTAGTGACACCTTTGAACGACCTACACCAGTTCTAAGCCTGTTAAGGCACTTCCAGGTTGTCCAGTTGCAATTAGCTCCTGGGGGAAGACTTTCATCCGGTAGAATTTCCATCGCTGGTGATTGTTCGAGACTGGCGAGCCGGTCTTTCCACAAGGTGATGCGGGCTTCAGATGGAGTTGATTGTAATGGAACAACACTGTTCATGAAGCTCTTCCTTGACTTTAGGTGGCTGCGTGTAGGTGTATGACCAAGTAGAGGGTGCATCTCGTCTGATGTTTGACGGAGTCGCTCTTTCTTGCTGGCTACTGTTCTTATATCAGGGGGAGAGATACCCACCAGTATATATAGGCTGTTGTTGTTTGTTGGTTTTAAACAACCTGTGAAAGTTGGCAGCTAGCATTCAGAATGGCATCCATCTTCTTAGCATGAGTAGATCTTTTCCATGTGGGGCAGGCGTATTCGGCAGCGGAATAGCAAAGAGCAAGTGCACTGGTTCACAATATTTTCGAGCTTGCTCCCCATTTTGTGTTAATGAGCTTATTCAGGATGTTGTTTCGTGTGCTCACTTTTGCCTTTGTCTTTTCGCTGTGGTTCTTGAAGATGAGGCATCTGTCAAGGGTGACTCCTAAGCAGATAGGGTGCTCGCAATGCGTCAGTGTTGCTCCACACCAGGTTACTTTAAGCTGGCGTTTGGCTTCACGGTTTCTGAGGTGGAATGCACAAACTTGCTTCTTTGATGGGTTTGTGCGAAGGTGGTTTTCTTCATAGTAGGATGTTAGTCCCTCCAAGGCCTCAGAAAGTCCTCTCCACGGTGTTAAAATCAGTGCTTTGAGCGGTGACACATAAGTCATCGTGATGATGACCATGAAACCATTGCTGATTGTTGTAAAAACCCATCTGTTTCACTAATGTCCTTTAGGGAAGGAAATCTGCTGTCCTTACCTGGTCTGGCCTACATGTGA
The DNA here is from genome assembly GCF_017639515.1 of Carcharodon carcharias. Lineage (NCBI taxonomy): Eukaryota > Metazoa > Chordata > Chondrichthyes > Lamniformes > Lamnidae > Carcharodon > Carcharodon carcharias. The sequence continues at coordinate 144,287,204 of NC_054474.1, forward strand.
CTCCAGGTCCACAGCAATCTGGTTGATTCTTAAATGCCCTGAGCAAGGGCAATTAGGGATGGGCAATAAATGTTGGCCTAGCCAGCGATGCCCACATCTCATGAACAAATCACCTTTCATTCTTCTAAGCTCCAGTGAGCATAGACACAACCTGCTTTCTTTGTCACTGCTCCAGAGAGAGTGACAGAAACTGAAGATATAGACCCACACTGTAGGGGGAGAGGTGGCTGACTCCACATTGCTCCAGAAGCTTTGCTAACACTGATCCTGGTTAAAAGGGATGAAATGACACCAGTGGTGATGTGGGCAGACAGCTTCTAATGGTGAAGTACTTTCACCAGTTCTGGTGGATGGAGCCTCTCGATAAAACTTTGTCTTTTTTGAGAGAGATGTTGAAGCCCAGACCACGAGGAACCCTCGCTCCCAAATTCTCACCCTCTCTACCACATTTTACACACTTTGGGTGGAATCATCCCAAATTTGTACAAAGTGTGGTAGCGAGAGGGATGAAAGGATATTTAGCTCACCAACCTCAATGGCGGCTTTTCACGCTGTATTACTCCATACCCGCCGTGTCCCACCTCATTCACAATACATTCCTGGGAAACACGCTGGGATGCAGGCAGGGTGGCCTGTGATTCGCCCGCCCTGCCATCACTTCAGGCCTTCAGTAAACAGGGCGCCATATTTAAAGGACGCACCTGCAGTGAGCCAGCTCTCTTCAAGGGATAGGGAGTCGCTGGGAACTGATGGCTGCCAAATGGAGCAAACATACTGCCCCCAAATTTAGTGACATCTCCCTTGAGTGCCTACTGGATGCTGTGGAGGCCCGTTGTGAAGTCTTCTAATCTGGCTCTGGGCAAAGGAGGAACTGAATAGGTACTTTGCGTCAGTCTTCACGGTGGAAGACACGAGTAACATCCCCAAAGTTCGAGAGAGTTGGGGGGCAGAGGTGAGTATGGTGGCCATTACCAAGGAGAAGTTGCTAGGAAAACTGAAAGGTCTGAAGGTGGATAAATCACCTGGACCAGATGGATTACACCCCAGAGTTCTGAAGGAGATAGCTGAAGAGATAGTGGAGGCGTTGGTGGTGATTTTTTGGGAATCACTGGAGTCAGGGAGGGTCCCAGAGGACTGGAAAATCGCTAATGTAACCCCCCTGTTTAAGAAGGGAGTGAGGCAAAAGATGGGAAATTACAGGCCGATTAGCCTGACCTCGGTCGTTGGTAAGATTTTAGAGTCCATTATTAAGGATGAGATTTCAGAATACTTGGAAGTGCATGGTAAAATAGGGCAAAGTCAGCATGGTTTCATCAAGGGGAGGTCATGCCTGACAAATCTGTTAGAATTCTTTGAGGAGGTAACGAGTAGGTTAGACAAAGGAGAGCCAATGGATGTTATCTACTTGGACTTCCAGAAGGCCATTGACAAGGTGCCGCACAGGAGGCTGCTCAGTAAGATAAGAGCCCATGTTTTTAGAGGCAAGGTATTAGCATGGATAGAAGATTGGCTGTCTGGCAGGAGGCAGAGAGTGGGGATAAGGGGGTCCTTCTCAGGATGGCGGCCGGTGACTAGTGGAGTTCCACAGGGGTCAGTGTTGGGACCACAACTTTTCACTTTATACATTAATGATCTAGATGAAGGAACTGAGGGCATCCTGTCTAAGTTTGCAGATGATACAAAGTTAGGTGGAGGGACAGGTAGTTTTGAGGAGGCAGGGAGGCTGCAGAAGGCTTTGGACGGGTTAGGAGAATGGGCAAAGAAGTGGCAGATGGAATACAACGTAGGGAAGTGTGAGGTCATGCACTTTGGTAGGAAGAATAGAGGCATAGACTATTTTCTAAATGGGGAGAGAATTCAGAAATCTGGAGTGCAAAGGGACTCGTGAGTCCTAGTCCAGGATTCTCTTAAGGTTAATTTGCAGGTTGAGTCAGTAGTTAGGAAGGCAAATGCAATGTTGGCATTTATTTCGAGAGGACTAGAATATAAAAGCAGGGATGTGCTGCTGAGGCTTTATAAGGCCCTGATCAGACCACATTTAGAATATTGTGAGCAATTTTGGGCCCCGTATCTCAGGAAGGATGTTCTGGCCCTGGAGAAGGTCCAGAGGAGGTTCATGAGAATGATCCTGGGAATGAAAGGCTTAACAAATGAGGAATGTTTGAGGACTCTGGGTCTATACGTGATGGAGTTTAGAAGGATGAGGGGCGATCTGATTGAAACTTACAGAATACTGAAAGGCCTGGATAGAGTGGACATGGGGAAGATGTTTCCATTAGTAGGAGAGACTAGGACCTGAGGGCACAGCCTCAGAGTAAAGGGAAGACCTTCTAGAACAGAGATGAGGAAAAACTTCTTTAGCCAGAGAGTGGTGAATCTATGGAATTCATTGCCACAGAAGGCTGTGAAGGCCAGGTCATTGAGTGTATTTAAGACCGAGATAGATAGGTTCTTGATTGGTAAGGGGATCAAAGGTTACGGGGAGAAGGCGGGACAATGGGGTTGAGAAACTTATCAGCCATGATTGAATGGCGGAGCAGACTCGATGGGCTGAATGGCCTAATTTCTCTTCCTATGTCTTATGGTAAAGACCAGCAAGCAAGGTCACCAATCCAGACAGGGAGGCGGTGGCAGTGGTGGTCAATGCTTATGCCCTGCAAAAGAGGACAGCCACCTAGTGCAGGAAAAGGATGAATAATCTCATTCGTTCTGCCAGGGTAAGTTACTCTTCTCATCACTCTCAACTCACACACTCGCAAACCCATCACACATCCACAGGGATCTCACTCACTGCCAGTTCAAGGGACATCACCGTTCATTCTCTCACACACACTTTCATCTGCCCTGCAGATCGTGTCCTCATCCTGTCCATGGCACCACTCGCCACTTACACTTGCCAGGCACCCTTATCATCTGGCCTGGCACACGCCCTACTTACACTCTCTCCATCTCTATTCTTGCAGGACAAGCTGGCATACAACAAGAGGGAGAGGTCGCAGACTGGTGATGGAATGCCTGAAATAACAGCGCAACATCCATTAGGCAACCATGCCGTGAGTGATGTGTCCTGCTTCACAGGCCACTGCCATTCAATAATTATCTCTCTTTGCTTTCGCAGGCCACCTGGGAAACAGCCGATGGAGCCCAATGACCCAGGGCCTCCAATCAAGCCCTGAAGAAACCACGGAAGAGGAATCTGAAGGCACCCTCCCTGAAGTCCCGTCACAGCGCTCATCCACACCCCCCACCAGCCTTCTCGCCTTATTGTCCAGTCACTCCCACCATGACCCTGATGCCAACAGGGATGGAAAATTCTGGCTTTTATGTTGAGGTGAGCAGTAAACCTCATCACTTTGTTACTGACTGCAAAATCCAGACCAATTTTATTTTATGAATTTGGAGTTCTGCTCCCTTTTTGAAATGTGTTCCTGAAATATCCTAGACTTTGGATTGTCCAATGCCCTTCATTCCACATGGCCACGCCTCCCTTCCTGGCCCAGAACTTCACTGTCGCCATCTCGCAGCTGACTGCTGCGTGGGAAAATCATCTGAAGATTGCAGGGGTAAGCTGGGAAACAGAGATTTCCATCAGAGACTGGCCGGGATACAGGGCGTTGCCGGGATGCTGGGCTCCGGTGTTTTGTCTGGAAAATATTCCAAAACAGATGGACTGAGAGACTGACAGTGACAGGGTGGTGGTGTGGGTAATGCTTGAAGGTTGCTGCAGATTCCACTCCTGCTATATTCTGTTTCCACTTCCACTGGGAATCTTGCTCCTTGCACATTCCTGTTCACCACTTGTTATTGCTACTCTCAACAGTCCCTCAGATCTCTCCTGGTTAAGCTGGTAATTAACAGGCTTGTGGTTTCACTTAGGTCGTCTCTGGAATGTCTCTCTCTGGATGCAGCTTCTTCATAAGAACATGAGAAAAAGGAACAGGAGTAGACCATTCAGCCCCTCGAGCCTGCTCTGCCATTCAATAATATCATGGCTGATCTTCTTGTGTTTCAGTTTCCACAGTCCCATCTACCCCTGATAAACTATGATTCCCTTGCTTAACAAGAATCTATCTACCTCTGCCTTAAAAATATTCAATGACCCTACCTCCACCACCTTCTGAGGCAGAGAGTTCCAAAGTCGCACAACCCTCAGAGAGAAATAAATTCTCCTCATCTCTGTCCTAAAAGGGCGATCCCTAATTTTAAAACAGTGCCTCCTAGTTCTGGATTCACCCACAAGAGGAAACATCCTTTCCATGTCCACCTTGTCAAAGTCACTCTTCTAAACTCCAGTGGAAACAAGCCCAACCTGTCTAACCTTTCCTCATAAGACAACCCACTCATTCCAGGTATCAATCTAGTAAACCTCCTCTGAACCGCCTCCAATGCATTTACATCCATCCTTAAATAAGGAGACCAAAACTGCACACAGTATTCGAGGTGCGGTCTCACCGATGCCCTGTATAACTGAAGCATAACATCCTTACTTTTATGTTCAGTCCCTCTCGTAATAAAGGATAGCATTCCATTAGCCCTCTTAATTACTTGATGTACCTGCTTGCTAACTTTTTGTGACTCATGTACTAGAACACCTAGATCGCTCTGCACCTCGGAAATCTACAGCCGTTCTCCATTTAAGTAATACTCTGCTTTTTTGTCCTTCCTGCCAAAGTGAACAACATCACATTTTCCCACATTAAACTCCATTTGCCAGATATTTGCCCACTCACTCGACCTATATATATCCATCTGCATCCTTCTAATGTCCTCTTCACAACACAGTTTTCTACCTATCTTTGTGTCATCTGCAAATTTACCTGCCATGTCTTCACTCCCCTTATCTAAGTCATTGAGATAAATCGTAAAAAGTTGAGGCTTCAGTACAGGCCCCTGTGGGACTCCACTTTTCACATCTTGTCAATCAGAAAAAGATCCATTTATGCATACTCTCTGCTTTCTGCCAGCCAGCCAATCTTCTATCCATGCTAATATGTTACCCACTACACCATGTGCTTTTATGTTCTGTAATAACCTTTGATGTGGCACCTTATCAAATGCCTTCTAGACATCCAAGAACAGTATGTCTACACGTTCCCCTTTATCCACTGTGCTTGTTATCCCTTCAAAAAACTCCAATAAATCGGTTAAACATGATATTCCTTTCATAAACCAGGCTGACTCTTCCCTATTGCCTTGAGCTCTTCTAAGTGCCCAGCTATAACCATGACTCAGGCCTTCTGCATTTGACATTATTTTCTCCCCTGACTTGTCAGATTGTTTTGGTGAGGATTTTGTGTAAATCCAGGGAACAGTCCAAAGACCAGTGATCAGTTCCTCCTCATTCTGTGAAATCTAGTCTCTTACTTCAATACATTTCCCCCAGCCCCTGGCAATTGGGTACCTCCTCCGCACCCTCATTCTCCACATTTCCTACAATTCAGTTAAACCACACACACCCCACCCCTCAATCATCTCACCGTCTCCCTCACAACATCAATCGACAGGGGAGGACCTGGGGGCTTCGGGGGTTGATGCTGTGGTCTTACATAGTGACAACATGAAGGCAATATCTAAATGCAGGAAATGGGAAACCAGCTGGGTGCAGGGAGAGAGGGAGATGGAGAAAAGTTTGGAGTGTAGAGAGAGGGTGAGGTGGAGAAAGGGGGAGTGTGAGAGAGAGAGGGGTAGTTGAAGAAAGGGAGAGTGTGTGAGCGAGGGAGAGGTGGAGAAAAGGGGGATTGTGTGAGGGAGGGAGAGGTAGAGAAAGAGGGAGTGTGAGAGGGGGAGAGGTAGAGAAAGTGGGAGTGTGAGAGAGAGGGAGAGGTGGAGAAAAGGGGGATTGTGTGAGAGAGGGAGAGGTAGAGAAAGTGGGAGTATGAGAAAGAGAGGGCTGGGGGGAAGAAAGGGGAGGGAGGAGGATTCCCACAAAATCTGGTTGTCCTTCATTGGAAGTGAGTGTGTGAGATTATTGATGATGTTAACAATGGAATGGGACAATGTTCGCAGACTGAGTGAACCAGTTTGAGTACAAGGGGTACATTATTGCTTCATATTTAAGGGTATGATTATCTGGGCAAGATACACATGGAAATCCAAAGTCACGTTCAGGGATCGGAGCAGAATTTATTGGATGATCAGTGATGTCTGCCTCAGTGAAGAAAAACTGCAGGCAGAATCATTCCAGATTTGCACAAAGCGTGGCCGTGGGTGGGAAAAAGGGCATATTATCTGCCGGCTGCAATTACGGCTTTTCGCGCCATATCATCCCATTCCCGGCCGTGCCACCTCATTAATCCTGCATTCAAGGGGAACATGCCGGATCACTGGCGGGCAGCCACGGATTTGCCCGTCACACTTTCTCGCTCCAAGAGTCATATTTAAAGCCCACCAGAGCACAGCCAACTTCATGTCTACAGACCAGGACTACTCCAGGCGATAGGTGGCCCCAAAAGCCCCCACATTTAGTGACATCTCTCTGGGGAGCCTGCTGGATGCAGTGGAAGACCACCGCAGTGTCCTCTACCCCCGCTCTGGCCACAGGAGGTCCACCAGAGTCACCAATCCCCCCTGGGAGGCGGTGGCACTGGAGCTAAGAGGAGGTCAGCCATCCAGTGCCGGAAGAGGATGAATGATCTCATCCATTCTGTCAGGGTAAAGTCAACCACCTCATCACTCTCAAACCACACACTCATAAACCCATCACACACCCACAGGGATCTCACACCTCAGGGGACAACACCACTAACTCTCACACACACACCCTCACATCTCCATCGGGCTCATATCCTCTGGAGCTCACGTCTTCATCCTGTCCGTGGCTCCGCTCACCACACAAACATTCCACACAGCGCCATGTGTCCTGCTCATACTCTCTCCATCTGTTTTCATGCAGGAGAAGCTGGCTGACAGCAGCAGGGAGAGGACCCAGACAGGGGGTGGTGTGGCCCACATTAGGCCCCTCACTCGCTTTGAGGAGTGTGCCATCGCGCTGACTGGTGAGGACATGGACCCTGCCTGTGGCAATGGTGAGGTCGGTGGTGGTGAGGCCGAACAGAAAGATCAGGTCAGTAATTTATTCTATGCAGGGGCCATAGTAGCCGATATTATTGCAAGACAGGGCATCGATGAGGCTTTGAGTTCACATAGAACCATAGAAATGTTATGCACATAAAGAGGCCATTCAGCCCATCGTATCTGCACTGGCCGAAAAATAAGAAAACAAAATACTAGCTGCCCATTCTGACCCCACCTTCCAGCACCTGATCTTGCAGGTTACAGCACTTTAGGTGCAGATCCAGGTGCCTTTTAAATGAGTTGAGAGTTTCTGCCTCCACCACCACCAGGCAGCAAATTCCAAACATCCACCACCCTCTGGGTGAAGAAGTTTTTCCTCATGTCCCCTCTAATCCTTCCACCAATCACCTTAAATCTGTGCTCCCTGGTAACTGACCTCTCCTGTCTACTATCTATGCCCCTCATAATCTTGTATCCCTATATCAGGTCATCCCTCAGCCTCCACAGTTCCAAGGAAAACAGCTGCAGCCTATCCAATCTCTCCTCATAGCTGCAATTTTCAAGCCCTAGTAACATAGTTGTAAATCTCCTCTGTACCATCTTTGGAGCAATTATGTCCTTCCTGTATTGTGGTGACCAGAACTGTACACAAAATTCCAGCTGTGGTCTAACCAGCATTTTATACATTTCCATCATTACATCCCTACTTTTGTATTCAATATCTCGCCCAATAAAGGAAAGCATTTCATATGCTTTCTTTATCACCTTATCCACCTGTCCTGCCACCTTCAGGGACCTGAGGACATGCACTCTAAGGTCTCTCACTTCCCCTACCCCTCCCAATCCCCTCCCATTTATTGTATATTCCCTAGCTTTGTTTGCCCGCCCCAAACACATTGCCTCACACTTCTCTGGATTGATTTCCATCAGCCACTTTTCTGCCCACTCAACCAAACCATTGATATCATTCTAGAGTTGACAACTATCCTCTTCATTTATCAATTACACGGCCAATTTTTGTGTCATCTGCAAATTTCCCAATCATGCCTCCCACATGCAAGTCCAGATGATTAATATATGCAACAAACAGCAAGGGACCCAACACAACCCTGTGGAATGCGCCAAAACATCCATCAACCATTACCCTTTGTTTCCTGTTGCTGAGCCAATTTTGGATCCAACTGGCCAGCTTCCCCGGTATCCCATGGGATCTCACTTTTCTGACCTTTCCTCACTTTCATGAGAAAATCCTTCAGGCATTTGATTCGTGCTTCACTATTCAAAAAAATTTGACAATTGAGTGAGCAAAATTTAAGAAGAGGAAGCAAAAACTGGGTGAATCAGGGAGAACTGTGACTGTGGGACCCTCAGAGATGAACTAATACATGATTGTATAGTGGTTGGGGTCTTAGATGAAAGCCCAGCTATCAAATCTCTTGCAAACGAGGGAAGATTTAACCCACACAAAGACAGAACAAGTAATGTGACAGACTGAGCTTAGGGAGCTAAAGAGTGTGGTCGTTTATGGGGAAAGTGATGTCCCTTGAAGAAAAGTGAGCAACACCATTCAATATGTTGGACAAAAAAGAGCAAAAGCCCGGGAAATTGGGAAAAATCATGCCAACCGCCATCTTAAGGTGCTTTCGGCATGGCGGGAAAACCCTGGACAAGTGGGAAGAATTCCCAATGGAGGAGCTGAGTGCCACAACTGTGGGGATTTGGGACATTTTAAAATAGTCTGCAGATCCAAAGTTCCTATAGCTCATAGGAGAGGGAGAGGGAGAAAACAATGAAACCAAGTAAAATCCAAAACTGGAAGAGCCACAGAAAAAACAGATAACCTTCCTAGGAGAAGTTAGCGAAACAGAAAATAATTACTGGAGCATTAAATTAACAGTTAATGGCTACCCCACAGAATTCAAGCTGGATACTGAGGCAGGTGCTTCAGTATTACCTGATGAAGTGAAATGGCTTAAAAATATCACATTACAGTCATCCTCAATCCTCATCCAGTTACAAGGTCCAGGAGGGACTGCACTAAAAATAATAGGCCAACACTTGGCAAGATTCAGAAATAGGGATAAAGAAATTGTGGAAGCCCTGTATGTGATATAGAACCAGGAAGCATCATTATTGAACAGAAAAGCATGTTTGCAGCTGAGGCTCATTTACAAGGGTTGATGAAATTTCTGATGAGCCATACAGTGAGATATTCATGAATGAATTTCCATCCCTACTTTCAGGCTTAGGAAAGCTGAAAACAGAATATCACAAAACCCTAAGGGTGGATGCTAAACCTATTTGTTTCTTAGACAAAGTCAAGAGTGAGATTGAACACATGTTGCAACAAGGGGTCATTTCTCCAGTAACTATACTGACAAAGTGGTTTTCTGGAATGGTCACCGTACCAAAGTCTAATGAACTTGACTCAATTGAACAAGTCAGTAGAGGGCGAGATCCACCCCATGGCATCAGTGGATGAAAGTCTTGCCAAATTAGCAAAAAGCACCCTCTTCACAAAATTAGATGCTAACAGTGGCTTTTTGCACTTGCCTCTGGACAAAGAATCCAGATTGTTAATTACTCTTGCCACCCCATTTGGTCATTACTGTTTTAATAGGTTACCATTCAGAATTGCTTCTGTGCCTGAGGTATTCCAAAAAATGACGTCACAGACCCTGGAAGGCACGGGAGAGCAAAATCCCATATGAACGACATTCTCATACATGTTTCTTTTTATTCGTCCCATGAATGAATTAAAAAAAGAGGGAAGAACATGACCATCGAGTGAGAGCAGTCCCCAAAGTCCTACAAGAAGCAGGTTTGACATTAAATGACAAATGTGAATTTGCAAAGCCTATGATAAAATTCATAGGGCACTCTATGGAAGCTTTAGGAATTACTGCTGACCCAAGGAAAATCAAAATAATTACTGAGTTCCCACAGCCTAAAAACATCACAGTATTACAAAGATTCCTTGGGATGGTCAACCAAGTGGGCAAGTTCCTGCCAAACTTGGCAGAAATCAATGAGCCAATGCGACAGCTGTTGAGACAAGGTTACCAGTGGTGCTGGAACTTGGACAGAAAAATGCTTTTGACAAGACTGAAAATCTCTTAATATCACCAGAAATTCTAATGCACCAAGACCCAGAATTTCCAACGATTGCAGCAACGGGTGCATCATCTACAGGTTTGGGCGCAGCGTTGTTTCAAGTTTAAAAAAATGGACTATGAAGATCAGTTTATTATGCCTCAAGAATTGTCACGGACACAGAGAAAATGTGTGCAACCATTGAGAAAGAAGCATTAACAGCCACGTGGGCCAGCAGGAAGCTCTTTGATTACATCAGGGGATTAAGATTTAAAATTGAAACCGACAGCAAACCTTTGGTTACCCTTCTTAACCCAGTGGAAATGGCAAATATGCTTCCTAGAATTCAATGTTTTAGACTGAGTCTCATGGGATATGATTCAGTTACAGAGTACATTCAAGGAAAATACCAGATAACAATCGATGCATTGTCAAGAATACCAGTGGAAGGAATCAAACAGGAAGACTTAAAATTTATTACAGAAGTGGAAGCATATATTTCACTCATTACCACACATTTATCAGCCACTGCAAAGATTACAAGAGATTAAGCAAGCACAACAGCAGAATGACAAGTGCATCAAAATAAGAGAGTATTGCCAGAACAGATGGCTGGAGTACACTCCAAATAATCCAGTATTTCGCCAATACTTTGAACAAAGAAAAGAATTTCACAATCATTGATGATTTCTTAGTTTTTTACAACAGATAGTCATCCTTAAAAAACTTCAACTTGGCATTTTCCAGAAAATCCATCAAGGTCAATTGGGAATAGCAAAATGCAGACCAAGAGCCCAGCAGTCAGTCTGGTGACCAGGAATTGGTCACTCCTTTGAAGAGTTAATCATGAACTGTCTTATGTGTGTAGTGAATACCCAGCAGCAGAGCTGCCTTCTTATGGTAACAGGCAAGCCCCAAAGAAACCCCATCCAGACCCCGAACCTAAGACGAAAAAGAGAAGGCCACTCAGCCCTGTTGGGTTTGCCAGCAGCTTTTGGAGGGAGGGAGTGAGGATCCCTCATTTATCTGTGCCCAATTGAGGGATGGCATCAGGAAGGGGGGCCAGCATGAAACCATCCCCAGGCCTTTGCTTCTAGCCCCCAGCCAGCGACCCCCTCCCCCATGACCACCATCTTGCCCACTGTCATCTCTATCTGCCAGTGTAGAGCCAGCAGTGCTGCCTGTACAGGAGAGATTCCAGCCTCTGATTGGTTGGCAGCTCCTGAGGGGGATGGGTGGGATTCCTGCTTGACTCGGGGCTTTATCTGATGGGGGTGGGGGGGTGGGGGTGCCTGGTGCTGCCTGGGTAAGTGCCTGATTACCTCAGAATAGCGTTGGGCCCCCTGGAGAGAGGCGACATGGAGCTTGATCCACCAGTTCACCAACATTAAATCCTGGTCAGGCAGTACAAGAGCAAGAAAGTCATGATGAGCATTTATAAAACACCAGTTCAGTTGTGGAGTGTCCAGTTGTGGGCGCCACATTTTAGGAAGGGTGTGGAGGCCTTAGAGGGGGTGCAGAAAAGGTTCACAGGATGAGGACCTTCAGTTTTGAAGAGGGCTTGGAGACACTGAGACTGTTTTCCTTGGAGAAGAGGAGGTTGAGAGGAGATTTGATCGAGGTGTTCAAAATCATGAGGTACCTAGACAGAGCAGATTGGGAGAGACTGTTCCCAATGAACTATGGGTGAAGGGTGGGTGGGAGGAAAGTGGCGGAGTTGCTTTTGCAGGGAGCCGGCATGGCATGAAGGGTTGAATGGCCTCCTTCTGTGCTGTAACCATTCCAGGATTCTATGAATGGCTGGAGATAATTGTTTTGGGCAGGTTTGGCAGGAACAGGGGAGGTGCTGAGAAGTGGCAGGTTACTGTTCTGGTTTTACCCAGTTTGTTGCACTCGCTGAATCACTCAGATACCTGATTGTATATTTCAAATGCTCAACAGATTGGATTGATTTCTATCTGTCCCAACAATGAGTTTTGCTGTGTCAATGTTTTCTATTTTCCATGAACTGCAGGTTCCAACTGAAAACATCTTTACTCAACAATAAAGGGAAGCTGTGTTCTCGATTTTTTATTGAAACCCATCGGGGGGAGTCTATCCTGGCACAAAACAAATGGAAAAAGTGATAGGAACAGGGACCATGGGGACATTTCATGATTTAATCAAATTCAATATTGGCTCCACAAACATCTGCCTTCGATTTATCAATGCATCAGCTCCTCTGTTTGGAGGTGGAAGCATTTGGCAGATCCTGAGGCACAGACAGAGCCCCCAGTGGTGGAGCGGTCCTGGCAGATCAGGATATCTGTAGTCACGTCTTGCTCTCTGATCCGGCCCAGGCGATATTGGAACTACTTCAGTAGGGCAGCTTCAAGCTTGGCTGTATTTAGCGCATCCTTGCCTCAGGGTCAGAAACTTGTGGGCCACTGGGGGAGTGCAGCATGGTCCAGGAATGGTGTCTTTCAGGCACCAGTTGATTAAGAGCAAGAATTTCCCTGGGTTTCCTACTCAATATCCATCCCTCAACACAATCTGAAGCAGGTTGACCAATCATTCAGCTCTTGTCCATTTTTGGGATCTTACTGCCCTCAAAAGGGCTGCTTTGTTTGGCCATATAACAAGGCGGAGTATTTGAAAAAAGAACATTTTCTAATGTTTCTCCAAGATGTCACAGACAGTATACAAACACAGCAATAGGTTGTGTGTGTAAACACGTGAGAAATGTATGGGAGAAACTTCACGGCCATTTCTAACATGCAACAAGTAAAAGTAATGCTTAATTTTTAAAGATTTCCATTAATTTGATTGTAATGTTTATATTTACCTGAGTCAAGTTATCTCAGTTTAAAACCAAAATTGAAACAGAAAACTATTTGAGAAAGGTGGGATATGACAGGCTGGTGTGTAACTGGCTGGTATGCAATAAGTGGCGTGTAACAGGCTGGTGTGTAACAGGCTGGTGTGCAACAGGCTGGTGTGTAACAGGCTGGCATGTAACAGGCTGATTTGTAACAGGCTGGTATGCAACAGGTGGCGTGCAACAGGCTGGTGTGTAACAGGCTGGTGTGCAACAGGCTGGTGTGTAACAGGCTGGTGTGTAACAGGCTGGTGAGTAATGGGTAAGTGTGTAACAAGCTGGTGTGCAACAGGTGAGTGTGTAACAAGCTGGTGTGCAATGGGTGAGTGTGTAACAGGCTGGTGAGTAACAGGTAAGTGTATAAAAGGCTGGTGTGCAACAGGAAGTGTGTAACAAGCTGGTGTGCAACGGGTGAGTATGTAACAGGCTGGTGTGCAATGGGCAGTGTGTAACAGGCTGGTATGCAATGGGCAGTGTGTAATAGGTTGGTATGTGGCAGGATGGTGTGCAATGGGCAGTGCATAACAGGCTGGTGTGCAATGGGTGAGTGTGTAACAGGCTGGTGTGTTACAGGCTGGTGTCTAAAAAGTTGGTCTGTAATGGATGAGTGTGTAACAGGCTGATGTGCAACAGGTGGATGTGTAATGGGCAGGCGTATAATGGGCGGTGTGTAACAGGCTGGTGTGTAGCGGGTGTGTGTACAATGAGTGGGTGAGTAACATGTGTGTTTATAATGGGCAGGTGAGTGATGGGCAAGTGTGTAATGGGCGAGTGTGTAACAGGTAGGTGTATAACAGGTGGGTGCATAAAGGGTGGTAATATAACAGGTGAGTATGTACCAAGTGGGTGTGTAACCAGTGAGGCTATAACAGGCAGGTGTATAACAGGTGGGTGTGTAATGGGTGTGTGTGTAACAGGCGGGTGTGTAACAGGCGGCTGTGCAACAGGTGGGTGAATGGATATCATCTCTCATACTGTGGGGACGTTTTACAGCTGCCAGAGGCGTCTTTGAAGGTATGTTGGGGGGGCCATACAAAATAACAGGTGGCTACTTCACTGCCTTCCCATCCATGCCCAAGCTGTTCCCCATGGTACAGTGGGCAGGGAAGGTGCCAGCCAGCCCTCCTGCCTTTAGGCCTGTTGAGGTCCTTAAGTTGCCAATGAAAGGCCCATTTTGGGCCTTTTTCTGCCTCCACCACTGTAACACAGTAGGTGGTAAAAGCTGAAGGAACTCAGGGTAAAAGGCAGGAAGGGAGGGGCGATAGTCCCCAAGATGATGCCCCCCTAATTTGTGCCTCACCCCCTGGTTTATCAGATTCTATCCCCTTGCCCCTTGATAGGACATACCTTTCAGTCTGGTATCCATGATCTTCTTCGTGGCACTCCCTTGTGGTCCCAGTGGTGGCCAATCCGATAAGCTGTGGAGTGGAGAGTGGATCATAATCTGTGAGGAGTATTAAAACAATGAGACCGACCCAGCCCCTTTCCTCCCTGAATGACAGGTCCCTTCAGCCTGCACTCTCTCAACACCCTGTAACAGGAGGGAAATACCCTCCTACGATAAGTAATGTGCTGGAACCATTTCTCCACTACACTGGGCTACAAATATGCACTTAAACTATTTCTGCATTTAAATAAATTCTGCATTCGTGGATCATTCTCTGGAACTAATTCTGGGAGATGAATTAAGAGATCTAACCCTCATCCTTTCCAAATGCCTGAAGTCCAATTGTGTCCACAGCTGGTGATCCACATGAGTAAGAACCTCATCAGCCAGCTCAGAAAACAAGCATGCCAGACATGAAGTAAAGATATTTTTTAATAAATTGCTTCCAGCCATCCAATCACATCGAACATCCCAAATTGAAGATGGGTAGATGGGTGATAATGTAACAAAGACATATCGTGGGTTGCGGGGGGGATCCTGGGCCCAGCTAATGGTTTCATCCTGAAACCAAGAACATGCCCAGTACACCCTGAATAACCCTGAATAAACTGGAATTAAGCCGAATAATGCAGAATAACACTGAGTAAACCTGAATAACGCTGAATAACTCGGCAAAACTCTGAATAACTCTGAGTAACAATGAATAATGCTGAATAACCCAGAATAGTCCTGAATAACCTGGAATAACACTGAATAATGCCTAATAACCCGGAATAACCCTGAATATATCACCGTTCCTTCATTGTCACTGGGTCAAAATCCTGCAATGGACTGCAGCAGTTCAAGAAGGCAGATCAGCACCACCTTCTCAAGGGCAATTAGGGATGGGCAATAAATACTGGCCCAGCCAGCGAAGCCCACATCTCATGAAGGAATAAAAAAAAATCTACCTGGCAATGTTGAAAATTGCTCAGCTATGTCCTGTCCACTAAAAGCAGGGCAAATCCAACCCGGCCAATAACCGCCCCATCAGTCTACTCTCCATTATCAGTAAAGTAATGGAAGGGATCATCAGCTGTGCTATAAAGTGGCACTTGGTTAGCAATAACCTGCTCACTGGCGCACAGTTTGGGTTCTGCCAGGGCCGCTCAGCTCCTGAACTCATTACAGCCTTGATTCAAACATGGACAAAAGAGCTGAACTCCAAAGGGGAAGTGAGAGTGACTGCCCTTGACACCAAGGCAGCATTTGACCGAGTGTGGCATCAAGGAGCCCTGGCAAAACTGGATCTATATTTATACTAAATCTAAATAATAAACATAAATAACATAATAGACATATCTAAACTATAGTCCATGAGAATCAGGGAAAACTCTCTGCTGGTTGGAGTCATACCTAGCACAAAGGAAGACAGTTGTGGTTGTTGGAGGTCAATCATCTCAGCTCCAGGACATCACTGTAGGGGTTCCTCAGGGTAGTGTCCTAGGCCCAACCATCTTCAGCTGCTTCATCAATGACCTTCCTTCCACCATAAGGTCAGAAGTGGGGATGTTCGCTGATGATTGCACAGTATTCAGCACCATTCACGACTCCTCAGATACTGAAGCAGCCTATGTCCAAATGCAGCAAGACCTGGACAATATCCAGGCTTGGGCTGACAAGTGGCAAGTAACATTTGCGTCACACAAGTGCTAGGCAATGACCATCTCCAACAAGAGAGAATCTAACCATCGCCCCCTGACATTCAATGGCATTCCCATCACTGAATCCCCCACTATCAACATCCTGGAGGTTACCATTGACCAGAAACTGAACAGGACTAGCCATATAAATATTGTGGCTACAATAGCAGGTCAGAGGCTAGGAATCCTGCGGTGAGTAACTCACCTCCTGACTCCCCAAAGCCTGACCACCATCTACAAGGCACAAATCAGGAGTGTGATGGAATACTCCCCACTTGCCTGGATGAGTGCAGCTCCAACAACACTCAAGAAGCTTGACACTGTCCAGGATAAAGCGGCCCTGCTTGATTGGCATCCCATCCACAAACACTCACTCCCTCCACCCCTGACACACAGTAGCAGTAGTGTGTACCATCTACAAGAAGCACTGCAGGAATTCACCAAGGCTCCTTAGGCAGCACCTTCCAAAACCCTGACCACTACCATCTAGAAAGACAAGGGCAGCAGACTCATGGGAACACCACCACCTGGAAGTTTCCCTCCAAGTCACCCATCATCCTGACTTGGAAATATATTTCTGTTCCTTCACTGTCACTGGGTCAAAATCCTGGGACTCCCTCCCTAACAGCACTGTGGGTGTACCTACACCACAGGGACTGCAGCAGTTCAAGAAGGCAGCTCACCACCACCTTCTCAAAGGCAACTAGGAATGGGCAACAAATACTGGCCCAGCCATCAAAGCCCACATCCCGTGAATGAATTTAAAAAAACCTCACTGTGCACTGTACATCTCTCACTGTGCACTGTACATCTCTCACTGTGCACTGTACATCTCTCACTGTTTGATGCACGTCCCCCACTGTGCAATGTACATTCCTCACTGTATTTATCTCTCACTGTGTACTGTATGTCTCTCACTGTGCATCTCTCACTGTGCATGTACATCACTCACTGGATACTGTACATCTCTCACTGTGCACTGCACATCTCTCACTGTGTACTGCATGTCTCTCACTGTGCACTCTGCATCTCTCACTGTGTACTGTACATCTCTCACTTGTACTGTACATCTCTCACTGTGCACTGTATGCATCTCACTGTGTACTATATGTCTCTCACTGTGTACTGCATGTCTCTCACCATGTATATCTCTCACTATGCACTGTACGTCTGTCACTGTGTACTGTACATCTCCCGTTAAGCACTGTACATCTCTTAATTGTGCACTGTATGTCTCTCACTGTGCACTGTACTTCTCTCACTGTGTAATGTTCATCCCTCATTGCGCACTGTACATCACTCACTGTGTAATGTACATCACTCACTGTGCACTGTACAACTCTCACTGTGTATTGTATGTCTCTCACCGCTGCAGTTCAGACTTGTGCCTTGTAGATGGTGGACAGGCTTAGTGGAGTCAGAAGGTGAGTTACTCACTGCAGGATTCCTAGCCTCTGACCTGCTCTCGTAGTCACAGTATATGGCTAGTCCAGTTCAGTTTCTGTAACCCCCAGGCTGTTGATAGTGGGGGATTCAGTAATGGTAATGCCATTGAACATCAAGGGGCAATGGTTAGATTCTCTCTTGTTGGACCTGGTCATTGCCTTGTGTGGCGTGAATGTTACTTGCCACTTATCAGCCCAAGCCTGGATATTGGACATGGACTGCTTCAGTGTACCATGCATCTCTAACTGTGTGCTGTACGTCTCTCACTGCGTACTCTACATCTTTAACAGTGGATTGTATCTCCCCCATTATGTATGACTCTGACTGTGTACAACTCTGACTGTGCACAACTCTGACCGTACACAACGCTGGCTGTGTACAACTCTGGCTGTGTACGGCTCTGCCTGTGTACGGCTCTGGATGTGTACAGCTCTGCCTGTGCTTTCATAGGGATTGCAGGGAAGATCCAGGAATTGTGACTTCTTACAAAGTTGGCATTAACTCAGGCAATGCTGGTGATTAGGGAGTTTGTACGTAGAATTACCTTGTGTTTACAGTTCAGAAACAGGTCATTCTGTCTATCTGCTCTGTGCTGAAGTTTATCCTCCCCATCCCCTCTTCCTCTCACCCCATCACTATATCATTCTATTCCTTTTACCCCATATGTTTATCCAGCTTCCTCTTTAATGTATCTATAATATTCATAGAGTAAAGGGTTAATGGTTATGTTAATTAGATAATGAATGTTAATGATGATTTAAGCATGACATCAGGTCAGATGATGAGCTAGTCAGATGAGCTAGATGCAGAATGGTCTGTGCCCAGGGAATAATGTAATTACCGTGAGGTCTTAGATGTAAGCAGTGTAAATAAATAGCTTAAGGAAAACTAAATGCTGACTATCTCCCAGTCTCTCATAGAGTAAGGGCAGAATCTTCGGCTCAGTGAGCGGGGGTGGGGCCCACTTGCCGAAGTATAAAATGACGCGAGGTGTCCGTGGGCATGTGTCCCGACGTCACCACATGTCATTCAGATTTTCAGTTCGGCACCGAACTGTCAAAGGCCCATTAAAACCATTTAACTATCAATTGAAGCAATCAACTGAGCTGCCCGTCCAACCTTAAGGTTTCACATGAGGGGACTTGTCTTAAAAAATTTATTTTTCCTTTATTAAATTCTTTTGAACATAAACTATTCTCCCTGAGGCAGCTCAGTGCCTCGGAGAGATTTCTGCACTGTTTTGCGTGTATGTGCGAAAGAGCGTAGGCCCCAGCTCAGGCAACCCCACTTCCCCCACCCCAGCCCGCACAGGGCGCAAGTCACTCTGGGTGGGCCTTAATTGGCCCGCTCACGTAAAATGGCAGCGCCCAGCCAATCGGGGGCGATGATCACCTGTGCACACCCCCGCTCCAGCCCAACCCCCACCACCCCCACCACCACACCACCCCTCCCCCCCCACCCCCCGACGGGGGGAAAAGTTTCCCCTCAGAGAATCCTCATCAAACCAGAAAACCGGACAAGGAAAGGGCAACAAATCAAAACATTGAGGCGTCCCAAACATTGGTGGCAGTGCCAGCCGCGATTCACCTCAACCACTCTCTGTGGGAGCGAGTTCCACATCCTCACCACTCCCTGAAGAAGTTTCTCTTGAATTCCTGATTGGATTCCCCCCGGTCAGATTGGTGTAAGTGGAAAGCTATTAAATGGCCCAGTGCTTTGCCTGTCACTGTGTAACGAAGGAGGCCCTGTTGAAATGTTCATGGTGATTTGAAAGGGTTTGAATGGGGCTTGGATACAGATGCGGCGCAGGAGCAGGACAGTTAGACATGTTATATTGCAAAGTAGCAGCTCCCATCTGCTCAGGGGAACCTTCGAGTCTACGCTCCAGTTGGGTAAGTTTAACTTTCAGCTGCTGTGCCCTGAACTGTTATACAAGGAGCTGTTTGCATATTCCTATCAGCTTTAAAGTTTTATTAAATTTCCCTGGGGCTACAATATGTGGAACAGAATGTGGTGGAAGAAACTGGCAGAATGAGAAGCCAGCCGCCTCTTCCTGTTGCCAGAATATTGAAGTTGCATTGCACTAAACAGCACGAGAATAATATTGCTGCCTGCCAGCCATTTGGCCCAGAACTCACAAAGCTGCTGGGACAGTGCAGCCTGAAACACTGTCCACACAATGCTGCCCTGACATCCAACAGGGCCTATCAGCAACTAGCTAAGCCTGGCTCAGCCCAATGGAGAATGGCAGTGTCTTGTCAATCACTTGGAGATAGTGAGCAAAGTCAAAGATATTTGGCTGCGCCACAAACTGAACTTTTCTTTTTATTCATTCATGGGATGTAGGCTTCGCTGGCTGGGCCAGCATTTGTTGTCCATCCCTAGATGCCCTTGAGAAGGTGGTGGTGAGCTGCCTTCTTGAACCGCTGCAGTCCATGTGGTGTAGGTACACCCACAGTGCTGTTAGGGAGGGAGGTCCAGGATTTTGACCCAGTGACAGTGAAGGAATGGCTGATATATTTCCAATATGGGGGAGGTGATGGCGTAGTGAATATCTTGATATATTTTGTTGCTGGACCAAGTAATTCAGGGACCCAGGGTAATGTTCTGGGGACCTGGGTTTGAATCCCACCATGGCAGGTGGTGGAATTTGAATCCAGTAAAAATCTGGAATTAAACGTCTGATGATGACCATGAATCAATTGTTGCAAAAACCTTTAATGAAGCAAATCTGCTGTCCTTACCTGGTCTGACCTACATGTGACTCCTGACCCACAGCAATGTGGTTGACCCTTAAATGCCCTCTGAACTAAGGCAATGAGGGATGGGTAATAAGTGCAGACCACATGAATGAGTTAAAAAAAAAGCCAGGATGGTGAGTGACTTGGAGGGGAACTTCTAGGTGGTGGTGTTCCCATCCATCTGCTGCCCTTATCCTTCGTGGATGGTGGTTATAGATTTGGAAGGTGCTGTCGAAGGAGCCTTGGTGAGTTTCTTGTAGATGATACAAACTGCTGCTACTGTGCGTCGGTGGGTGGAAGGAGTGAATGTTGAAGGTGGTGGATGGGATGTCAGTCAAGCGGGTGTCATACGCTCTGACTGAAGAAGACAGAAATAGAGGCCAGGATTTTACAAACCTTGGCAGTGGGCAGGAGGCCGCTGTGGAAGTCAGTGGATCGCTAACTCCTGCCCCCACCTTTTGAAAGCTGGCACATAGTACGTGTAGAGGCCAATTAATGGCCGCCTGGTGGGGAGCTGGCCAATAGCATCAGGAGATGGTGAGCAATGTACCCAATCAGCAATGAAGACAGGATGTCTGGGTACAAAAAGGCTATTGCAATGTAGCTGGTAGATGACACATTCCCTGGAGGAATAGCCAGTAATTAGGGAGATATTGGTAATCAGATCATTATGGAGCAAGGAGCTGGAGAGAGCCCCAGACCAAAAACAGCCCCCAGGTTTGAAGCTGACCCCCTGTGAATCCTCCTGCAGGCTGTAAGTGATAGGTGAAAAGCCCTCATGCCAGCTGAGGGAAGAGGAGACCTCCAGCCTGACCAAAGCAGCCTGGCAGAGGTCACAGAGGAGGTCAACAGCCTTGGGGTTGTCCAGTGAACCTGGCTGCACTGTCACAAAATGTTCAATGACCTTTTGAGATCTACAAGGAGTGAGTGCGTCGCCATTCTGGAGATGGGTGTGTATGGAAGGGTGTGATGGAGCCATTATGGGACTTCCCTCTGTGTTGCCCCAAATGTCTAAGGTGGCATGATGCCACTCTACATTGCAATGGGATGCTATGAAGGTGCAAGGGAATTGCAACACCTGTTAGCTGGCAAAGAGCATGGAATAAATTGTACCACAACAACGTACACAATGGCTAAAAACAAAAAACTGCGGATGCTGGAAATCCAAAACAAAAACAGAATTACCTGGAAAAACTCAGCAGGTCTGGCAGCATCGGTGGAGATTGTCTTCTACACAATGGTTACACATTTGAAGGCATGATTGTAGCACAACATCATCATTACAGTATCATTCAGGAATTTACCAAGGCTCCTTAGTCAGCACCTTCCAAACCCACGACCACTACCATCTAGAAGAGCAAGGGCAGCAGATAAATGGAAATATCACCACCTGGAAGTTCCCCTCTAAGTCACTCACCATCCTGACTTGGAAATATATCACTGTTCCTTCACTGCCACTGGAGCAAAATCCTGGAACTCCCTCCCTAACAGCACTGTGGGTGTACCTACACCACATGGACTGCAGCGGTTCAAGAAGGAAGCTCACCACCACCTTCTCAAGGGCAACTAGGGATGGGCAATAAATGCTGGCCCAGCCAGTGACCCCCTCATCCCATGAATGAATTTTTAAAAATTACAGCATCATTACAACTCAGTATAGCATCATTAAAGCATCATTAAAGCATCATTACAACATCCTTACAGCTCATTATAGCATCATTAAAGCATCATTACAATCAGTACAGCATTATTACAGCTCATCACATCATTAAAGCATTATTACAGCATCATTGCAACATTATTACAGCATCATCACAGCACCATTACAGCTCATTACACCATTATTACAACATGGTGCATTGTTACAGCTCATTATAGCATCATTGCAGCCTCCCCCTTTCTTTGCATGAGAAGAGGTCATTGTCTGAGAAGGGAGCAGGCCTAGAGGCTGTGTCCCTGACCTCACTATCCTGACAGCCATCGAGGAGCAGCTCCTGGACTTGGAGCCAATCATTGGAGCCAGGCCACAGGTCAAGGGGAGAAGGAGGGTGGCGAGAACCCGTGGCTGCCTTTTCATTGCTGCAGCAAACACTGCCGATGGGGCTGGGGGGCGGAGGGTGCTGGGGGCGGAGTGTGCTGGAAGGGCCGGGGTGGGGGCATGGGAGCCAGAGGAGCCGGGTAAGCTGAGGGAGCCGGGTGAGGGGGGGGGTGGAGCCGAAGGTGTCGGGTGAGCTGGGGGATCTAGTGGAGCTGGGGGAGTTGGGGCTGCCCAGCATGAAACACGAGCGGCAGCTTTCAGTGCTGCTTGTGCAGGCGGGGCGAGGAAGACAAGCGGGGCGAGTGCAAACCTTGCGCATGTACGCGAGTGTGCACTTGATAGTCTGCCTGAGGCACAGAAGCTGCCTCAGGGAGATGAAGAGTGTTAAAAAAGAAAGAATTGAAAAACATCATGAAACATGTCCCCTTAAGTGATTCTGTCACATGAGCAGGGACATGTTATTAATTCAATTTTAAAACTTTTATTTGCTTCAGGAAACTTCATCCCGCCCATGGATGAAGTTTCTTAAAAAGTACAAAGGCCAATTGGCCTTTTCGCCAACCGTAAGGTTGGACGGGCAGCGAAAAATTCCTTTTAATCACCTTGTGAATGGTCTTAACAGGCCTTTTAATTGTCGGTGGGCGCGCTGCCGACTCCGGTGTGAGCCCTATGACTGAAATATCACACAACTGCACGTTGACATCGGGACGCTCACCCGATGTCAACACGTGTCATTTTACGCACAAGTGGGTAGGGGCACACCCACCGAGCTAAAAATTTTGCTCAGTGTGTTTATTTTTCCTAAAGATTACTGGTAAAACTTACTGGTATGAGCGATTTTTGTTATCAGAAAGATAAAGTCCAGAGACATAGTGAATCAATGGGAATTTGCATTGAAAAGGGAAAATATGTATAAAGGAGAGAAGGCTGTGTGTAAGGGTAGGCATTTTAGGATCTAACAAGTGTGAGAAGCCTTTAGCATATATGCCTCAAACTGCTGTCTATAAATAACTGAAGTTCAGGAAACACACATTGAGTGAGACTGGTTCAGGGTATTGTGTGTCACCTTTGCTAATCCTTTTAAAATCTGTGTGTCTTACTGTTGCCTTAATGAAAGTGTAACTGGGAGTCAGATTAATTAGAAGATTTATAAGTTATTATAGTAGTAATTTGTAGATGTATGTGCTTAAAAATAATTTTTCTAATTAATAAATGTTTAATCTAGTTTTGTAAAAACTTATAAGACTCGGTGGTCTTATTATTACTGAATTCAAAGCCCACATCTCGAAACATACAAATTGCAAAAACAGTTGTGGCAGTTGTCTCAAGTTTCCCTTTGAGATTTGAACAACTCAGCGTTCACCATCGGCTGTGCAATAACAGGCAGCCATACAGCACACTAATGTCTGGCCATCCAATTGGGGGCCAGCACTCTCCGGAATGTGTTAAGGGGCCATCACGCTTAACCAGGTTGGGTTCTTAATACACCCATACTAACCACATATCTCTCTCTTTCATCCTGCAGGAAGAGTACATCAGGATCATGGAGCCTGGTGAGCTAGCTGTATGCCTGATGGCCTACAGAGCGCAATGACGACAGAGGACACAGTGACTGAGGCTCCTGGCTGTGCAGAGGCAGGAGCAGCAACCTCAGGAAGAAAGGGCAGCAGGGGCTCCCGCAAACACTGCCCAGGGGTGATAGCAAGCCACGGCTGGTCAGCACCTAGCAACACCCAGGGTTCATAAACACCGCCTGCCATTCCTGCAGATCACCAGTGTCGCCGAAGACTGCGAATGTCTAGGGACCTAGTCGGTCACATCTGCCAGGGACTGCAGGACATGGTGCCAAGGGGACATGGAGAGCATCCACTGCCAGTGGCCGTGAGAGTGACAGCGGTGCTCAGTTTGTACATCAGTGGCTCCTTTCAGGGCTCCACAGGTGACCTCTGTGGGATCTCACAAGCCAAATTTTACGCCTCGTGGGCGGGCGCGTGTCCGACCCAATCGGATGTAAAATTGCGCGAGCATCTCCGTGTCATCCTACTCGCGCGCAATCTTCAGGTCAGCAGGCACCCACGGGTGTCGGAGCTGTGCCCGCCATCAACTAAGAGGCCACTTGAGGCCATTAAAAACTCAACATATCCTAATTTTACGTTGTCCGTGCGATTTCACGTTCGTCGCACAGGCAAAACGGACAGGCGGCAGCCCACATTTTGCAAAAGCTCATTCAAGGGCGGGATAAAAAGGGTCAGCAGCATTGCCAGTGTGAGTAGTGAGGGGTTTAGGAGCTAGTTTGCTGCTGGTTGCTTATTGGTACTTGGCAGCTTCATCTCCATTCTGAGCTTCAGGCTTAGCATTTCCTGGCTTCATTACAGGAATGATCGGTGTCTCCAAGGGCCCTGGAGGATTTTGACCATTTGAACCCTTCCGTTACCCTGGTAATGGGGATTGTGGTCTCCGCTGGAGGCACCTCCTCTGAGGAGGGAGAGAGGGGCAGAAGGGAGAGGAGGCCAGGTGTCCCTATGCAGCTTCCAGGGGAGCGACCTGTGGGAGGGGAGGCGCAGACACAAGGGGCGCAGGGCCAGCAGGTAGTCCAAGGTGGAAGGGGCCTCAGAAGATGCCACTATCCTGCTACCAGGGTTTACAGGTGGCGATGGAGCTACCTCAATATGCCCGAGGTGTAATGCTGAAGGAGGCTCTATCTCTCAAGGGAAACTGTGACCTCTGTTTGTCAGATTATTGGGCCTGAGAACAGCTCCGACTGTGTGGGTGGACACCCCATGCCAGTGGCTCTGAATGTCACAGTGGCCCTGAACTTTTATGCCTCCGGCTCTTCCTGGGGCTCAGTGGGGGAATCTGTGTGGAGTCTCCCAATCAGTTGTCCATAGTTGTATCAAGCTGGTGACAGATGCTCTGTTCAGGCGGGTGCTGATCTTTATTCTTTACCATACAAATGAGGCCAGGCAGGCTGAGTGAGCCAGAGGCTTTGCGGCCATTGCTGGCTTCCCCTGCATCCAGGGTGCAATAGACTGTACACAAGTGGCCAGCAAAGCGCCAGTGGGTGAGCCCAGTGCCTTCATCAACAGGAAAGGCTTCCACTCCATGAACATGCAGATAGTGTGTGATCACAGGATGCTGATTCTACAAGGCTGTGCAAGGTACCCAGGCAGCCCCCACGACCCCTACATCCTGAGGCACTCCAAGGTGCAGAGACTTTTCAGTGTTCCAGCCCGGCTGGATGGATGGCTGCTGGGTGACAAGGGCTTTCCCCTCAGAAGGTGGCTCATGATGTCTCTCCACCACCCAAGAACAGAGGCCGAGCAGAGGTGCAATAGGAGCCATGCCTCTACAAGGGCTGTGGTGAAGGGAACTATCGGTCTTCTTAAGATGCGCTTCCGGTGCCTGGACCGTTCAGGGGGTGCACTACAATACCCCACAGACCTGGTGTCAGTGATTGTGGTTGCATACTGCGCTCTCCACAATTTGGCTCTGGCAAGGGGGGTCCCACTGGAGGAAGAGGATCTTGACACAGCTGCACAGGCCACAGAGGATGGATCCAGCAGTGAGTCTAAAGAGGAACTTGGTGAGGAGAATGCTGAGGGCATGGAGGCAGACTTCTGTAACCTCCAGGGAGACAGGGACACCAGGGATGCCTTGATCCAACACTCCTCAGCTAGGCTGCCAAAGATCTACCTCCACCTCATGCCAGGGCTGCCAACTCCATCCTGGATGTCTGAAATGACCCTTTCATTTGAACCCAAAGTCCACTCAGTGCCTGTGCAATAAAGTATCCAGCCACTCGCGTCCAGCATTACACACCGGCGTACCCAGCACCAGAAAGAAAAAAGGTGAAGCATCCTCAGGCCATGATGACAAAAATAAAATTTATGTAATTTTCACACTCAGAACAAAGTAACATTACTATCTCTGGTGTTCATTTCCACACCAGTAAACATATAAAGAAAACAATACAGAACAGAAGATCACCTGTGACCAGCCTCGCTTGTGCTCGTGGTGCCTTAAAGTTATGTTTGCGAGTGCTGTGTCTTGGTGCCCCGCCTCGCTGGCACCAGCATTGGAGGCAGCTGCTGACCCTGCTGTCCGGTTGGCCTTATGACCCTGGCGGTTGTCCCATGGCCAGTGGAGCCTGTGCTGACCCCACCTGGGATGGAGTGGCCAGTGCCACAGCTGGCATCTCCCCAGTCATTGAAGCCTCATCAAATGCCACAGTCACTGGCAGAGGGGTGGAGGAGCTGCTGCCATCACCCGGAGCGCCCTGTGAGGAGCCCACAGAGATGATAGGTAGCTCGTGCGCCAACATGAGGTCGCTCTGGACCTCCCTGCACACCATTGATGGATGGGCACCTAACTGGAATACTGGGTGCTTCATCCATCTCCCACACTGGCACTGACCACCTGAGGTCATTTCCTGTGTGAGGACTTGTAGGTCTGAGCGCAACCCCAGGAACCCCTGATTCCATCCCTGGAGCTGCCTCTCCATGAGAGTTGCCACTGTCTCAATGGAGGAGGCTCAGCCATGAGGGTCAACACAGTGCTCATGCTCCACATAGATTCCTCCACAATGGAGACCATGGCACGCAGACCCTCATGGATCTCTGCCAGACCCTCCCACACATCCCACTGGACATCCAGCATCTGCCACCTAATGGACGACTCCAGAGGCTCATCATCAGCCTTCGACTGAGCATCATCCTGGTCCCCAGAGCCTCCTCCGACTGCTGGCACCCTGGGCACTCTCTGCCAGCTCCTGCAACTCAAGTGAGTGTGAAGAGCCCTCACTGCTGTGCACCGACATTCTAGCTGCCCATCTAATACCCACTGAGGTGCTGGTATCTGCACTGGAGCCGGGTTCAGAGAGCGGGTGTGACGCGGGTGCAAATGACACCTGGTGGTTCTCCGGGGTCAGGGGTGGCCCTTTGGGGTCCGGAAAGTGAGTCCGCACTGGCGAATCTAAAAGGGAGATGGAAAACATGTCACTGGTTAAAGTCATCACACTGTCACTCTGCATGCCAGACACCCTGCTGAGACAATGGAGATCGACATCACAGTGCCCTCGTCTTCCAATGATCAATGGGGCCTCCAGGTTTGAGGCTCCCATCACTGAAGAGATTGCACTAGAAAGGCTCAGATTGTGCAACCATTCACCTCTGTGCACTGCACTCTTACCTTTGTCAGGAACCCCTGCCTCTCTGGGCCTGGTTGGACGGGGAGTGGGCCGACTCTCCAGCTCCAGGGCGTCCTGCTCGAACCAGGAGAGCAGCAGAAGGTTGGGTGGGTCACCGCCTGTACACGGCCTCTCTGCCTGGTTATGGCTTATCATCTCCGGAAAGGACAGAGGAGCATTGATTAGTCCACTCTCTACCTGCAGCACCATTGCAGACTGGCCAACCCCAGCTGAGGAACACCTCGCAGGGCACATCCAAGTCGCGGCCCTCGAGCTGCAAGGCACTCAGTCCAAACAGCCAGGGCTCACCCCCTCGGCCAGCTCCAGTGTCATTGACAGTTGGCACTCAAACTCTAGCACCTCTGAGGTCCACGGGGGGGAAGGCCAGACCTTAACATTTCACCACACTGACCCATGCCAACATGGCGCTCGCCTTTCCTGAGCACAGCAGCATTGACGCGCTTCTGGCACTGGACCATGTGCGCCCCACTATGTCACAGCTGCTGACCAGCACTGCCACCTCCCCCATGCCCTCTTGGTGAGGTGCGGAAGCCTCCTCCTCCCATCCCTTGGGACAAGGGTGTCCCTCCCAGCAGCCGCCTCCTTCAGGAGGGTGGCGAGGCACTCATCCAAAAAGCGAGGGACCGAGTGCCCACCTGACTTGCCCTCCCACCTGGTACCCTCCAGCCACACTCAGCTCCATCACTTTGCTAATGAAGAACAGACTTTCTCCCGTGGCAGGCGTCCAGGAGCTGCCTGGGTCGCCATTGGACCCGGCGGCCAACAGGCCCCTGCCCCCGCTCAGCCTTTCCCGACCAGTGAGGAGCCGTGTTTCACGCTGGGCAGGCCTTAATTGGCTCATCAGCGTGAAATTGTGATCAGTGGCCTATCACGGGCAGCGGCCAGTTTCCCGGCTGCTTCAGGGCCAGCCAACCATGCCCACCCACCGACCTCAACATTCTGCCCAGTGTGTGTGATTTTGCGATTTTATGATTCTGCTTGTGAGTGTGTTTCTGTGTCTGTGTGTGTGTGAGTATGTGTGAGTGTGTTTCTGTGTCTGTGTGTGTGTGAGTATGTGTGAGTGTGTTTCTGTGTCTGTGTGTGTGTGAGTATGTGTGAGTGTGTTTCTGTGTCTGTGTGTGTATGTGTGAGTGTGTTTCTGTGTCTGTGTGTGTGAGTATGTGTGAGTGTGTTTCTGTGTCTGTGTGTGTGTGTGAGTATGTGTGAGTGTGTTTCTGTGTCTGTGTGAGTGTGAGTATGTGTGAGTGTGTTTCCGTGTCTGTGTGTGTGTGAGTATGTGTGAGTGTGTTTCCATGTCTGTGTGTGTGTGAGTATGTGTGAGTGTGTTTCCGTGTCTATGTGTGTGTGAGTATGTGTGAGTGTGTTTCTGTGTTTG
This sequence comes from Carcharodon carcharias, assembly GCF_017639515.1. NCBI lineage: Eukaryota > Metazoa > Chordata > Chondrichthyes > Lamniformes > Lamnidae > Carcharodon > Carcharodon carcharias. The sequence goes on from NC_054474.1 coordinate 144,316,043, forward strand.
TGTGTGTGTGAGCATGTGTGAGTGTGTTTCTGTGTTTGTGTGTGTGTGAGCATGTGTGAGTGTGTTTCTGTGTCTGTGTGTGTGTGAGTATGTGTGAGTGTGTTTCTGTGTCTGTGTGTGTGCAGGTGTGAGTGTGTTTCTGTGTCTGTGTGTGTGTATGTGTGTGTGTTTCTGTGTCTGTGTGTGTGTATGTGTGTGTGTTTCTGTGTCTGTGTGTGTGTGAGTATGTGTGAGTGTGTTTCCGTGTCTGTGTGTGTGTGAGTATGTGTGTGTGTTTCCGTGTCTGTGTGTGTGTATGTGTGAGTGTGTTTCCGTGTCTGTGTGTGTGTGAGTATGTGTGAGTGTGTTTCCGTGTCTGTGTGTGTGTGAGTGTGTGTGAGTGTGTTTCCGTGTCTGTGTGTGTGTGAGTATGTGTGAGTGTGTTTCCATGTCTGTGTGTATGTGAGTATGTGTGAGTGTGTTTCTGTCTGTGTGTGTGTGAGTATGTGTGAGTGTGTTTCTGTGTCTGTGTGTGTGTATGTGTGAGTGTGTTTCTGTGTGTGTGTGTGTGTGTGAGTGTGTGTGTGAGTGTGTTTCTGTGTGTGTGTGAGTATGTGTGAGTGTGTTTCTGTGTCTGTATGTGTATGTGTGAGTGTGTTTCTGTGTCTGTGTGTGTGTGAGTATGTGTGAGTGTGTTTCCGTGTCTGTGTGTGTGTATGTGTGAGTGTGTTTCTGTGTGTGTGTGTGTGTGTGTGTGTGAGTGTGTGTGTGAGTGTGTTTCTGTGTGTGTGTGAGTATGTGTGAGTGTGTTTCTGTGTCTGTGTGTGTATGTGTGAGTGTGTTTCTGTGTCTGTGTGTGTGTGAGTATGTGTGAGTGTGTTTCCGTGTCTGTGTGTGTGTATGTGTGAGTGTGTTTCTGTGTCTGTGTGTGTGTGAGTATGTGTGAGTGTGTTTCTGTGTGTGTGTGTGTGTATGTGTCAGTGTGTTTCCGTGTCTGTGTGTGTATGTGTGAATGTGTTTGTGTGTGTGTGTGTGTGTATGTGTGTGTGTTTCCGTGTCTGTGTGTGTGAGTATGTGTGAATGTGTTTCTGTGTGTGTGTGTGTGTGTGTGTGTGTGCGCGAGTATGTGTGAGTGTGTTTCTGTGTGTGTGTGAGTATGTGTGAGTGTGTTTCTGTATGTGTGTATGAGTATGTGTGAGTGTGTTTCTGTATGTGTGTGTATGTGTGAGTGTGTTTCCATGTCTGTGTGTGTGTGAGTATGTGTGAGTGTGTTTCTGTATGTGTGTGTGAGTATGTGTGAGTGTGTTTCTGTATGTGTGTGTGTGTATGTGTGAGTGTGTTTCCGTGTCTGTGTGTGTGTGTGTGAGCATGTGTGAGAGCGTTTCTGTGTGTGAGTGAGTGTGCATGTGTGTGAGTGTGTTTCTGTGTGCATGTGAGTATATGTGTGTGTGTGTGTGTATGTCTGAGTGTGTGCATATGAATATGTGGGTGAGTGTGTTTGTGTGCGTATGAGTGTGTGTGTGCATCTGGATGTATGTGAGTGTGTGTGTGCATGTAAGTACGTGCATTAGTGTATGCGTGTGTGTTGAGTGGGTGTTGAGTGTCTGTGTGTGTAGGTGAGTAAGTGAGTGTAGGTGAGTGTGAGTAACTATACATATGTGTATGTGTGCAGGTGTTTGTGTGTGTGTCTGCGTATGTCTGTGTGCGATGTGTGTGGAAGCAAGCGTATGTGCGTGAGAGAATGTGTGTGTGATTGTGTGAGAGGGTTTGAGTGTGTGTGAGAGGGGGTGTACTTGAGTGCGTGTGTGATTGTGTGAGGGAGTTTCAATGTTTGTGTGATTGTTGAGGGAGTTTAAGTGTGTGGGACAGTGGGTGAATTTGAGTGCGTGTGTGATTGAGTGAGGGAGTGTGAGTGTGTGTGAGAGGGGGTGAATTTGAGTGCATGTGTGATTGTGTGAGGGAGTTTGAGTGTGTGTGAGAGTGGGTAAATTTGAGTGCGTGTGTGTTGTGAGAGGGAGTGTGAGTGTGTGTGAGAGTGGGTGAATTTGAGTGGGTGTGTGAGTGTGTGAGGGAGTTTGAGTGTGTGTGAGTGGGGGAATTAAAGAGGGTGTGTGAGTTTGTGAGGGAGTTTGAGTGTGTCTGAGAGGGGATGATTTTGAGTGCTTGTGTGAGTGTGTGAGAGAGTTTGAGTGTGTGTGAGAGTGGGTGAATTTGAGTGTGTGTGTATTGTGTGAGGGAGTGTGAATGTGTGTGAGAGTAGGTGAATTTGAGTGCATGTGTGAGTGTGTGAGGGAGTTTGATTGTGTGTGAGAGAGGGTGAATTTGAATGCGGGTGTGAGTGTGTGAGGGAGTTTGAATGTGTGTGACAGTGGGTGAATTTGAGTGTGTGTGTGATTGTGTGAGGGAGTGTGAGTGTGTGTGAGAGTGGGTGAATTTGAGTGTGTGTGATTGTGTGAGATAGTGTGAATGTATGTGAGATTGGGTGAAATTGAGTGTGTGTGATTGTGAAGGGAGTGTGAGTGTGTGTGAGACTGCCTGATTTTGATGCGTGTGTGTGAAAGTGGGTGAATTTGAGTGTGTGTGTAATTGTGTGAGGGTGTGAGAGTGTGTGAGTGGGTGAATTTGTGTGTGTGTATGTGACTGTGTGAGGGAGTGTGAGTTTGTGTGAGAGTGGGTGAATTTGAGTGTGTGTGTGATTGTGTGAGGGAGTGTGAGTGTGTGAGAGAGGGTGAATAGGAGTGGATGTGTGATTGTGTGAAGGAATTTGAGTGTGTGTGAAAGTGGTTGAACTTGAGTGTGTGTGTAATTGTGTGAGGAAGTTTGAGTGTGTGAGTGTGGGTGAATATGAGTGGATGTGTGATTGTGTGAGGGAGTTTGGGTGTGTGTGAGAGTAGGTGAATTTGAGTGCATGTGTGAGTGTGTGAGGGAGTTTGATTGTGTGTGAGAGAGGGTGAATTTGAATGCGGGTGTGAGTGTGTGAGGGAGTTTGAGTGTGTGTGAGAGAGGGTGAATTTGAATGCGGATGTGAGTGTGTGAGGGAGTGTGAGTGTGTGTGAGAGCGGGTGAATTTGAATGCGAGTGTGAGTGTGTGAGGGAGTGTGAGTGTGTGTGAGTGGGTGAATTTAAGTACGTGTGTTATTGTGTGTGTGAGTGTGAATGTGTGTGAGATTGGGTGAATTTGAGAGCGTTTGTGTGTGTGAGTGTGAGGGAGTGTGAGTATGTGTGAGAGTGGGGGAATTTGCATGGGTGTGTGAGTGTGTGAGAGAGTTTGAATGTGTCTGAGAGTGGATGATTTTCAGTGCGTGTGTGAGTGCATGAGGGCGTTTGAGTGTGTGAGACAGTGGGTGAATTTGAATGCATGTGTGAGTGTGTGAGTGAGTTTGAGTGTGTGTGAGAGTGAGTGAATTTGAGTGTGCGTGTGATTGTGTAAGAGAGTGTGAGTGAGTTTGAGAGTGGGTGAATTTGAGTGCTTGTGTGACTGGGTGAGTGTGCGCGAGTAGGTGAATTTGACTGTGTGTGTGATTGTGTGAGGGAGTTTATGTGTGTGTGAGAGTGGGAGAATTTGAGTGGGTGCATGATTGTGTAAGTGAGTGTGAGTGTGCATGAGTGGGGGACTTTGAGTGGGTGTATGAGGGAGTTTGAGTGTATCTGAGGGGATGATTTTGAGTGCATGTGTGAGTGCGTGAGGGAGTTTGAATGTGTGTGCGAGTGGGTGAATTTGAGTGTGTGTGTGAGTGTGTGAGGGTGTGTGAGTATATGTGAGCGTGTGGGAAATTGAGTGCATACATGATTATGTGAGGGAGTGTGAGTGTGTGTGAGTGTGGGGGTATTTGAGCGGGTGTGATTGTATGAGTGAGCATGAGTGTGTGTGAGAGTGGGTGAATCTGCGTTTGTGTGTGAGTGTGTGAGGGAGTGTGAGTGTGTGTGAGAGTGAGTGAATTTGAGTGTGAGTGTGATTGTGTAAGAGAGTGTGAGTGAGTGTGAGAGTGGGTGAATTTGAGTGCTTGTGTGACTGGGTGAGTATGCGCAAGTAGATGAATTTGACTGTGTGTGTGATTTTGTGAGGGGGTTTGAGTGTTTGTGAGAGTGGGTGAATTTGAGTGCCTGTGTGATTGTGTGAGGGAATTTGAGTGCATGTGTGATTGTATGAGGGAGTTTGAGTGTTTGTGAGAGTGGGTGAATTTGAGTGCCTGTGTGATTGTGTGAGGGAGTTGAAATGTTTGTGAGAATGAGTGAATTTGAGCGTGTGTGTGATTGTTTGACGTAGTATGAGTGCGTGTGAGAGTGGGGGAATTTGAGTGTCAGTGTGATTGTTTGATGTGGTGTGAGTGTGTGTGAGCACGGAGGAATTTGAGTGTGAGTGTGATTTTGTGAGGGAGTGTGAGTGTGTGTGAGTGGGTAAGTTTGAGTGTGTGTGTGATTGTGTGAGGGACTGTGAGTGTCTGTGATAATGGGTGAATTTGAGCGTGAGTGTGATTGTGTGAGGGAGTTTAAGTGTGTGTTAAAGTGGATGAAGTTGAGTGCATGTGTGAGAGAGTGGGTGAATTTGAGTGTGTGTTTGTTTATGTGAGGGAGTGTGAGTGTGTGCGGGAATGGGGAATTTGAGTGCGTGTGTGAGTGTCTGGTGGAGTGTGAGTGTATGTGAGAGTGGGGGAATTTGAGTGTGTGTGTGAATGTGTGAGGGAGTTTGAGTGCATGTGAGAGTGGGTGAATTTGAATGCGTGTGTGATTGTGTGATGGAGTTTGAGTGTGTGTGTTATTGTGTGAGAGAGTGTGAGTGTGTGTGAGAGCGGGTGAATTTGAGTGCGTTTGTGAGAGAGCTGGTGAATTTGAGTGTGCGTGAGATTGTGAGAGGGAGTTTGAGTGCGTGTGTGATTGCGTTAGGGTGTTATGTGTATGTGTGATTGTGTGAATTTGAGTGAGTGTGTGATTGTGTGTGGGAGTTTGCGTCTGTGTGTGATTATTTGAGGGAATGGGGGTGTCTGTGAGAATGGGTGAATTTGAGTGCATGTATGTTTGTGTGAGGGAGTTTGAGTGTGTGTGAGAGTGGGTGAATTTGAGTGTGTGTGTGATTGTGTGAAGGAGTGTGAGTGTATTTGACATTTGAGGAATTTGAGTGATTGTGTGATTGTGTGAGGCTGTTTAAGGGTGTGTCGGAGTGGGTGAATTTGAGTGTGTGTGTGATGGTGTGATGGAGTGTGATTGTGTGTGAGAGTGAGGGAATTTGAGTGAGTGTGTGATTGTGTGACAGAGTGTGAGTGTGTATGAGAGTTTGTGAGTTTGAGTATGTGCGTGAATATGTGAAGGAGTGAGTGTGTGTGAGAGTGGGTGAATATGAGTGCGTGTGTGATTGTGTGAGAGAGTGTGAGTGTGCGTGAGAGTGGGGGTATTTGAGAGCGTGTGATTGTGTGAGTAAGTATGAGTGTGTGTGAGAGTGGGTGAGTTTGAGTGTGTGTGTGATTGTATGAGTATCTGTGAGAGTAGGTGAATTTGAGTGTGTGTGTGTCATTGTGTGAGGGAGTTTGAGATGTGTGTGATTGTGTGAATTTGAGTGTGTGTGTGATTGCGTGAGGGAGTTTGAGTGTGTATGTGATTGTGTGAGGGAGTTTGAGTGCATGTGTGATTCTGTGAGGGAGTTTGAGTGTGTGTGAGAGTGGATGAATTTGAGTGCGTGTGTGATTGTGTGAGAGAGTGAGAGTTTGTGTGAGAGTGGGTAAATTTGTCTGTGTGTGATTGTGTGAGTGTGTGTGAGAGTAGGTGAATTTGAGTGTGTGTGTCATTGTGTGAGGGAGTTGGAGTTTGTCTGAGAGTGGGTGAATTTGAGTGCTTGGCTGAGGGAGTGGGTGAATTTGATTGCGTGTGTGTTTGTGTGAGGGAGTGTGAGTGTGTGTGACAGTGGGTGAATTTGAGTGTGTGTGTGATTGTGAGAGTGAGTTTGAGTGTTTGTGTGATTGTGTGAGGGAATTTGAGTGTGTGTGTGATTGTATGAGTGAGTTTGAGTGTGTGTGTGATTGAGTGAGGGAGTTTGAGTGTGTGTGAGAGTGGTTGAATTTGAGTGCGTGTGTGTTTGTGTGAGGGAGTGCAAGCGTGTGTGAGATTGGGTGAATTTGATTTTGTGTGTGATTGTGGGAGTGTGTTTGAGTGCGTGTCTGATTGTGTGAGAGTGTTTGAGTGCGTGTGTGATTGTGCGACGGAGTTTGAGTTTGTGTGTAATTGTGTGAGAGAGTGTGATTGTGTGTGAGAGTGGGTGAGTTTGATTGTGTGTGTGAACGTGAGAGGGTCTTTGAGTGTGTCTGAGAGTGGATGAATTTGAGGGTGAGTTTGATTGTGTGAGGGAGTTGGAGTTTGTCTGAGAGTGGGTGAATTTGAGTGCGTGGCTGAGAGAGTGGGTGAATTTGATTGCATGTGTGTTTGTGTGAGGGAGTGTGAGTGTGTGTGACAGTGGGTGAATTTTAGTGTGTGCGTGATTGTGAGAGGGAGTTTGAGTGCGTGTGTGATTGTGTGAATCTGAGTTTGTGTGTGATTGTGTGAGTGAGTTTGAGTGTGTATGTGATTATGTGAGGGAGTTTTAGTGCATGTGTGATTGTTTGAGGGTGTTTAAGTGTGTGTGAGAGTGGGTGAATTTCAGTGCGTGTGTTTGTGTGAGGGAGTGCAAGTGTGTGTGAAATTGTGTAAATTTGATTTTGTGTGTGATTGTGGGAGTGTGTTTGAGTGCGTGTCTGTTTGTGGGGGAATGTTTGAGTGCGTGTGTGAATGTGTGACAGAGTGAGCTTGTGTGTGATTGTGTGAGGGAGTTTGAGTGCGTGTGTGATTCTGTGAGGGAGTTTGAGCGTGTGTGAGATTCTGTGAGGGAGTATGAATATGTGTGAGAGTGGATGAATTTGAGTGCCTGTATGATTGTGTGAGAGCATGTGATTGCTTGTGAGAGTGGGTGAGTTTGACTGTGTGTGTGATTGTGTGAGTGTGTGCGAGAGCAGGTGAATTTGAGTGTGTGTGTCATTGTGTGAGGACGTTTGAGTGTGTATGTGATTGTGTGAGGGAGTTTAAGTGTGTGTGAGAGTGGGTGAATTTGAGCGCGTGTGTGATTGTTTGAGAGTGTGAGTGTATGTGAGAGTGGGGGTATTTGAGTGTGTGTGTGATTGTGTGAGGGAGTTGGCGTTTGTCTGAGAGTGGGTGAATTTGAGTGCTTGTGTGAGAGAGTGGGTGAATTTGATTGCGTGTGTGTTTGTGTGAGGGAGTGTGAGTGTGTGTGACAGTGGGTGAATTTTAGCGTGTGTGTAATTGTGAGAGTGAGTTTGAGTGTGTGTGATTGTGTGAGGGATTTGAGTGTGTGTGTGATTGTGTGAATTTGAGTTTGTGTGTGATTGTGTGAGTGAGTTTGAGTGTGTATGTGATTATGTGAGGGTGTTTTAGTGCATGTGTGATTGTATGATGGAGTTTGAGTGTGTGTGAGTGTGGGTGAATTTAAGCGTGTGTTTTATTGTGTGAGTGAGTGTGAGTATGTGTGAGAATGTGGGAATTTGAGTGTGTATGTGATTGTGTGAGGGTGTTTAAGTGTGTGTGAGAGTGGGTGAATTTGAGTGCGTGTGTTTGTGTGTGAGGGAGTTTGAATGTGGATTTGAGTGTGTGAGAGTGTTTGAGTGCGTGTGTGATTGTGTGAGTGAGTTTGAGTGCGTGTGTGATTGAGTGAGGGCGTTTGAGTGTTTATTGATTTTGTGAGGGAGTTTGAGTGTGTATGAAAGTGGGTGAATTTCAGTGCATGTGTGTTTGTGTGAGGGAGTGCAAGTGTGTGTGAAATTGGGTAAATTTGATTTTGTGTGTGATTGTGGGAGTGTGTTTGAGTGCGTGTCTGATTGTGGGAGAATGTTTGAGTGCGTGTGTGATAGCGTGACAGAGTGAGTTTGTGTGTGATTGTGTGAGGGAATTTGAGTGCGTATGTGATTCTGTGAGGGAGTATGAGTGTGTGTGAAATTGGGGGAATTTGATTGCGTGTGCGATTGTGTGAGGAAGTGATTGTCTGTGATAATGGGTGAATTTGAGCATGTGTGTGATTGTCTGAGGGATTTGAGTGTGTATGTGATTATGTGAGGGAGTTTTAGTGCATGTGTGATTGTGTGATGGAGTTTGAGTGTGTGTGAGTGTGGGTGAATTTAAGCGCATGTTTTATTGTGTGAGTGAGTGTGAGTATGTGTGAGAATGTGGGAATTTGAGTGTGTATGTGATTGTGTGAGGGTGTTTAAGTGCGTGTGAGAGTGGGTGAATTTGAGTGCGTGTGTTTGTGTGTGAGGGAGTTTGAATGTGGATGTGAGTGTGTGAGGGTGTTTGAGTGCGTGTGTGATTGTGTGAGTGAGTTTGAGTACGTCTGTGATTGAGTAAGGGAGTTTGAGTGTGTGTAAAAGTGGGTGAATTTGAGTGCGTGTGTGTTTGTGTGAGGGAGTGCAAGTGCATGTGAAATTGGGTAAATTTGATTTTGTGTGTGATTGTGGGAGTGTATTTGAGTGCGTGTCTGATTGTGGGAGAATGTTTGAGTGCGTGTGTGATTGTGTGACAAAGTGAGTTTGTGTGTGATTGTGTGAGGGAGTTTGAGTATGTGTGTGATTCTGTGAGGGATTATGAGTGTGTGTGAAATTGGGGGAATTTGATTGCGTGTGTGATTTTGTGAGGAAGTGATTGTCTGTGATAGTGGGTGAATTTGAGCATGTGTGTGATTATGTGTGAGTTTGAGTGTGTGTGTGATTGTGTGAGGGAATTTGAGTGTGTGTGTGATTGTGTGAGTGAGTTTGAGTGTGTGTGATTTTGTGAGGGAGTTTGAGTGTGCATGAGAGTGGGTGAGTTTGACTGTGTGTGATTGTGAGATCAGTTTGAATGTGTGTGAATGTGGGTGAGTGAGTTTGATTGCGTGTGTCATTGTGTGAGAGAGTGTGAGTGTGTGTGAAAGTAGGTGAACATGAGTGTGTGTGTGATTGTGTGAGGGAATGTGTGTGTGTGTGAGAGTGTGTGAATTTGAATGCGTGTGTGAGAAAGTGGGTGAATTTGAGTGTGTGTGTGATTGAGTGAGGGAGTTTGATTGTGTGCGAAAGTGGGTGAATTTGAGTGCGTGTGTGTTTGTGTGAGGGAGTGCAAGTGTGCGTGAAATTGGGTAAATTTGATTTTGCGTGTGATTGGGGGAGTGTGTTTGAGTGCGTGTCTGATTGTAGGAGAATGTTTGAGCGCGTGTGTGATTGTGTGACAGAGCGAGTTTGTGTGTGATTGTGTGAGGGAGTTTGAGTGCGTGTGTGATTCTGTGAGGGAGTATGAGTGTGTGTGAAATTGGGGGAATTTGACTGCGTGTGTGATTTTGTGAGGAAGTGATTGTCTGTGATAGTGGGTGAATTTGAGCATGTGTGTGATTGTGTGAGGGAGTTTGAGTGTGTGCGAAAGTGGGTGAATTTGAATGCGTGTGTGTTTGTGAGAGCGAGTGCAAGTGTGTGTGAAATTGGGTAAATTTAATTTTGCGTGTGATTGTGGGAGTGTGTTTGAGTGCGTGTCTGATTGTGGGAGAATGTTTGAGTGCGTGTGTGATTGTGTGACAGAGTGAGTTTGTGTGTGATTGTGTGAGGGAGTTTGAGAGAGTGTGTGATTCTGTGAGGGAGTATGAGTGTGTGTGAAATTGGGGGAATTTGATTGCGTGTGTGATTTTGTGAGGAAGTGATTGTCTGTGATAGTGGGTGAATCTGAGCATGTGTGTGATTGTGTGAGGGAGTTTGAGTGGGTGTGTGATTGTGTGAGTGAGTTTGAGTGTGTGTGATTTTGTGAGGGAGTTTGAGTGTGTGAAATTGGGGGAATTTGATTGCGTGTGTGATTGTGTGAGGAAGTGATTGTCTGTGATAGTGGGTGAATTTGAGCGTGTGTGTGATTGTGTGAGGCAGTTTGAGTGTGCATGAGAGTGGGTGAGTTTGACTGTGTGTGATTGTGAGATCAGTTTGAGTGTGTGTGAATGTGGGTGAGTGAGTTTGATTGCGTGTGTCATTGTGTGAGAGAGTGTGAGTGTGTGAAAGTAGGTGAACATGAGTGTGTGTGTGATTGTGTGAGGGAATGTGTGTGTGTGTGAGAGTGTGTGAATTTGAATGCGTGTGTGAGAAAGTGGGTGAATTTGAGTGTGTGTGTGATTGAGTGAGGGAGTTTGATTGTGTGCGAAAGTGGGTGAATTTGAGTGCGTGTGTGTTTGTGTGAGGGAGTGCAAGTGTGTGTGAAATTGGGTAAATTTGATTTTGCGTTTGATTGGGGGAGTGTGTTTGAGTGCGTGTCTGATTGTAGGAGAATGTTTGAGTGCGTGTGTGATTGTGTGACAGAGTGAGTTTGTGTGTGATTGTGTGAGGGAGTTTGAGTCTGTGTGTGATTCTGTGAGGGAGTATGAGTGTGTGTGAGATTCTGTGAGGGAGTATGAGTATGTGTGAGAGTGCATGAATTTGAGTGCCTGTATATTTGTGTGAGAGCATGTGATTGCGTGTGAGAGTGGGTGAGCTTGACTGTGTGTGTGATTGTGTGAGTGTGTGTGCGAGTAGGTGAATTTGAGTGTGTGTGTCATTGTGTGAGGAAGTTTGAGTGTGTATGTGATTGTGTGAGGGAGTTTAAGTGTGTGTGAGAGTGGGTCAATTTGAGCGCGTGTGTGATTGTTTGAGGGAGTTTAAGTGTGTGCGAGAGTGGATGAATTTGAGATTGTGTGTGATTTGCGAGGGAGTTGGAGATTGTCTGAGAATGGGTGAATTTGAGTGCTTGTGTGAGAGAGTGGGTGAATTTGAGTGCGTGTGTGTTTGTGTGAGGGAGTGCGTGTGTGTGTGACAGTGGGTGAATTTGAGTGTGTGTGTGATTGTGAGAGTGAGTTTGAGTGTGTGTGTGATTGTATGATGGAGTTTGTGTGTGAGAGTGGGTGAATTTGACACATGTGTTACTGTGTGAGTGAGTGTGAGTGTGTGTGGAAGTGGGTGAATTTTAGTGCGTGTGCTTTTGTGTGAAGCAGTTTCAATGTGGTTGTGAGTGTGTGAGGGTGTTTGAGTGCGTGTGTGATTGTGTGAGTGAGTTTGAGTGTGTGTGTGATTGAGTGAGGGAGTTTGAGTGTACATGTGATTTTGTGAGGGAGTTTGAGTGTGTGTGAGAGTGGGTGAACATGAGTGCGTGTGTGATTGTGTAAAGGTGTTTAAATGTGTGTCGGAGTGGGTGAATTTGAGTGTATGTGTGATGGTGTGATGGAGGGTGATTGTGTGTGAGAGTGGGGGAATTTGAGTGAGTGTGTGATTGTGTGATGTAGTGTGAGTGTGTGTGTGAGTGGGTGAGTTTGAGTATGCGCATGATTTTATGAGGGAGCGTGAGTGTGTATGAGAATGGGTGAATATGAGTGCGGGTGTGATTGTATGAGAGTGTGAGTGTATGTGAGAGTGGGGGTATTTGAGTGTTTGTGTGATTGTGTGAGGGAGTTGGCGTTTGTCTGAGAGTGGGTGAATTTGAGTGCTTGGCTGAGAGAGTGGGTGAATTTGATTGCGTGTGTGTTTGTGTGAGGGAGTGTGAGTGTGTGTGACAGTGGGTGAATTTGAGTGTGTGTGTGATTGTGAGAGTGAGTTTGAGTGTGTGTGTGATTGTGTGAGGGATTTGAGTGCGTGTGTGATTGTGTGAATTTGAGTTTGTGTGTGATTGTGTGAGTGAGCTTGAGTGTGTATGTGATTATGTGAGGGAGCTTTAGTGCATGTGTGATTGCATGATGGAGTTTGAGTGTGTGCGAGTGTGGGTGAATTTGAGCGCGTGTGTTATTGTGTGAGTGAGTGTGAGTATGTGTGAGAATGCGGGAATTTGAGTGTGTATGTGATTGTGTGAGGGTGTTTAAGTGTGTGTGAGAGTGGGTGAATTTGAGTGCGTGTGTTTGTGTGTGAGGGAGTTTGAGCGTGGATGTGAGTGTGTGAGGGTGTTTGATTGCGTGTGTGATTGTGTGAGTGAGTTTGAGTGCGTGTGTGATTGAGTGAGGGAGTTTGAGTGTTTATTGATTTTTTGAGGGAGTTTGAGTGTGTGTGAAAGTGGGTGAATTTGAGTGCGTGTGTTTTTGTGTGAGGGAGTGCAAGTGTGTGTGAAATTGGGTAAATTTGATTTTGTGTGTGATTGTGGGAGTGTGTTTGAGTGCGTGTCCGATTGTGGGAGAATGTTTGAGTGCGTGTGTGATAGTGTGACAGAGTGAGTTTGTGTGTGATTGTGTGAGGGAGTTTGAGCGCGTGTGTGATTCTGTGAGGGAGTATGAGTATGTGTGAAATTGGGGGAATTTGATTGCTTGTGTGTGATTGTGTGAGGAAGTGATTGTCTGTGATAGTGGTGAATTTGAGCGTGTGTGTGATTGTGTGAAGGGGTTTGAGTGTGTGTGTGATTGTGTGAGTGAGTTTGAGTGTGTGTGATTTTGTGAGGGAGTTTGAGTGTGTGTGAAATTGGGGGAATGTGATTGTGTGAGGAAGTGATTGTGATAGTGGTGAATTTGAGCGTGTGTGTGATTGTGTGAAGGGGTTTGAGTGTGTGTGTGATTGTGTGAGTGAGTTTGAGTGTGTGTGATTTTGTGAGGGAGTTTGAGTGTGTGTGAAATTGGGGGAATGTGATTGTGTGAGGAAGTGATTGTGATAGTGGGTGAATTTGAGCATGTGTGTGATTGTGTGAGGCAGTTTGAGTGTGCATGAGAGTGGGTGAGTTTGACTGTGTGTGATTGTGAGATCAGTTTGAGTGTGTGTGAATGTGGATGAGTGAGTTTGAGTGCGTGTGTCATTGTGTGAGAGAGTGTGAGTGTGTGTGAAAGTAGGTGAACATGAGTGTGTGTGTGATTGTGTGAGGGAATGTGTGTGTATGTGAGAGTGGGTAAATTAGAATGCGTGTGTGAGAAAGTGGGTGAATTTGAGTGTGTGTGTGATTGTGTGAGGGAGTTTGAGTGTGTGTGAGAGTGGGTGACTTTGAGTGCGTTTGAGAGAGAGCTGGTGAATTTGAGTGTGCGTGAGATTGTGAGAGGGAGTTTGAATGTGTGTGTGATTGCGTGAGGGTGTTGAGTGTGCCTGTGATTGTGTGAATTTGAGTGTGCGTGTGATGGTGTGATGGAGTGTTATTGTAGAGAGTGGGGGAATTTGAGTGAGTGTGTGATTGTGTGATAGAGTGTGAGCATGTGTGAGAGTGGATGAGTTTGAGTATGTGCATGATTATATGAGGGAGTGTGAGTGTGTATGAGAGTGGGAGAATATAAGTACGTGAGTGATTGTGTGAGAGTGTGAGTGTGTGTGAGAGTGGGGGTATTTGAGTGTGTGTGTGATTGTGTGATAGAGTGTGAGCATGTGTGAGAGTGGGTGAGTTTGAGTATGTGCATGATTATATGAGGGAGTGTGAGTGTGAATGAGAGTGGGAGAATATAAGTACGTGAGTGATTGTGTGAGAGTGTGAGTGTGTGTTAGAGTGGGGGTATTTGAGTGTGTGTGTGATTGTGTGAGTGAGTATGAGTGTGTGTGAGAGTGGGTGAATATGAGTGCATATGTGGTTGTGTGAGAGAGTGTGAGAGTGGATGAGTTTGGGTATGTGTATGATTGTGTGAGCGTGTGTGAGAGTAGGTGAATTTGAATGTGTGTGTCATTGTGTGAGGGAGTTTGAGATGTGTTTGATTGTGTGAATTTGAGTGTATGTGTGATTGCGTGAGGGAGTTTGAGTGTGTATGTGATTGTGTGAGGGAGTTTGAGTGCATGTGTGATTGTGTGAGCGAGTTTGAGTGTGTGTGTGATTGAGTGAGGGAGTTTGAGTGTACATGTGATTTTGTGAGGGAGTTTGAGTGTGTGAGAGAGTGGGTGAATTTTAGTGCGTGTGTGTTTGTGTGAGGGAGTATAAGTGTGTGTGAGAGTGGGTGAATTTTAGTGCGTGTGTGATTGTGTGAGAGTGTTTAAATGTGTGTCGGAGTGAGTGAATTTGAGTGTATGTGTGATGGTGTGATGGAGGGTGATTGTGTGTGAGAGTGGGGGAATTTGAGTGAGTGTGTGATTGTGTGATGGAGTGTGAGTGTGTGTGAGTGGGTGAGTTTGAGTATGCCGCGTGATTTTATGAGGGAGTGTGAGTGTGTATGAGAATGGGTGAATATGAGTGCGGGTGTGATTGTATGAGAGTGTGAGTGTATGTGAGAGTGGGGGTATTTGAGTGTGTGTGTGATTGTGTGAGTGAGTATGAGTGTGTGTGAGAGTGGGTGAATATGAGTGCATATGTGGTTGTGTGAGAGAGTGTGAGAGTGGATGAGTTTGGGTATGTGTATGATTGTGTGAGCGTGTGTGAGAGTAGGTGAATTTGAATGTGTGTGTCATTGTGTGAGGGAGTTTGAGATGTGTTTGATTGTGTGAATTTGAGTGTATGTGTGATTGCGTGAGGGATTTTGAGTGTGTATGTGATTGTGAGAGGGAGTTTGAATGTGTGTGTGATTGCGTGAGGGTGTTGAGTGTGCCTGTGATTGTGTGAATTTGAGTGTGCGTGTGATGGTGTGATGGAGTGTTATTGTAGAGAGTGGGGGAATTTGAGTGAGTGTGTGATTGTGTGATAGAGTGTGAGCATGTGTGAGAGTGGATGAGTTTGAGTATGTGCATGATTATATGAGGGAGTGTGAGTGTGTATGAGAGTGGGAGAATATAAGTACGTGAGTGATTGTGTGAGAGTGTGAGTGTGTGTGAGAGTGGGGGTATTTGAGTGTGTGTGTGATTGTGTGATAGAGTGTGAGCCTGTGTGAGAGTGGGTGAGTTTGAGTATGTGCATGATTATATGAGGGAGTGTGAGTGTGAATGAGAGTGGGAGAATATAAGTACGTGAGTGATTGTGTGAGAGTGTGAGTGTGTGTGAGAGTGGGGGTATTTGAGTGTGTGTGTGATTGTGTGATAGAGTGTGAGCCTGTGTGAGAGTGGGTGAGTTTGTGTATGTGCATGATTATATGAGTGAGTGTGAGTGTGAATGAGAGTGGGAGAATATAAGTACGTGAGTGATTGTGTGAGAGTGTGAGTGTGTGTGAGAGTGGGGGTATTTGAGTGCGTGTGTGATTGTGTGAGTGAGTATGAGTGTGTGTGAGAGTGGGTGAATATGAGTGCATATGTGGTTGTGTGAGAGAGTGTGAGAGTGGATGAGTTTGGGTATGTGTATGATTGTGTGAGCGTGTGTGAGAGTAGGTGAATTTGAATGTGTGTGTCATTGTGTGAGGGAGTTTGAGATGTGTTTGTGTGAATTTGAGTGTATGTGTGATTGCGTGAGGGAGTTTGAGTGCATGTGTGATTGTGTGAGCGAGTTTGAGTGTGTGTGTGATTGAGTGAGGGAGTTTGAGTGTACATGTGATTTTGTGAGGGAGTTTGAGTGTGTGAGAGAGTGGGTGAATTTTAGTGCGTGTGTGATTGTGTGAGAGTGTTTAAATGTGTGTCGGAGTGGGTGAATTTGAGTGTATGTGTGATGGTGTGATGGAGGGTGATTGTGTGTGAGAGTGGGGGAATTTGAGTGAGTGTGTGATTGTGTGATGGAGTGTGAGTGTGTGTGAGTGGGTGAGTTTGAGTATGCCGCGTGATTTTATGAGGGAGTGTGAGTGTGTATGAGAATGGGTGAATATGAGTGCGGGTGTGATTGTATGAGAGTGTGAGTGTATGTGAGAGTGGGGGTATTTGAGTGTGTGTGTGATTGTGTGAGTTAGTATGAGTGTGTGTGAATATGAGTGCATTTGTGATAGTGTGAGAGAGTGTGTGTGTGTGAGAGTGGGTGAGTTTGAGTATGTGTGTGATTGTGTGAGCGTGTGTGAGAGTAGGTGAATTTGAGTGTGTGTGGCCTTGTGTGAGGGAGTTTGAGATGTGTTTGATTGTGTGAATTTGAGTGTGTGTGTGATTGCGTGAGGGAGTTTGAGTGCGTGTTTGATTCTGTGAGGGAGTATGAGTGTGTGTGAGAGTGGATGAATTTGTGTGCCTGTATGATTGTGTGAGAGCATGTGATTGTGTGTGAGAGTGGATGAGTTTGACTGTGTGTGTGATTGTGTGAGTGTGTGTGAGAGCAGGTGAATTTGAGTGTGTGTGTCATTGTGTGAGCGAGTTTAAGTGTGTGAGAGTGGGTGAATTTGAGCACGTGTGTGATTGTTTGAGGGAGTTTAAGTATGTGTGAAAGTGGATGAGTTCGATTACGTGTATGAGTGTGTGAGAGAGTTTCAGTGTGTCTGAGAGTGGATGAATTTGAGAGTGTGTGTGATCTGGGAGGGAGTTGGAGTTTGTCTGAGAATGGGTGAATTTGAGTGCTTGTGTGTGAGAGTGGGTGAATTTGAATGCGTGTGTGTTTGTGTGATGGAGTGCATGTGCGTGTGACAGTGGGTGAATTTGAGTGTGTGTGTGATTGTGAGAGTGAGTTTGAATGCATGTGTGATTGTGTGAGGGATTTGAGTGTGTGTGTGATTGTGGGAGGGAGTTTGAGTGTGCACGTGATTGTGTGAATTTGAGTGTGTGTGTGATTGTGAGTGAGTTTGAGTGTGTATGTGATTGTGTGAGGGAGTTTGAGTGCGTGTGTGATTGTGTGATGGAGTTTGAGTGCGTGTGGGAGTGCGGGAATTTGAGTGTGTGTGTGATTGCGTGAGGGAGTTTGAGTGCGTGTGAGAGTGTGGGAATTTGTATGTGTGTGTGATTGCATGAGGGAGTTTGAGAGCGTGTGTGATTCTGTGAGGGAGTGCAAGTGTGTGTGAGAGTGGGTGAATTGCGTGACGGTGTTTGAGTTTGTGTGTGATGGTGTGAGGGAGATTCAGTGTGTGTGTGATTGTGTGAGGCAGTTTGAGTGTGTGTGAGATTGGGTGAATTTGAGTGCGTTTGTGATTGTGTGGTGGAGTGTGAGTGTATGTGAGAGTGTGGGAATTTGAGTGTGTGTGTGAATGTGTGAGGGAGTTTAAGTGTGTGTGAGAGTGGGGGACTTTGAATGCGCGTGTTATTGTTTGAGATAGTGTGAGTGTATGTGAGAGTGGGGGAATCACACAAGAACTCAAACTCCCTCACGCAATCACACACACACTCAAACTCACTCACACAATTACACACTCACTCAAACACCCTCACACACTCACATCCACACTCAAACTCCCTCACACACAAACACAAGCACACAAATTCGTGCACTTTCGCACCCACTCACACACACACACACACACAAATTCACCAACTCTCACACACGCTCATTCTACCTCACACAATCACACATGCACTCAAACTCACCCACTCTCACACACAATTAAACACCCTCACACAGTCACACACACTCTCAAATTCATCCATTCTCACAAACGCTCACACTCGATCACACAATCACACACACTCAAACTAACCCACTCACACACTCACACTCCCTCACACAATGTGTGTGTGTGATTGTTTGAGGGAAAAGGAGTGTGATGATTGTGTGAGGTCGTTTGAGTGCGTGTCAGAGTGGGTGAATTTTAGTGTGTATGTGATAGCGTGATGGAGTGTGAGTGTGTGTGAGTGCTGGAATTTGAGTGAGTGTGTGATTGTGTGACGGAGTGCGAGTGTGTGTGAGTGGGAGTATTTGAGTGCGTATGTGATTGTGTGAGCGAGTGTGAGTGGGTGTAATAGTGGTGAGTTTGAGTATGTGTATGGTTGTGCGAGTGTGTGTGAGAGTAGGTGAGTTTGAGTGTGTGTGTCATTGTGTGAGGGAGTTTGAGATGTGTGTGATTGTGTGAATTTGAGTGTGTGTGTGATTGCATGAGGGAGTTTCAGTGTGTGTGTGGTTGTGTGAGAGAGGTTGAGTGTGTGTGAGATTGGGTGAATTTGAGAGTGTGTGTGATTGTGTGAGGGAGTTTGAGTGTGTGTGAGAATGGTGAATTTGCGTGCGTGTTTAATTGTGTGAGGGAGTGTGAGTGTATGTGAGAGTGGGTACGTTTGAATGTGTGTGTGATTTTGTGATCGATTGTGAGCGTGTGTGAGAGTGGATGAATTTGAGTGTGTGTGACTGTGTGAGGGTGTTTAATTGTGTGTGAGAGTGGGTGAGTGAGTGCATATGTGAGTGTGTGTGGGTGTTTGAGTAAGTGTGTAATTGTGTGAGCAAGTTTGAGTGTGTGTGTGATTGTGTGAGGGAGTTCTAGTGTATATGTCATTTTGTGAGGGTATTTGAGTGCTTGTGTGATTGTCTGAGGGAGTTTGAGTTTGTGTGAGAGTGGGTGAATTTGAGTGTGTGTGTGTTTGTGTGAGGGAGTCCAAGTGTGTGTGAGAGTGGGTGAATATGAGTGTGTGTGAGATTGTTGGAGTGAGTTTGAGAGCGTATGTGATTGTGTGAGTGAGTTTCAGTGTGTGTGTGATTGTGTGAGGGAGTTTGAGTGTGTGTGAGTGTGTGTGAATTTGGGTGCGTTTGTGATTGTGTGAGGGACTATGACTGTGTGTGTGACTTTGTGAGTGAGTTTGTGTGTGTATATGTGTGTGAGAGTGAGTGAATTTGAGTGCGTGTGGGATTGTGTGAGGAAGTGTGTGTCTGT
The DNA here is from genome assembly GCF_017639515.1 of Carcharodon carcharias. Classification (NCBI taxonomy): domain Eukaryota; kingdom Metazoa; phylum Chordata; class Chondrichthyes; order Lamniformes; family Lamnidae; genus Carcharodon; species Carcharodon carcharias. The sequence goes on from NC_054474.1 coordinate 144,334,524, forward strand.
GATAGTGGGTGAATTTGAGCGTGTGTGTGAATGTGTGAGGGAGTTTGAGTGTGTGTGAGATTGTGTGAGGGAGTATGAGTGAGTATGTGATTGTGTGAGGTATTTGAGTGTGCGTGTAATTGTGTGAGGGGGTTTGAGCGTGTGTGTGATTGTGTGAGCGAGTTTGTGTGTGTGTCGGAGTGGGTGAATTTGAGTGTGTGTGTGATGGTGTGAGGGAATGTGAGTTTGTGTGAGAGTGGGTGAATTTGAGTGAGTGTGTGATTGTGTGAGGGTTTGTAAGTGTGTGTGAGAGTGGGTGACTTTGAGTGCGTTTGTGAGAGAGCTGGTGAATTTGAATGTGCGTGAGTTTGTGAGAGGGAGTTTGAGTGTGTGTGTGTGATTGCATGAGGGTGTTGAATGTGCGTGTGTTTGTGTGAATTTGAGTGAGTGTGTGATTGTGTGAGGGAGTTTGAGTGAGTGAGATTTGATGAATTTGAGTGCGTGTGTGATTGTGTGAGGGGGTTTGAATGTGTGTGAGAGTGGGTGAATCTGAGTGTGTCTGTGATTGTGTGAATTTGAGTGAGTGTGTGATTGTGTATGGGAGTTTGTGTGTGTGTGTGATTGTTTGAGGGAAAGGGAGTGTGATGATTGTGTGAGGGGGTTAGAGTGTTTGTGAGAGTGGGTGAATTTGAGTGTGTGTGTGATAGCATGATGGAGTGTGAGTGTGTGTGAGTGCTGGAATTTGAGTGAGTGGTGATTGTGTGACAGAGTGCGAGTGTGTGTGAGAGTGGGTGAATCTGAGTGCTTGTGTGACTGTGTGAGAGAGTGTGAGAGTGGGTGAGTTTGAGTGTGTGTGTGTGATTGTGTGAGTGTGTGTGAGAATAGGTTAATTTGAGTGTGTGTGTCATTGTGTGAGGGAGTTTGAGATGTGTGTGATTGTGTGAATTTGAGTATGTGTGTGATTGTGTGAGGGAGTTTGAGTATGTATGTGATTGTGTGTGGGAGATTGAGTGTGTGAGAGTGGAGGAATTTGAGAGTGTGTGTGATCGTGTGTGGGAGTTGGAGTGTGTGTGACAGTGGGTGATTTTGAGTGTGTTTGTGATTGTGAGAGTGAGTTTGAGTGCGTGTGTGACTGTGTGAGGGAGTTTGAGTCCGTGTGTGATTATGTGAGGGAGTTTGAGTGTGCATGTGATTGTGTGAATTTGAGTATGTGTGATTGTGAGTGAGTTTGAGTGTGTGTGTGATTGTGTGAGTGAGTTTGAATGTGTATGTGATTATGTGAGGGAGTTTGAGTGTGCATGTGATTGTGTGAATTTGAGTGTGTGTGACTGTGAGTGAGTTTGCGTGTGTATGTGATTGTGTGAGGGAGTTTGAGTGCATGTGTGATTGTGTGAGGGAGTATGAGTTTGTGTGAGAGTGGGTGAATTTATGTGTGTGTAATTGTGTGAGGGAGTGTGAGTGTGCATGAAAGTGCGTGAATTTGTGTGCGTGTGTTTGTGTGTGAGGGTGTTTGAGTACAGATGTGAGTGTGTGAAGGCGTTTGAGTGAGTGTGTAATTGTGTGAGCAAGTTTGAGTGTGTGTGTGATTGTGTGAGGGAGTTTTAGTGTATATGTGATTTTGTGAGGGTGTTTGAGTGCTTGTGTGATTGTCTGAGGGAGTTTGAGTTTGTGTGAGAGTGGGTGAATTTGAGTGTGTGTGTGTTTGTGTGAGGGAGTCCAAGTGTGTGTGAGATTGGGTGAATTTGAGTGTGTGTGTGATTGTTGGAGTGAGTTTGAGTGCGTGTCTGATTGTGTGAGAGTGTGATTGTGTGATTGTGCGAGAGAGAGTTCATGAGTGATTGTGCGAGGGAGTTTCAGTGTGTGTGTGAGAGTGTGAGGGAGTTTGAGTGTGTGTGAGATTGGGTGAATTTGAGAGTGTGTGTGATTGTGTGTGGGAGTTGGAGTTTGTCTGAGAGTGGGTGAATTTGAGTGCATGTGTGCTTGTGTGAGGGAGTGCGAGTGTGTGTGACAGTGGGTGAATTTGAGTGTGTGTGATTGTGAGTGAGTTTGAGTGTGTATGTGATTGTGTGAGGGAGTTTGAGTGCATGTGTGATTGTATGATGGAGTTGGACTGTGTGTGAGGGTGGATGAATTTGTGCATGTGTGTGATTGTGTGAGTGAGTGTGAGTATGTGTGAGAGTGGGGGAGTTTGAGTGCATGTGTGATTGTTTGAGATAGTGTGAGTGTATGTGAGAATGGGGCAATTTGAGTGTGTATGTGATTTTGTGATGCAGTGTGAGTGTTTGTGAGAGTGGGGGAATTTGAGAGTGTGTGTGACTGTGTGAGAGTGTTTAATTGTGTGTGAGAGTGAGTGAGTTTGAGTGCATGTGTGATTGTGTGAGGGAGTATGAGTTTGTGTGAGAGTGGGTGAATTTGTGTGTGTGTGTGATTGTGTGAGGGAGTGTGAGTGTGCATGAAAGTGTTTGAATTTGTGTGTGTGTGTTTGTGTGTGAGGGAGTTTGAGTGTGGATGTGAGTGTGTGAAGGCATTTGAGTGAGTGTGTAATTGTGTGAGCAAGTTTGAGTGTGTGTGTGATTGTGTGAGGGAGTTTTAGTGTACATATGATTTTGTGAGGGTGTTTGAGTGCTTGTATGATTGTCTGAGGGAATTTGAGTTTGTGTGAGAGTGGGTGAATTTGAGTGCGTGTGTGTTTGTGTGAGGGAGTCCAAGTGTGTGTGAGAGTGGGTGAATATGAGTGTGTGTGTGATTGTTGGAGTGAGTTTGAGAGCGTGTGATTGTGTGAGTTTCAGTGTGTGTGATTGTGTGAGGGAGTTTGAGTGTGTGTGAGTGTGTGTGAATTTGGGAGCGTTTGTGATCGTGTGAGGGACTATGACTGTGTGTGTGACTTTGTGAGTGAGTTTGTGTGTGTGTGTGTGTGTGTGTGTGTGTGAGAGTGAGTGAATTTGAGTGCGTGTGGGATTGTGTGAGGAAGTGAGTGTCTGTGATAGTGGGTGAATTTGAGCGTGTGTGTGAATGTATGAGGGAGTTTGAGTGCGTGTGTGATTGTGTGAGGTGCTTGAGTGTGTTTGTGATTGTGTGAGCGAGTTTGAGTGTGTGTCGGAGTGGGTGAATTTGAGCGTGTGTGTGATGGTGTGACGGAATGTGAGTTTGTGTGAGAGTGGATGAGTTTGAGTGAGTGTGTGATTGTGTGAGGGAGTGTGAGAGTGGGTGACTTTGAGTGCGTATGTGAGAGAGCTGGTGAATTTGAATGTGCGTGAGTTTGTGACCGGGAGTTTGAGTGTGTGTGTGATTGCATGAGGGTGTTGAATGTGCGTGTGTTTGTGTGAATTTGAGTGAGTGTGTGATTGTGTGAGGGAGTTTGAGTGTGTGTGAGAGTGGATGAATTTGAGTGCGTGTGTGATTGTGTGATGGAGTGTGAGTGTGTGTGAGATTTGAGGAATTTGAGTGCGTGTGTGATTGTGTGAGGGGGTTTGAATGTGTGTGAGAGTGGGTGAATTTGAGTGTGTCTGTGATTGTGTGAATTTGAGTTTGTGTGTGATTGAGTGTGGGAGTTTGTGTGTGTGTGTGATTGTTTGAGGGAAAGGGAGTGTGATGATTGTGTGAGGGGGTTTGAGTGTTTGTGAGAGTGGGTGAATTTGAGCGTGTGTGTGATAGCGTGATGGAGTGTGAGTGTGTGTGAGTGCTGGAATTTGAGTGAGTGTTGATTGTGTGACAGAGTGCGAGTGTGTGTGAGAGTGGGTGAACCTGAGTGCGTGTGTAACTGTGTGAGAGAGTGTGAGAGTGGGTGAGTTTGAGTGTGTGTGTGTGATTGTTTGAGTGTATGTGAGAGTAGGTGAATTTGAGTGTGTGTGTCATTGTGTGAGGGAGTTTGAGTATGTATGTGATTGTGTGTGGGAGATTGAGTGTGTGAGAGTGGAGGAATTTGAGAGTGTGTGTGATTGTGTGTGGGAGTTGGAGTGTGTGTGACAGTGGGTGAATTTGATTGTGTTTGTGATTGTGAGAGTGAGTTTGAGTGCGTGTGTGACTGTGTGAGGGAGTTCGGGTCCATGCGTGATTATGTGAAGGAGTTTGAGTGTGCATGTGATTGTGTGAATTTGAGTGTGTGTGATTGTGAGTGAGTTTGAGAGTGTGTGTGATTGTGAGGGAGTTTGAGTGTGTGTGATTGTGTGAGTGAGTTTTAATGTGCATGTGATTGTGTGAATTTGAGTGTGTGTGACTGTGAGTGAGTTTGCGTGTGTATGTGATTGTGTGAGGGAGTTTGAGTGCATGTGTGATTGTATGATGGAGTTGGACTGTGTGTGAGGGTGGATGAATTTGTGCATGTGTGTGATTGTGTGAGTGAGTGTGAGTATGTGTGAGAGTGGGGGAGTTTGAGTGCATGTGTGATTGTTTGAGATAGTGTGAGTGTATGTGAGAAAGGGGCAATTTGAGTGTGTATGTGATTTTGTGATGCAGTGTGAGTGTTTGTGAGAGTGGGGGAATTTGAGAGTGTGTGTGACTGTGTGAGAGTGTTTAATTGTGTGTGAGAGTGAGTGAGTTTGAGTGCATGTGTGATTGTGTGAGGGAGTATGAGTTTGTGTGAGAGTGGGTGAATTTGTGTGTGTGTGTGATTGTGTGAGGGAGTGTGAGTGTGCATGAAAGTGCTTGAATTTGTGTGTGTGTGTTTGTGTGTGAGGGAGTTTGAGTGTGGATGTGAGTGTGTGTGGGTGTTTGTGTGAGTGTGTAATTGTGTGAGCGAGTTTAAGTGTGTGTGTGATTGTGTGAGGGAGCTTTAGTGAATATGTGATTTTGTGAGGGTGTTTGAGTGCTTGTGTGATTGTCTGAGGGAATTTGAGTTTGTGTGAGAGTGGGTGAATTTGAGTGCGTGTGTGTTTGTGTGAGTGAGTGCAAGTGTGTGTGAGTGTGGGTGAATATGAGTGTGTGTCTGATTGTTGGAGTGAGTTTGAGAGCGTATGTGATTGTGTGAGTGAGTTTCAGTGTGTGTGTGATTGTGTGAGGGTGTTTGAGTGTGTGTGAATTTGGGTGCGTTTGTGATTGTGTGAGGGACTTTGACTGTGTGTGTGACTTTGTGAGTGAGTTTGTGTGTGTGTGTGAGAGTGGGTGAATTTGAGTGCATGTGGGATTGTGTGAGGAAGTGAATGTCTGTGACAGTGGGTGAATTTGAGCGTGTGTGTGAATGTGTGAGGGTGTTTGAGTGTGTGTGAGATTGTGTGAGGGAATTTGAGTGCGTGTGTGATTGTCTGGGGTGTTTGAGTGTGTGTGTAATTGTGTGAGGGAGTTTGAGCGTGTGTGTGATTGTGTGAGCGAGTTTGAGTGTGTGTCGGAGTGGGTGAATTTGAGTGTGTGTGTGATGGTGTGATGGAATGTGAGTTTGTGTGAGAGTGGGTGAATTTGAGTGAGTGTGTGATTTTGTGAGGGAGTGTGAGTGTGTGTGAGAGTGGGTGACTTTGAGTGCGTATGTGAGAGAGCTGGTGAATTTGAATGTGCGTGAGTTTGCGAGAGGGAGTTTGAGTGTGTGTGTGATTGCATAAGGGTGTTGAATGTGCGTGTGACTGTGTGAATTTGAGTGTGTGTGTGATTGTGTGATGGAATGTGAGTATGTGAGATTTGAGGAATTTGAGTGCGTGTGTGATTGTGTGAGGGGGTTTGAATGTGTGTGAGTGTGGGTGAATTTGAGTATGTGTGTGATTGTGTGAATTTGAGTGAGAGTGTGTTTGTGTCTGGGATTTTGTGTGTGTGTGTGATTGTTTGAGGGAAAGGGAGTGTGATGATTGTGTGAGGGAGTTTGAATGTGTGTCAGGCTGGTTGAATTTGTGTGTGTGTGTGATAGCGTGATGGAGTGTAAGTGTGTGTGTGTGCTGGAATTTGAGTGAGTGTTGATTGTGTGACAGAGTGCGAGTGTGTGTGAGAGTGGTCGAGTTTAACTATGTGTGTGATTATATGAGGGAGTTTGAGTGTGTGTGAGAGTGGGTGAATCTGAATGCGTGTGTGACTGTGTGAGAGAGTGTGAGAGTGGGTGAATTTGAGTGTGTGTGTGTGATTGTGTGAGTGTGGTGAATTTGAGTGTGTGAGGGTGTTTGAGTGTGTGTGTGATTGCGTGAGGGAGTTTGAGTATGTATGTGATTGTGTGTGGGAGTTTGAGTGAGTGAGAGTGGAGGAATTTGAGAGTGTTTGTGATTGTGTGTGGGAGTTGGAGTGTGTGTGACAGTGGGTGAATTTGAGTGTGTGTGTGATTGTGAGAGTGAGTTTGAGTGCGTGTGTGACTGTGTGAGGGAGTTTGAGTCCGTGTGTGATTACGTGAGGGAGTTTGAGTGTGCATGTGATTGTGTGAATTTGAGTGTGTGTGAGTATGAGTGGGTTTGAGTGTGTATGTGATTATGTGAGTGAATTTGAATGTGTATATGATTATGTGAGGGAGTTTGAGTGAGCATGTGATTTTGTGAATTTGAGTGTGTGTGACTATGAGTGAGTTTGAGTGTGTATGAGATTGTGTGAGGGAGTTTGAGTGCATGTATGATTATGTGAGGGAGTTTGAGTGATCATGTGATTGTGTGAATTTGAGTTTGTGTGATTGTGAGTGAGTTTGAGTGTGTGTGTGATTGTGTGAGTGCGTTTGAATGTGTATGTGATTGTGTGAGGGAGTTTGAGTGTGCATGTGATTGTGTGAATTTGAGTGTGTGTGACTGTGAGTGAGTTTGCGTGTGTATGTGATTGTGTGAGGGAGTTTGAGTGCATGTGTGATTGTATGATGGAGTTGGACTGTGTGTGAGGGTGGATGAATTTGTTCATGTGTGTGATTGTGTGAGTGAGTGTGAGTATGTGTGAGAGTGGGGGAGTTTGAGTGCATGTGTGATTGTTTGAGATAGTGTGAGTGTATGTGAGAATGGGGCAATTTGAGTGTGTATGTGATTTTGTGATGGAGTGTGAGTGTTTGTGAGAGTGGGGGAATTTGAGAGTGTGTGTGATTGTGTGAGGGAGTGTGAGTGTGTGTGAGTGGGTAAGTTTGTGTGTGTGTGTGATTGTGTGATCGAGTGTGAGCGTGTGTGAGAGTGGATGAATTTGAAAGTGTGTGTGACTGTGTGAGAGTGTTTAATTGTGTGTGAGAGTGAGTGAGTTTGAGTGCATTTGTGATTGTGTGAGGGTGTATGAGTGTGTGTGAGAGTGGGTGAGTTGTGTGTGTGTGATTGTGTGAGGGAGTGTGAGTGTGCATGAAAGTGCGTGAATTTGTATGCGTGTGTTTGTGTGTGAGGGAGTTTGAGTGTGGATGTGAGTGTGTTAGGGTGTTTGAGTGAGTGTGTAATTGTGTGAGCAAGTTTGAGTGTGTGTGTGATTGTGTGAGTGAGTTTTAGTGTATATGTGATTCTGTGAGGGTGTTTGAGTGCTTGTGTGATTGTCTGAGGGAGATTGAGTTTGTGTGAAAGCGGGTGAATTTGAGTGCGTGTGTGTTTGTGTGAGTGAGCGCAAGTGTATGTGAGTGTGGGTGAATATGAGTGTGTGTGTGATTGTTGGAGTGTGTTTGAGAGCGTATGTGATTGTGTGAGTGAGTTTCAGTGTGTGTGTGTGATTGTGTGAGGGAGTTTGAGTGTGTGTGATTTTGGGTGCGTTTGTGATTGTGTGAGGGACTTTGACTGTGTGTGTGACTTTGTGAGTGAGTTTGTGTGTGTGTGTGAGAGTGGGTGAATTTGAGTGCATGTGGGATTGTGTGAGGAAGTGAGTGTCTGTGATAGTGGGTGAATTTGAGCATGTGTGTGAATGTGTGAGGGAGTTTGAGTGTGTGTGAGATTGTGTGAGGGAGTTTGAGTGCGTGTGTGATTGTGTGGGGTGTTTGAGTGTGTGTGTAATTGTGTGAGGGAGTTTGAGCGTGTGTGTGATTGTGTGAGCGAGTTTGAGTGTGTGTGAGAGTGGGTGAATTTGAGTGTGTGTGTGAATTTGTGAGGTAGTGTGAGTGTATGTGAGAGTGGGTGACTTTGAGTGCGTTTGTGAGAGAGCGTGTGAATTTGAATGTGCGTGAGTTTGTGAGAGGGAGTTTGAGTGTGTGTGTGATTGCATAAGGGTGTTGAATGTGCGTGTGACTGTGTGAATTTGAGTAAGTGTGTGATTGTGTGTGGGGGTTTGTGTGTGTGTGATTGTTTGAGGGAAAGGGAGTGTGATGATTGTGTGAGGGAATTTGAGTGTGTGTGAGAGTGGGTGAATTTGAGTGTGTGTGTGATTGTGTGAAGGAGTGTGAGTGTGTGTGAGATTTGAGGAATTTGAGTGCGTGTGTGATTGTGTGAGGGGGTTTGAATGTGTGTGATTGTGTGTGAATTTGAGTGTGTGTGTGATTGTGTGAATTTGAGTGAGTCTGTGATTGTGTGTGTGATTTTGTGTGTGTGTGTGTGATTGTTTGAGGGAAAGGGAGTGTGATGATTGTGTGAGGGGGTTTGAGTGTTTGTGAGAGTGGGTGAATTTGAGTGTGTGTGTGATTGTGTGAGGGGGTTTGAATGTGTGTCAGGCTTGGTTGAATTTGTGTGTGTGTGTGATAGCGTGATGGAGTGTAAGTGTGTGTGCGTGCTGGAATTTGAGTGAGTGTTGATTGTGTGACAGAATGCGAGTGTGTGTGAGTGTGGTTGAGTTTAACTATGCGTGTGATTATATGAGGGAGTTTGAGTGTGTGTGAGAGTGGGTGAATCTGAGTGCGTGTGTGACTGTGTGAGAGAGTGTGAGAGTGGGTGAATTTGAGTGTGTGTGTGTGATTGTGTGAGAGAGTGTGAGAGTAGGTGAATTTGAGTATGTGTGTGAATGCATGAGGGATTTTGAGTATGTATGTGATTGTGTGTGGGAGTTTAAGTGTGTCACAGTGGGTGAATTTGAGTGTGTGTGTGTGATTGTGAGAGTGAGTTTGAGTGCGTGTGTGACTGTGTGAAGGAGTTTGAGTCCGTGTGTGATTATGTGAGGGAGTTTGAGTGTGCATGTGATTGTGTGAATTTGAGTATGTGTGACTATGAGTGAGTTTGAGTGTGTATGTGATTATGTGAGGGAGTTTGAGTGTGCATGTAATTGTGTGAATTTGAGTGTGTGTGACTGTAAGTGAGTTTGAGTGTGTATGAGATTGTGTGAAGGAGTTTGAGTGCATGTGTGATTGTATGATGGAGTTGGACTGTGTGTGAGGGTGGGTGAATTTGTGCACGTGTGTGACTGTGTGAGTGAGTGTGAGTATGTGTGAGTGGGGGAGTTTGAGTGCATGTGTGATTGTTTGAGACAGTGTGAGTGTTTGTGAGAGTGGGGGAATTTGAGAGTGTGTGTGATTGTGTGAGGGAGTGTGAGTGTGTGTGAGTGGGTGAGTTTGAGTTTGTGTGTGATTGTGTGATCGAGTGTGAGCGTGTGTGAGAGTGGATGAATTTGAAAGTGTGTGTGACTGTGTGAGAGTGTTTAATTGTGTGTGAGAGTGGGTGAGTTTGAGTGCATGTGTGATTGTGTGAGGGTATATGAGTGTGTGTGAGAGTGGGTGAATTTGTGTGTGTGTGTGATTGTGTGAGGGAGTGTGAGTGTGTGTGAAAGTGCATGAATTTGTGTGCGTGTGTTTGTGTGTGAGGGAGTTTGAGTGTGGATGTGAGTGTGTGTGGGTGTTTGAATGAGTGTGTAATTGTGTGAGTGAGTTTGCGTGTGTGTGTGTGATTGTGTGAGGGAGTTTTAGTGTACATGTGATTTTGTGAGGGTGCTTGAGTGCTTGTGTGATTGTCTGAGTGAGTTTGAGTTTGTGTGAGAGTGGGTGAATTTGAGTGCGTGTGTGTTTGTGTGAGTGAGTGCAAGTGTGTGTGAGTGTGGGTGAATTTGAGAGTGTGTGTGATTGTTGGAGTGAGTTTGAGTGCGGGTCTGATTGTGTGAGAGTATGATTGTGTGATTGTGTGATGGAGAGTTCATGTGTGATTGTGTGAGGGAGTTTGAGTGTGTATGTGATTGTGTGAGGGAGTTTGAGTGTGTGTGAGATTGGGTGAATTTGAGTGAGTGTGTGATTGTGTGTGGGAGTTGGAGTTTGTCTGAGAGTGGGTGAATTTGAGTGCTTGTGTGAGAGATTGGGGGAATTTGAGTGCGTGTGTGTTTGTGTGAGGGAGTGCGAGTGTGTATGACAGTGGGTGAGTTTAACTATGTGAGAGGATTTGAGTATGTGTGAGAGTGGGTGAATCTGAATGCATGTGTGATTGTGTGAGAGAGTGTGAGAGTGGGTGAGTTTGAGTGTGTGTGTGATTGTGTGCGTGTGTGTGAGAGTAGGTGAATTTGAGTGTGTGTGTGATTGTATGAGGGAGTTTGAGGATGCATGTGATTGTGTGAGGGTGTTTGAGTGCTTGTGTGATTCTGTGGGGGAGTTTAAGTGTGTGAGAGTGGAGGAATTTGCGTGTGTGTGTGATTGTGTGTGGGAGTTGGAGTTTGTGTGACAGTGGGTGAATTTGAGTGTGTGTGATTGTAAGAATGAGTTTGAGTGCCTGTGTGATTCTGTGGGAGGGAGTTTGAGTCTGTGTGTGATTATGTAAGGGAGTTTGAGTGTGCATGTGATTGTGTGAATCTGAGTGTGTGTGATTGTGAGTGAGTGATTGTGTGATGGAGTTTGAGTGTGTGTGAGGGTGGGTGAATTTGTGTGTGTGTGTGATTGTGTGAGGGAGTGTGAGTGTGTGTGAAAGTGCATGAATTTGTGTGTGTGTGTGTTTATGTGTGAGGGAGTTTGAGTGTCGATGTGAGTGTGTGAGGGTGTTTGAGTGAGTGTGTAATTGTGTGAGCGAGTTTGAGTGTGTGTGTGATTGTGTGAGGGAGTTTTAGTGTATATGTGATTTTGTGAGGGTGTTTGAGTGCTTGTGTGATTGTCTGAGGGAGTTTGAGTTTGTGTGAGAGTGGGTGAATTTGAGTGTGTGTGTGTTTGTGTGAGGGAGTCCAAGTGTGTGTGAGATTGGGTGAATTTGAGTGTGTGTGTGATTGTTGGAGTGAGTTTGAGTGCGTGTCTGATTGTGTGAGAGTGTGATTGTGTGATTGTGCGAGGGAGAGTTCATGTGTGATTGTGCGAGGGAGTTTCAGTGTGTGTGTGAGAGTGTGAGGGAGTTTGAGTGAGTGTGAGATTGGGTGAATTTGAGAGTGTGTGTGATTGTGTGTGGGAGTTGGAGTTTGTCTGAGAGTGGGTGAATTTGAGTGCATGTGTGCTTGTGTGAGGGAGTGCGAGTGTGTGTGACAGTGGGTGAATTTGAGTGTGTGTGATTGTGAGTGAGTTTGAGTGTGTATGTGATTGTGTGAGGGAGTTTGAGTGCATGTGTGATTGTACGATGGAGTTTGAGCGTGTGTGAGGGTGGGTGAATTTGTGTGTGTGTGATCGTGTGAGAGAGTGTGAGTGTTTGTGAAAGTGCATGAATTTGTGTGCGTGTGTTTGTGTGTGAGGGAGTTTGAGTGTCGATATGAGTGTGTGAGCGTGTTTGAGTGAGTGTGTAATTGTGTGAGTGTGTTTGAGTGTGTGTGAGATTGTGTGAGGGAGTTTGAGTGCGGTGTGATTGTGTGAGGTAGTTTGAATGTGTGTGTAATTGTGTGAGGGAGTTTGAGCATGTGCGTGATTGTGTGAGGGTGTTTGAGTGTGTGAGGGAGTTTGAGTTTGTGTGATATTGGATGATTTTGAGTGCATGTGTGATTGAGGGTGTTTGAGCGTGTGTGTGATTGTGTGAGGGAGTGTGAATATGTGTGAGAGTGAGGGATTTTGAGTGCGTGTGTGATTGTGTGAGGGTGTGTGAGTGTGTGTGTAAGTGGGTGAATTCGTGTGTGTGTGTGATTGTGTGTGGGAGTTGGAGTTTGTCTGAGAGTGGATGAATTTGAGTGCGTGTGTGCTTGTGTGAGGGTGTGCGAGTGTGTGTGACAGTGACAGTGGGTGAATTTGAGTGTGTTTGTGATTGTGAGTGAGTTTGAGTGTGTATGTGATTGTGTGAGGGAGTTTGAGCGTGTGTGACGGTGGGTGAATTTGTGTGTGTGTGATTGTGTGAGGGAGTGTGAATATTTGTGAAAGTGCGTGAATTTGTGTGCGTGTGTTTGTGTGTGAGGGAGTTTGAGTGTGGATATGAGAGTGTGAGGGTGTTTGAGTGAGTGTGTAATTGTGTGAGCGTGTTTGAGTGTGTGTGTGATTGTGTGAGGGAGTTTGAGCATGTGCGTGATTGTGTGAGGGTGATTGAGTGTGTGAGGGAGTTTGAGTTTGTGTGAGAGTGGGTGATTTTGAGTGCGTGTGTGATTGTTTGAGGGTGTTTGAGCATGTTGTGATTGTGTGAGGGAGTGTGAATATGTGTGAGAGTGAGGGATTTTGAGTGAGTGTGTGATTGTGTGAGGGTGTGTGAGTGTGTGTTTGAGTAGGTGAATTTGTGTGTGTATGTGATTGTGTGAGGGAGTGTGAATGTGTGTGAGAGTGTGAGTTTGAGACTGTATATGATTGTGTGAGGGAGTGTGAGTGTGTGTGAGAGTGGGGTATTTTGAGGATGTGTGTGATTGTGTCAGCGAGTGTGAGTGTGTGTGAGAATGGGGGATTTTGAGGGTTTGTGTGATTGTGTCAGGGAGTGTGACTGTGTGTGATAGTGGGGGATTTTGAGGCTGTGTGTGATTGTGTCAGGGAGTGTGAGTGTGTGTGAGTGGGGGATTTTGAGGGTGTGTATGATTGTGTCAGGGAGTGTGAGTGTGTGTGAAAGTGGGGGTTTTTGAGGGTATGTGTGATTGTGTCAGGGAGTGTGAGTGTGTGTGAGAGTGGGGCATTTTGAGGGTGTGTGTGATTGTGTCAGGGAGTATGAGTTTGTGTGACAGTGGGTGAATTTGAGTGTGTGTGATTGTGAGAGTGAGTTTGAGTGCCTGTGTGATTCTGTGGGAGGGAGTTTGAGTGCATGTGTGATTGTGTGAGGGAGTTTGAGCATGTACGTGATTGTGTGAGGGTGTTTGAGTGTGTGAGGGAGTTTGAGTTTGTGTGAGAGTGGGTGATTTTGAGCGCGTGTGTGATTGTTTGAGGGTGTTTGAGCGTGTGTGTGATTGTGTAAGGGAGTGTGAATATGTGTGAGAGTGAGGGATCTTGAGTGCGTGTGTGATTGTGTGAGGGTGTGTGAGTGTGTGTGTGAGTGGGTGAATTTGTGTGTGTGTGTGATTGTGTGAGGGAGTGAGAATGTGTGTGAGAGTGTGAGTTTGAGACTGTATACGATTGTGTGAGGGAGTGTGAGTGTGTGTGAGAGTGGGGGATTTTGAGGATGTGTGTGATTGTGTCAGGGAGTGTGAGTGTGTGTGAGAGTTGGGCATTTTGAGGGTGTGTGTGATTGTGTCAGGGAGTGTGAGTTTGTGTGACAGTGGGTGAATTTGAGTGAGTGTGATTGTGAGAGTGAGTTTGAGTGCCTGTGTGATTCTGTGGGAGGGAGTTTGAGTGCATGTGTGATTGTGTGATGGAGCTTGGGTGTGTGTGAGGGTGGGTGAATTTGTGTTTGTGTGTGATTGTGTGAGAGAGTGTGAGTGTGTGTGAAAGTGCATGAATTTGTGTGTGTGTGTAATTGTGTGAGTGAGTTTGAGTGTGTGTGTGATTGTGTGAGGGAGTTTTAGTGTATATGTGATTTTGTGAGGGTGTTTGAGTGCTTGTGTGATTGTGTGAGGGAGTTTTAGTGTATATGTGATTTTGTGAGGGTGTTTGAGTGCTTGTGTGATTGAGGGAGTTTGATTGTGTGTGAGATTGGGTGAATTTGAGTGTGTGTGTGATTGTGAGAGTGAGTTTGAGTGCGTGTGTGACTATGTGAGGTAGTTTGAGTCCGTGTGTGATAATGTGAGGCAGTTTGAGCGTGCATGTGATTGTGTGAATTTGAGTGTGTGTGACTGTGATTGAGTTTGAGTGTGTATGTGATTGTGTGAGGGAGTTTGAGTGCATGTGTGATTGTATGATGGAGTTGGACTTTGTGTGAGGGTGGGTGAATTTGTGCACGTGTGTGATTGTGTGAGTGAGTGTGAGTATGTGTGAGAGTGGGGGAGTTTGAGTGCATGTGTGATTGTTTGAGATAATGTGAGTGTGTGCGAATGGGGGAATTTGAATGTGTATGTGATTTTGTGATGGAGTGTGAGTGTTTGTGAGAGTGGGGGAATTTGAGAGTGTGTGTGATTGTGTGAGGGAGTGTGAGTGTGTGTGAGTGGGTGAGTTTGAGTGTGTGTGTGATTGTGTGATCGAGTGTGAGCGTGTGTGAGAGTGGATGAATTTGAAAGTGTGTGTGACTGTGTGAGAGTGTTTAATTGTGTGTGAGTTTGAGTGCATGTGTGATTGTGTGAGGGAGTATGAGTGTGTGTGAGTGTGGGTGAATTTGTGTGTGTGTGTGATTGTGTGAGGGAGTGTGAGTGTGTTTGAAAGTGCATAAATTTGTGTGCGTGTGTTTGTGTGTGAGGGAGTTTGAGTGTGGATGTGAGTGTGTGTGGGTGTTTGAGTGAGTGTGTAATTGTGTGAGTGAGTTTGAGTGTGTGTGTGTGATTGTGTGAGTGAGTTTTAGTGCATATGTGATTTTGTGAGGGTGTTTGAGTGCTTGTGTGATTGTCTGAGTGAGTTTGAGTTTGTGTGAGAGTGGGTGAATTTGAGTGCGTGTGTGTTTGTGTGAGGGAGTCCAAGTGTGTGTGAGTGTGGGTGAATTTGAGAGTGTGTGTGATTGCTGGAGTGAGTTTGATTGCGTGTCTGATTGTGTGAGAGTGTGATTGTGTGATTGTGCGAGGGAAAGTTCATGTGTGATTGTGTGAGGGAGTTTCAGTGTGTATGTGATTGTGTGAGGGAGTTTGAGTGTGTGAGATTGGGTGAATTTGAGTGAGTGTGTGATTGTGTGTGGGAGTTGGAGTTTGTCTGAGAGTGGGTGAATTTGAGTGCTTGTGTGTGAGATTGGGGGAATTTGAGTGCGTGTGTGTGTCAGGGAGTGCGAGTGTGTATGACAGTGGGTGAGTTTAACTATGTGAGGGAATTTGAGTGTGTGTGTGATTGTGTGAGAGAGTGTGAGAGTGTATGAGAGTGGGTGAGTTTGAGTTTGTGTATGATTGTGTGAGTGTGTGAGAGTAGGTGAATTTGAGTGTGTGTCATTGTGTGAGGGAGTTTGAGATGTGTGTTATTGTGTGAATTTGAGTGTGTATGTGATTGCATGAGGGAGTTTGAGGATGCATGTGATTGTGTGAGGGTGTTTGAGTTCCTATGTGATTCTGTGGGGGAGTTTAAGTGTGTGAGAGTGGAGGAATTTGAGTGTGTGTGTGATTGTGTGTGGGAGTTGGAGTTTGTGTGACAGTGGGTGAATTTGAGTGTGTCTGATTGTGAGAGTGAGTTTGAGTGCCTGTGTGATTCTGTGTGAGGGAGTTTGAGTCCGTGTGTGATTATGTAAGGGAGTTTGAGTGTGCATGTGATTGTGTGAATTTGAGTGTGTGTGATTGTGAGTGAGTTTGAGTGTGTATGTTATTGTGTGAGTGAGTTTGAGTGCATGTGTGATTGTTTGATGGATTTTGAGTGTGTGTGAGGGTGGGTGAATTTGTGTGTGTGTTTGTGTGTGAGGGATTGTGAATGTGTGTGAAAGTGCATGAATTTGTGTGTGTGTGTTTGTGTGTGAGGGAGTTTGAGTGTCAATGTGAGTGTGTGAGGGTGTTTGAGTGAGTGTGTAATTGTGTGAGCGAGTTTGAGTGTGTGATTGTGTGAGTGACTTTTAGTGTATATGTGATTTTGTGAGGGTGTTTGAGTGCTTGTGTGATTGTCTGAGGGAGTTTGAGTTTGTGTGAGAGTGGGTGAATTTGAGTGCGTGTGTGTTTGTGTGAGGGAGTCCAAGTGTGTGTGAGATTGGGTGAATTTGAGTGTGTGTGTGATTGTTGGAGTGAGTTTGAGTGCGTGTCTGATTGTGTGAGAGTGTAATTGTGTGATTGTGTGAGGGAGTTTCAGTGTGTGTGTGAGTGTGTGAGGGAGTTTGAGTGTGTGTGAGATTGGGTGAATTTGAGAGTGTGTGTGATTGTGTGTGGGAGTTGGAGTTTGTCTGAGAGTGGGTGAATTTGAGTGCGCGTGTGCTTGTGTGAGGGAGTGCGAGTGTGTATGACAGTGGATGAATTTGAGTGTGTGTGTGATTGTGTGGGGGAGTTCAGTGCCTATGTGATTATGTGATGGAGCTTGAGTGTGCATGTGATTGTGTGAATTTGAGTGTGTGTGATTGTGAGTGAGTTTGAGTGTGTATGTGATTGTGTGAGGGAGTTTGAGTGCCTGTGTGATTGTATGATGGAGTTTGAGCATGTGTAACGGTGGGTGAATTTGTGTGTGTGTGATTGTGTGAGGGAGTGTGAGTGTTTGTGAAAGTGCATGAATATGTGTGTGTGTGCTTGTGTGTGAGGGAGCTTGAGTGTGGATATGAGAGTGTGAGGGTGTTTGAGTGAGTGTGTAATTGTGTGAGCGTGTTTGAATGTGTGCGAGATTGTGTGAGGGAGTTTGAGTGCATGTGTGATTATGTGAGGGAGTTTGAGTGTGTGTGTAATTGTGTGAGGGATTTTGAGCATGTGCGTGATTGTGTGAGGGTGTTTGAGTGTGTGAGGGAGTTTGAGTTTGTGTGAGAGTGGGTGATTTTGAGTGCGTGTGTGATTGTTTGAGGGTGTTTGAGCATGTGTGTGATTGTGTGAGGGAGTGTGAATGTGTGTGAGAGTGTGAGTTTGAGACGTATGTGATTGTGTGACGGAGTGTGAGTGTGTGTGAGAATGGGGGATTTTGAGGCTGTGTGTGATTGTGTCAGCGAGTGTGAGAGTGGGGGATTTTGAGGGTGTGTGTGATTGTGTCAGGGAGTGTGAGTGTGTGTGAGAGTGGGGGATTTTGAGGGTGTGTGTGATTGTGTCAGGGAGTGTGAGTGTGTGTGAGAGTGGGGGATTTTGAGGGTGTGTGTGATTGTGTCAGGGAGTGTGAGTGTGTGTGAGAGTGGGGTATTTTGAGGGATTGTGTGAGACCCTGGGCAAAGTTTTACACCTTGTGTGAAATTGCGCGAAATGATGTTGGGCAAGCACTCGCACGTTATTTCATTTGGCAGGCGTGTGTAAGACTCTCAAGTGTCCCTGGCGACAATGAAGAGAACAACTAATCCCATTCATGGCCCCATTGCTTGTGATTTTATGTGGCCCATCCAACCTTCAGGTTGGTGGCCAGGCGAATTGGTCTGTGTATGTGGGAATCAAAGTTTATTGGGGTTCGATGAGAATGTGAAAATCGAAACACAAGTTCAGCCATGATATTCTTGAATAGCAGAGCAGGCTCAAGGGGCTGAATGGTCTACTCCTGTTCCTATTTCTTATGTTCTAATTTAAGCTCATCCAAGGGCAGAATGCAATCTCTGTTAGCAAATCAAATAAAAATAAATATCTGGGGACTATTTGTTTTTATGAGCTATGCTTTCAGGTGATTGTTTGTGATGCATTTTTTTTGCAGCTTTTTAAATCTTTATTTTTAGCATTTTCAGCTCTGCAGCTCCCTTCAGGGAGCTTTCTCACAGCACTCACCCACGCCCACGGAAATGTCATCAAGCACCCTCCTCCCGCCCCCACTCCGGCAGCGCACTCGCACTCAACACACACATTCACACACACTCTCACACACATACAAGGGCCTGAATCCTGAATTTTATCTTTGGCGAGCACGTGTGATTGGGAGGTCCAGCAGCTGCTGAGAAATGGGCCCCCGACAGCAATTTCAGGGTGGTTGGCCAATTAACGGACAGCCGGTGTGAAACGCGCACTGAAAACTCTGCGTTTGAGTGTGTGAGCGTGTGTGTGAATGTGTGTGTTGAGTGTGAGTGTGTGTATGTGAGTGTGTGCGTTTCGTGTGAGTGTGAGTCTGTGTACAGGTGTGAGTGTGTGTAGGCATGTGTGTGAGTGAGAGTGTTTGAATGTGAGTGTGTGTGAGTGTGAGTTTGTGGGTGCACGTGTGAGTGTGTGTGAGCATGTACTTGATTGTGTTTGAGAGTGAGTGGGGAAGTGTGTGGGTGTGAGTGTGTTTGTGTGTGAGAGTGCGAGTGTGTGTACGGGTGTGAGTGTGTGTAGGCATATGTGTGAGTGTGTGTGTGTGAGGTGTGTGTGTCAATATGTGTGTGCATTGAGTGTGATTGTGTGCATGTGAGTGAGTGTGGGAGTGTGTATGTGAGTATGTGTTAGTGTGTATGCATGTGTGAGTGTAAGTGTGTTTGTGTGTGTGCAAGTGTTAGTGTGTGCATGAGTGTATGTGACCATGTGAGTGTGTGTGTGAGTGTGAGTATGTTAGTGTGAGTGTGTGTATGTGCGATGTGTGTGTGCGCATGTGTGGCAGTGAGTGTAGGAGTGTGTGTGAGTCTGAGTGCATGTGAGTCTGAGTGCGTTTGAGTGTGAGTATGTTAGTGTGTGTGAGTGTGTGTATGTGCATGTGTGCACGTGTGTGTGTGCGAGTGTGTGTGTGTGTGAGTGTGAGTGTGTTTGTGAGTGTGTATGTGAGTAGGGGTGTGTGAGCATGTGTGTGAGTGTGTGAGTGTGAGCGTGTGTGTGCAAGTGTGTGTACATATGCGCAAGTGTGAGTGTGTGTGAGTGTGTGTATGAATGTGTGTATTGAGCGTGAGTGTGTATGTGAGTCAGAGTGTGTGTGTGTGTAATTTTGCATGCATGTGTGTGTATCTATGTCTGTGTGTATTTATGTGTGTGTGTGTGTTTGCGTGAGTGTGTGTGTATGAGTGTGTGTATTTTCGTGTGGGTTTGTATGTGTGTGCGTTTGTGTGAGTGTGACTATGTGTGTGTGAGAAAGAGTATGTGTTTGAATGGGTTTGTGAGTGAGCGAGGGAGTGTGCACCTGAGTGTGTGTGAGTGTGTTTGTATGTGAGTGAGAGTGTGTGTATGTGCAAGTGTGAATGTGTGCATTAGTGTATGTGTGTGTTTCCGAGTGTGTGTGTGCAAGTGTGTGTGATTGCGAGTGTGTGTATTTGTGTGTGCGTTTGTGTGTGTGTGTTTGTGTGAGTGTGAGTATGTGTATATGTGCGAGTGTGAGTGTGTGCATGTTTGTGTGAGCGTATTTGTGTGTGTGTGTGTGTTTATGTGAGTGCAAATGTTTGCATGTGAACCTGTGTGTGTGTGTGAGCATATATTTAAGTGCGTTTGTGAGTGAGTGTGGGAGTGTGTGTTTGAGTGGTGTGTTTGTGTATGTAAGTGAGAGTGTGTATGTATGCAAGTGTGAGTGTATGCATTAGTGTATGTGTGTGCGAGCGTGTGTGCGTGTGTGTGAGTGCGAGTGTGTTTGCATGTGTGGGTGTGAGTGTGTGTGTGAGTTTGTGTATGTGCAAGTGTTACTACGTGCATGGGTGTATGTGAGTGTGTGTGTGTTTGGGTGCGAGTGTGTGTGTATGTGAGTGTGTTTGTCTGAGTGTGAGTGTGATTGTGAGTGTGAGTGTGAATAGGGTATGTGTGAGCATAATGAGTGTGAGTGTCTGTGTTTGTGTGAGTGTGTGTGAGTTGGTGTGAGTGAGAGTGTGAATTTGAGTGTGTGTTTGTGTGTTTGGGTGTGAGTATGGGTGTGTGTGAGAGAGTGTGTGAGTGAGAGTGTGTGTGTGAATGAGAGTGTGTGTGTGTCTGTGTGTGCATGTGAGTGTGTGTGCGTGTGTGTGTGTGTGTGTGTGTGTGTGTGAATGAGAGTGTGTGTGTGTGAGTGAGAGTGTGTGTGTGAGTGTGTGTGTGTGTGAGTGAGAGTGTGTGTGAGTGAGAATGTGTGTGAGTGAGAGTGATTGTGTGTGTGAGAGTGTGTGAGTGAGTGAGTGTGTGTGTGTGTGAATGAGTGTGTGTGTGTGAGTGAGAGCATGTGTGTGTGTGAGTGCATGTGAGTGAGAGTGTGTGTGTGAGTGAGTGTGTGTGTGAGTGAGAGTGTGTATTTGTGTATGCATTTGTGTGAGTGTGAGTCTGTGTGTGTGTGTTTGTGTGAGTGTGACTCTGTGTGTATGTGTGAGTGTGAGTGTGTGCATGTTTGTGTATGCGTATTTGTTTGTGTGTGTGTGTTTATGTGAGTGCATGTGTTTTAGCGTGAATCTGTGTGTGTGCGCATGCATTTGAGTGTGTTTGTGAGTGAGTGTGGGAGTGTGTGTTTGACTGTGTGAGAGTGTGAGTGTATTTGTGTGTGTAAGTGAGAGTGTGTATGTGTGCAAGTGTGAGTTTATGCATTAGTGTATGTGGGTGCAAGCGTGTGTGTGTGTGCGAGTGTGACTGTGTTTGTGTGTGTGGGTGTGAGTGTGTGTGTGAGTTTGTGTATGTGCAAGTGTGAGTATGTGTACGAGCGTGTGAGTGTGAGTGTGTGTGTTTGTGTGCGTTTTTGTGTGAGTGCGTGTGCATGTGTGAATGCGTGTGTGAGTATGTGTGAGTGAGAGTGTGAATTTGAGTGTGTTTTTGGGTGTGGGTGTGTGTGTGAGTGAGTGAGTGAGAGTGTGTGTGTGAGTGAGAGTGTGTGTGCGTGAGTGAGTGTGTGAGTGTGTGCGTGAGTGAGTGTGTGTGTGTGTGTGTATGAGTGTGAGTGAGTGTGTGTGAGTGTGAGTGAGTGTGTGTGAGTTTGTATGTGTGAGTGAGCGTGTGTGTGTGAGTGTGTGTGTGTGAGAGAGACTGTGTGTGTGAGAGAGTGTGTGTGAGGGTGTGTGTGTGTGTGTGAGTGAGCGTGTGTGTGTGTGTGTGAGTGTGTGTGAGAATGTACATAATTTCTCTGTTCTGTCTGTAATCTGTGTCTGTTTCCTCAGATCCTGATGCTGTTTGTTTCTCTCTCTTTCTGACGGATCTGAAATCAATTCCAGCCTCACTCTAGCTGTTCAGAGATAATGTATTTCCTCTTGGAGGATTGGGACCATCCCACATGTTACAAGGACCATGTGCTGTCTGATATGTTCGTCACATGGGTCCAGAGGGAGAGTGCGGTTCTCATGGAGCATTTGCAGCTCAGACTCACATTTCCAATCTTTTCATTAAAAATGGTTTCCTCTTTGTTACAAACTTTGTTCAAAGCCCTTTCAAAAATTCCAGGCTGCCCTCCAGAACAAGCTTCCTCCCTGTCTCACTATCACTGCCGTGCTCTCTCTTGGTGCTGCACTTTCTCATTCAGTGTTAAGGTGCAGGTCTCCACTGCCGATTAGTCACAGATGATGCTGGTTTGTGAGGCAGCAAAAACCACAAAACTCTGTTCAAGCTTCAGAATGCGGGGGTGTGAAACCCAGTCTGATAGCCGGTGCCCCCAGCTGCCTTTAAACTGATGCCCAGGGATTACAGAATATAAATGTTAAAGTCTCAGCATTTCCACACATTTACACCCAGGTTCATCATGCTTTTGGCAACTTTTCAAAAATTCCTCATTCAGTTCTGCCCTATCGGGGAGCTGTGCTGTGATCCAGGTGTGGCCCCTGCAGATGGATCTGCACAGATTCCCCTGGCTGACATGAACACAGGATCCTCCTGTCTCACCGCGCGAGGATTTTCAAGGCTTAATATCAAGCCTGGAAATCTGGTTTCGGACCAGAACTGCTCTCTGAATGGCTTTGGAAACAGGACAATGTAATGAAGAATCTCAGGAGAGACGAGCATCGCCAGGAGGGAGGGTATAATTCCAAGAACAGCTCCAAGTGTTCGAGAACATCACCTGCCTCCTGAATTTCCCAATTCATCCTTCTCATCAATAAATAACCCAGATCTGTAAAAATATAATGGGCTGTGATTGTGAAAGTGAGTGAGTGTCTGTGAGTGAGTGAGAGTGAGTGTGAGTGAGTGAGAGTGAGTGTGGGTGAGTGAGACCGAGTGAGAGTGATTGTGTGTGAGTGAAATTGAGTGAATGTGTGTGTGATTGTGTGTGAGAGTGTGAGTGAGGATGAGTGTGTGTGCGTGGGAGTGAGTGTGTGTGTGTGATAGTGAGTGAGAGTGAGTGGTTGATGGATAGAAAACTGGTTGGCAGACAGGAAACACAGTGTAGGAATAAACGGGTCTTTTTCCGAATGGCAGGCAGTGACTAGTGGGTTACCGCAGGGATCGGTGCTGTGACCCCAGTTATTCACAATATATATTAATGATTTAGATGAGGGAACTATATGTAATATCTCCAAATTTGCAGATGACACAAAGCTGGGTGGGAGGGTGAGCTGTGAGGAGGATGCAGAGGTGCTTCAGTGTGATTTAGACAAGCTGAGTGAGTGGGCAAATGCATGACAGATGCAGTATAATGTGGATAAATGTGAGGTTATCCACTTTGGTAGCAAAACCAGGAAGGCAGATTATTATCTGAGTGGTTATAAATTAAGAGAGGGGAATGTGCAACTTGACCTGTGTGTCCTCGTACACCAGTCACTGAAGGTAAGCGTGCAGGTGTAGCAGGTGGTAAAGAAGGCAAATTGTATGTTGGCCTTCATAGCGAGAGGATTTATGTACAGGAACAGGGATGTCTTGCTGCAATTATACAGGGCCTTGGTGAGACCACACTTGGAATATTGTGTGCAGTTTTGGTCTCCTTATCTGAGGAAGGATGTTCTTGCTATAGAGGGAGTGCAGTGAAGGTTTACCAGACTGATCCCTGGGATGGTGGGACTGACATATGAGGAGAGATTGAGTCATTTAAGATTATATTCACTGGAGTTGGGAAGAATGAGGGGTGATCTCATAGAAACCTATAAAATTCTAACAGGACTAGACAGGGTAGGTGCATGAAGGATGCTCCTGATGGTGGGAGAGTCCAGAACCAGGGGTCACAGTCTGAGGATACGGGGTAGACCATTTAGGACTGAGATGAGGAGAAATTTCTTCTCCCAGAGAGTGGTGAGCCTGTGGAATTCACTACCACAGAAAGTAACTGAGGCCAAAACATTGTATGTTTTCAAGAAGGAGCTGGATATAGCTCTTGGGGTGAAAGGGATCAAAGGATCTGGGGAAAAAGCCGGAGCAGGCTATTGAGTTGGATGATCAGCCATGATCATAATGAATGGCAGGGCAGGCTTGAAGGGCCGAATGGCCTACTCCTGCTCCTAGTTTCTATGTTTCAACGTTTCCATGTGGGTGAGTGAGAGTGATTGTGTGTGAGTGGGAATGAGTGTGTGTGGGTGAGAGTCATTGTGCATGTGAGAGTGAGTGAGAGTGAGTGTGAGTGTGAGAATGAGTGAGAGTGAGTGTGAGTGTGAGTCAGTTTTTTTATTCCTGTGGGCATCGCTGGCTGGGCCAGCATTTATTGCCCATCCCTAATTGCCCTTGCGAAGATGGTGGTGAGCTGCCTTCTTGAACCGCTGCAGTCCATGTGGTGTAGGTACACCCACAGTGCTGTTAGGGAGGGAGTTCCAGGATTTTGACCCAGTACCAGTTAAGGAATGGCGATATATTTCCAAGTCAGGGTGGTGAGTGGCTTGGAGAGGAACTTCCAGGTGGCGGTGCTCCCATCTATCTGCTGACCTTGTCCTTCCAGATGGTAGAGGTCATGGGTTTGGAAGGTGATCTCTAGGGAGCCTTGGTGAATTTGTGCAGTCCATCTTGTGGATGGTACACACTGCTGCTACTGTGTGTCGGTGATGGAGAGAGTAAATGTTTGTAGATGTGGTGCCAATCAAGAGGGCTGCTTTGTCCTGGATGGTGTCAAGCTTCTTGAGTGTTGTGGGAGCTGCACTCATCCAGGCAAGTGGGGAGTATTCCATCACACTCCTGACCTGTGCCTTGTAGATGGTGGACAGGCTTTGGGGAGTCAGGAGGTGAGTTACTTGCTGCAGGATTCCTAGCCTCTGACCTGCTCTTGAAGCCACAGTATTTATATGGCTAGTCCAGTTCAGTTTCTGGTCAATGGCAATCCCAGGGTTTTGATAGTGGGGGATTTATTGATGGCAATGCTATTGAACACCAAGGGGCGATGGTTAGATTCTCTCTTGTTGGAGATGGTCATTGCCTGACACTTGTGTGGCACGAATGTTACTTGCCACTTGTCAGCCCAAGCCTGGATATTGTCCAGCTCTTGCTGCATTTGGACATGGACTGCTTCAGTATCTGAGGATTTGTAAATGGTGCTGAACATTGTGCAATCATCAGTGAACATCCTCACTTCTGACCTCATGACAGAAGGAGGAAGGTCATTGATGAAGCAGCTGAAGATGGTTGGGCCGAGGACACTACCCTGAGGAACTCCTGCAGTGATGTCCTGGAGCTGAGGTGATTGACCTCCAACAACCACAACTATCTTCCTTTGTGCTAGGTATGACTCCAACGAGCGGAGAGTTTTCCCCCGAATCCCATTGACTCCAGTTTTTCTAGGGCTCCTTGATGCCACACTCGATCAAATGCGGCCTTGATGTCAAGGGCAGCCACCTCTGAGGTTTAGCTCTTTTGTCCATATTTGAACCAAGTCTGCCCTGGGACAGGCAGTCAGCAGCACTGAGAGGAGAGCACAAGAGGACCCTGGGACAGTTTGAAAAGGACATGGAGAGTGGGAGAGACTTCAGTTTGAAAAGACACGGAGAGTGGGAACTTCAGTTTGGATACCTTGCTGGGAGTCAGAGTGGAATGGGGCGAACCTGCAGGAGACAATCGGGAGCTGGGCAAAGCGCTGTTTCGCTGGTTCATTGCCTCGCTGTTTCGCTGTTTCGCTGTCTCGCTGTTTCGAAGTGTCGCTGTTTCACTGTTTCACTGTCTCACTGTCTCACTGTTTCACTGTCTCGCTGTTTCACTGTCTGTGTTTCACTGTCTCAGTGTTTCGCTGTCTCAGTGTTTTGCTGTCTCACTGTTTCACTGTTTCGCTGAGTCACTGTCTCTGTTTCGCTATCTCAGTGTTTTGCTGTTTCACTGTCTCACTGTTTCGCTGTTTCACTGTCTCGCTGTTTCGCTGGTTCACTGTTTCGCTATTTCCCTGTTTGTGTTTCGTTGTCTCACTGTGTCACTGTTTCGCAGTTTCACTGTTTAGCTGTCTCACTGTTTCACTGTTTCTTTGTCTCACTGTTTCACAGTTTTGCTGTTTCGCTCTTTCACTGTTTCTCAGTTTCTCTGCCTCACTGTGTCGCTGTTTTGCTGTTTCACTGTTTCATTGTCTCGCTGTGTCGCTGTTTCGTGGTTTCACTGTTTCACTGTCTCACTGTTTGCTGTTTCACTGTCTCGCTGTCTCACTGTTTCACTGATTTGCTGCTTTGCTGTTTCACTGTTTGGCTGTTTGGCTGTTTCACTGTTTGGCTGTCTCAGTGTTTCGCTGTCTCACTGTGTCGCTGTTTCGCAGTTTCACTGTTTCGCTGACTCACTGTCTCTGCTTTGCTGTCTCAATGTTTCGCTGTCACACTGTTTCACTGTTTCACTGTTTCGCTGTATCAGCATTTCACTGTTTCGCGATTTCACTGTTTCGCTGATTCATTGTTTCACGGTTTCACTGTTTCTCGGTTACACTGTTTCACTGTTTCGCTGTTTCACTGTTTCGCTGTTTAGTGGTTTCACTGTTTCATTGTTTCGCTGTTTCACTGTTTTGCTGCTCCACTGTCTCACTGTTTCGCTGTTTCACTGTTTCATTATTTTGCTGCCACGCTATCTGGCTTTTTCGCTGTTTCGCGGTTTCACTGTCTCGCTGTCTCGCTGTTTCTCAGTCTCACTGTTTCACAGTTTCACTGATTCGCTGCTTTGCTGTTTCACTGTTTGGCTGTTTCACTGTCTCACAGTGTCGTTGTTTCTCGCTTTCACTGTTTGGCTTTTTGGATGTTTCGCTGTCTCACTGTTTTGCTGCTTCGCTGTTTCACTGTTTGGCTGGTTCACTGTATCAGTGTCTCACTGTGTTGATGTTTTGCAGTTTCACTGTTTTGCTGTCTCACTGTGTCGCTGTTTCACTGTTTCACTATTTCTTTGTCTCACTGTTTCGCTGTTTCGCAGTTTTGCTGTTTCGCTCTTTCACTGTTTCTCAGTTTCTCTGCCTCACTGTGTCGCTGTTTCGCGGTTTCACTGTTTCGCTGTGTCACTGTCTCACTGTCTCTCTGTTTTGCTGTCTCAGTGTTTCACTGTCACACTATTTCACTGTTTCGCTGTATCAGTGTTTCACTGTTTCGCGATTTCACTGTTTCGCTGTTTCGTTGTTTCACTGTTTCGCTATTTAGTCGTTTCACTGTTTCGCTGTTTCATTGTTTCGCTGTTTCACTCTTTCACTGTTTTGCTGCTCCACTGTCTCACTGTTTCGCTGTTTCACTGTTTCATTGTTTCGCTGCCACACTATCTGGCTGTTTCGCTGTTTCGCGGTTTCACTGTCTCGCTGTTTCACTATCTCACTGTTTCACTGTTTCACTGTCTCAGTGTTTCACTGTTTGGCTGTTTCACTGTTTCATTGTCTCACTGTGTCGCTGTTTCACTGCTTTGCTATCTCGCTGTTTCGCAGTTTCGCTGTTTCGCTGTCTCACTGTTCGCTGTTTCACTGTCTCACTGTTTCGCTGTTTTGCTGCTTCGCTGTTTGTCTGTCTAGCTGTTTCACAGCTTGGCTATTTCGCTGTTTCACTGTGTCACTGTTTCGCTGATTCACTGTTTCCCTGTTTCAGTGTCTCACTGTGTCGGCGTTTCGTGGTTTCACTGTTTCGCTGTCTCACTGTTTCGCTGTTTCACTGTTTCACTGTTTCAGTGTCTCACTGTGTCGGCGTTTCGTGGTTTCACTGTTTCGCCGTCTCACTGTTTCGCTGTTTCACTGTTTCTTTGTCTCACTGTTTCGCTGTTTCGCAGTTTTGCTGCTTCGCTCTTTCACTGTTTCTCAGTTTCTCTGCCTCACTGTGTTGCTGTTTTGCTGTTTCACTGTCTCGCTGTGTCACTGTTTCATTGACTTGCTGCTTCGCTGTTTCACTGTTTGGATGTTTGGCAGTTTCACTGTTCCACACTTTTGCTGTTTCGCGGTTTCATTGTTTCGCCGTTTCTCTGTTTTGCTCTTTTGCTGTTTTACTGTTTCGCTGTCTCACTGTTTTGCTGACTCACTTTTGCACTGTCTCACTGTTTCGCTGCTTCACTGCCTCATTGTTTCGCTGTTTCACTGTGTCACTGTTTCACTGTCTCACTCTTTTGCTGTTTCGCTGTCTCACTGTTTTGATGTCTTGCTGTTTCGCTGCTTCGCTTTACACTGTTTCACTGTTTTACTGTGTCACTGTTTCACTGTCTCACTCTTTCACTATTTCACTGTCTCAGTGTCTCACTGTTTCGCTGTCTCGTTCTTTCACTGTATAACTGTTTTACTGTTTCCCTATTTCACTGTCGCATTGATTCGTTGTTTTGCTGACTCACTGTTTCGCTGTTTCAGAGTTTCACTGTTTCACTGCCTCACTGCCTCACTGTTTCACTGTTTCGCTGTTTCACTTTTGCTGTATCACTGTTTTGGTGTCTCAATGTTTCACTGTTTTGCTGTCTCACAGTTTTGCTATTTCACTGTGCCGCTGTTTCACTCTCACTCTTTTGCTGTTTCACTGTCTCACTGTCTCATTGTTTCGCTGTGTTGCTGTTTTGCTGTCTCACTGTTTCCCTATTTCACTGCCTCGTTGATTCGTTGTTTCACTGCCTCACTGTTTCGCTGTTTCAGAGTTTCACTATTTCGCTGCCTCACTGTTTCACCGTTTTGCTGTCTCACTGTTTCGCTATTTCACCGTGTCACTAATTCAAAGTCTCGCTATTTCGCTGTTTCACTGCTTCGCTGTTTCACTGGCTGTTTGGCTGTTTGGCTGTTTTGCGGTATCGCTGTACCACTGTCTCACTGTTTCACTGTTGACCTATTTCACTGTCGCAGTGACTTGTTCTTTGCTGACTCACTGTTTCACTGTCTCATTGTTTCATTGTTTCGCTGTCTCACTGTTTCTCTATTTCGCAGTTTCACTGTTTCACTCTTTCGCTTATTCACTTGTTTCACTCTCACTGTTTCACAGTTTCACTATGTCACTGTTTCACTGTCTCGCTATTTCACTGCTTCTCTGTCTCACTATCTCACTGTTTTGCTGTCTCGCTGTTTTGCTGTCTCACTGTTTCACTGTTTCCCTTTATCACTGACTCATTGATTTGTTGTTTCGCTGTTTCACTGTTTTGCTGTTTCAGTGTTTCAATGTTCAGCTGTCTCACTGTTTTGATGTCTCGCTGTTTCGCTGTCTCACTGTTTCACTGTCTCACTGTTTTACCGTTTCACTGTTTCACTGTTTCGCGGTCTCACTGTTTTGATTTCTCACTGTTTCGCTGTCTCACTATTTCGCTGCTTCACTGTCTCACTGTTTCCCTGTCTTGCTGTTTCATTGTCTTACTGTTTCACTGTTTCGTTGTTTCACTGTTTTGCTGTATCATTGTTTCGGTGTCTCATTGTTTCACTGTGTCACTGTTTCACTGTCTCACTGTTTCGCTTTTTTGCTGTCTCACTGTCTCACTGTTTCACGGTCTCACTGTTTCGCTGCTTCACTGTATCACTGTTTCACTGTCTCACTGCGTCGCTGTTTCACGGTTTCACTGTTTCGCTGTTTCACTCTTTTGCTGTCTCACTGCTTCGCTGTCTCACTGTTTCGCTGCTTCACTGTTTAACTCTTTGGCTTTTTAAATGTTTAGCTGTTTCATTGTCTCACTATGTCACTGTTTCGCGGTTTCACTGTCTCACAGTGTCAGTGTCTCACTGTTTCACTGATTCACTGTCTCACTGTTTCGCTGCTTCGCTGTTTCACTGGCTGTTGCACCTTTTCGCTGTTTTACTGTCTCACTGTGTTGCTGTTTAGTGATTTCTCTGTGTCGCTGTCACACTGTTTTGCTGTTTCACTGTTTCACTGTGTTGTTTTGCGGTGTCGCTGATTCGCTGTCTCACTATCTCGCTATTTCACTGCTTCGCTGTTTCACTGTTTCACTGTATCAATGTTTCACTGTTTCACTCTCTCACTGTGTCGCTGTTTCTTCGTTTCAATGTTTCGCTGTCTCACTGTTTCTTTGTCTTACTGTCTCACTGTTTCGTTGCTTCACTGTTTGGCTCTTTAGCTGTTTCAAAGTTTGGCTATTTCACAGTTTCACTGTTTCGCTGTCTCACCGTGTCGCTGTTTCACCGATTCACTGTTTCACTCTTTCGCTGTTTCAGTGTTTGACTGTTTCAATGTTTCACTGTCTCACTGTCTCACTGACTCACTGTTCCGCTGTCTTGCTGTCTCACTGTTTCACTGTTTTGCTGTCTTGCTGTGTCACTGTTTCACTGTTTCCCTATTTCACTGTCTCATTGATTCATTGTTTCGCTGCCTCACTGTTTTGCTGTTTCAGTGTTTTACTGTTTCGCTGCCTCACTGTTTCACTGTTTTGTTGTTTCACTGTTTTGCTGTCTCACTGTTCACAGTTTCACAGTTTCACTGTTTCACTTTTTCACTGTGTTGCTGTTTCGTGGTGTCGCTAATTCGCTGTCTCACTGTTTCACACTTGCGGTGTCTCGCTGTTTCGCTATTTCACTGTCTCACTGTGTCGCTGTTTTGTGATTTCTCTGTCGCTGTCTCACTGTTTCACTGCTTCACTGTTTAACTCTTTGGCTATTTAAATGTTTAGCTGTTTCATTGTCTCACTGTGTCACTGTTTCATGGTTTCACTCTTTCACTGTCTCACAGTGTCCGTGTCTTGTATTTTGCTGATTCACTGTCTCACCGATTCGCTGCTTCACTGTCTCACTGTGTCGCTGTTTTGTTATTTCTCTGTGTCGCTGTCACACTGTTTTGCTGTTTCACTGTTTCACCGTTTCAATGTTTCACTGTTACATTGCCTCACTGTTTAACTGTTTCGCTGCTTTGCTGTTTCGCAGTTTCACTGTCTCACTGAGTCACTGTTTCACTGTTTCGCTTTTTCACAGTTTCGTTGTTTCGCTGTTACATTGTCTCACTGTTTCACTGTTTTGCTTCTTCACTGTTTGGCTATTTAGCTGTTTCAACATTCAGCTATTTCACAGTTTCACTGTTTCACTGTCTCACCGTGTTGCTGTTTCACTGATTCACTGTTTCACTGTGTTGCTGTTTCAGTGTTTGGCTGTTTCACTGTTTCACTGTCTCACTGTCTCAGTGTCTCCATGTCTTGCTGTTTTGCTGTCTCACTGTTTCGCTGCTTCGCTGATTCTGTTTGGCTGTGTCACTGTTTCGTTGTCTCACTGTTTCACTGTTTCCCTATTTCACTGTTTCATTGCTTCGTTGTTTCGCTGACTCACTGCTTCAAAGTTTCACTGTTTCGCTGCCTCACTGTTTCGCTGTCTTGCTGTCTCACTGTTTCACTGTTTTGCTTCTCACTGTTTCACTGTTTCCCTATTTCACTGTCTCATTGATTCGTTGCTTTGCTACCTAACTGTTTCGCTGTCTCACTGTTCACAGTTTGGCTGTTTCACTGTTTCACTGTGTTGCTGTTTTGTGGTGTCGCTGATTCGCTGTCTCACTATCTCGCTATTTCACTGCTTCGCTGTTTCACTGTTTCACTGTATCAATGTTTCACTGTTTCACTGTCTCACTGTGTCGCTGTTTCTTCATTTCAATGTTTCGCTGTCTCACTGTTTCTTTGTCTTCACTGTTTCGCTGCTTCACTGTTTGGCTCTTTAGCTGTTTCAAAGTTTGGCTATTTCGCAGTTTCACTGTTTCACTGTCTCACCGTGTCATTGTTTTACCGATTCACTGTTTCACTCTTTCGCTGTTTCAGTGTTTGACTGTTTCAATGTTTCGCTGTCTCACTGTCTCACTGTTTCGCTGTCTTGCTGTCTCACTGTTTCGCTGTCTTTCTGTCTCACTGTTTCACTGTTTCCCTATTTCACTGTCTCATTGATTTGTTGTTTCGCTGCCTCACTGTTCCACTGTTTTGTTGTTTCACTGTTTTGCTGTCTCACTGTTCACAGTTTCACTGTTTCACTTTTTCACTGTGTTGTTGTTTCGCGGGGTCGCTAATTCGCTGTCTCGCTGTTTCACTGTCTCACTGTGTCGCTGCTTCACGGTTTCACTGTTTCGCTGTTTCACTCTTTTGCTGTCTCACTGCTTCGCTGTCTCACTGTTTCACTGCTTCACTGTTTAACTCTTTGGCTTTTTAAAGTGTTTAGCTGTTTATTGTCTCACTGTGTCACTGTTTTGCGTTTTCACAGTTTCACTGTCTCACAGTGTCCATGTCTTGTGTTTCGCTGATTCACTGTTTCACTCTTTCGCTGTTTCAGTGTTTGACTGTTTCAATGTTTCGCTGTCTCACTGTCTCAGTGTCTCATTGTCTCACTGTTTCACTGTCTTGCTGTCTCACTGTTTCACTGTTTTGCTGTCTTGCTGTCTCACTGTTTCACTGTTTCCCTATTTCACTGTCTCATTGATTCGTTGCTTTGCTACCTAACTGTTTTGCTGTCTCACTGTTCACAGTTTCGCTGTTTCACTGTTTCACTGTGTTGCTGTTTTGCGGTGTCGCTGATTCACTGTTTCACTATTTCGCTATTTCACTGCTTCGCTGTTTCACTGTTTCACCGTATCAATGTTTCAATGTTTCACTGTCTCACTGTGTCACGGTTTCTTCGTTTCAATGTTTTGCTGTCTCACTGTTTCTTTGTCTTACTGTCTCACTGTTTCGCTGCTTCACTGTTTGGCTGTTTAGCTGTTTCAAAGTTTGGCTATTTCTCAGTTTCACTGTTTCACTGTTTCACTGTCTCACCGTGTCGCTGTTTCACCGATTCACAGTTTCACTCTTTCGCTGTTTCAGTGTTTGACTGTTTCAATGTTTCGCTGTCTCACTGTCTCAGTGCCTCATTGTCTCACTGTTTTGCTGTCTTGCTGTCTCACTGTTTCACTGTTTCGCTGTCTTTCTGTCTCACTGTTTCCCTAATTCACTGTCTCATTGATTTGTTGTTTCGCTGCCTCACTGTTTCGCTCTTTCAGTGTTTTATTGTTTCGCTGCCTTACTGTTTCACTGTTTTGTTGTTTCACTGTTTTGCTGTCTCACTGTTCACAGTTTCACAGTTTCTCTGTTTCACTTTTTCACTGTGTTGCTGATTTGCGGTGTCGCTAATTCGCTGTCTCGCTGTTTCACACTGTCGGTGTTTCACTGATTCACTGTCTCACTGTTTCACTGTCTCACTGTGTCGCTGCTTCACTGTATCTCTGTTTCAGTGTCTCACTGTGTCGCTGTTTCGCGGTTTCACTGTTTCGCTGTTTCACTCTTTTGCTGTCTCACTGCTTCGCTGTCTCACTGTTTCACTGCTTCACTGTTTAACTCTTTGGCTTTTTAAAGTGTTTAGCTGTTTATTGTCTCACTGTGTCACTGTTTTGCGGTTTCACAGTTTCACTGTCTCACAGTGTCCATGTCTTGTGTTTCGCTGATTCACTGTCTCACCATTTTGCTGTTTCTCTGTGTCGCTGTTTCACTCTCTCACTCTTTCACTGTTTCGCTGTCTCACTGTCTCACTGTTTCACTGTCTTGCTGTCTCACTGTTTCACTATTTCCCTATTTTACTGTCTCATTGATTTGTTGATTCGCTGCCTCTCTGTTTCGCTGTTTCAGTGCTTCGCTACCACACTGTTGCATGGTTTCGCTGTTTCGCTGTTTCACTGTCTCACTGTTTCGCTGATTCGTTGTCTCGCTGTCTCACTATTTCGCTGCTTCGTGGTTTCTCTATTTGACTGTTTCACTGTCTCACTGTGTCGCTGTTTCATTGTTTCACTGTTTCACTGTCTCACTGTGTTGCTGTTTATCTGTTTCACTGTTTCACTGTTTTGCTGTTTCATTGTCTCACTCTTTTGCTGTTTTGCTGTTTCGCTGCTTCACTGTTTGGCTGTTTAGCTGTTTGGCTGTTTCATTGTTTGGCTGTTTCACTGTCTGACTGTGTTGCTGTTTCGTCGATTCACTGTTTCACTCATTCACTGTTTCAGTGTTTGGCTGTTTCGCTGTCTCACTGTCGCAATGTCTCACTGTCTCACTGCTTCACTCTTTCACTGTTTGGCTGTTTCACTGTCTCACGGTGTCACTTTTTCGCTGCTTCACTGTTTGGCTGTTTAGCTGTTTCAAAATTTGGCTATTTTGCTGTTTCGCTGTTTCACTGTCTCACCGTGTTGCTGTTTCGCCGATTCACTGTTTCACTCTTTCGCTGTTTCAGTGTTTGTCGGTTTTGCCGTCTCACTGTCTTACTGTCTCACTGTCTCTGTGTCTCCATTTCTCACTGTTTCGCTGCTTCGCTGTTTAGCTTTTTGGCTGTTTCACTGTCTCACTGTCTCAGTGTCTGAATGTCTCACTGTTTTGCTGTCTCACTGTTTCGCTGCTTGGCTGTTTCACTTTTTTGCTGTTTCACTGTCTCACTGTGTTGTGTTTCAATGTTTCACTGTCTTACTGTGTCACTGTTTCTTCATTTCAATGTTTCGCTATCTCACTGTTTCTTTGTCTCACTACTTCACTGTTTTGCTGTTTCACTGTTTTGCTGTTTCACTGTCACACTGTGTCGCTGTTTTGCGGTTTCACTGTTTCACTATTTCATAGTTTCATTGCCTTACTGTGTGGCCATTTCGTGGATTCTTTGTTTCGCTGTCTCACTGTTTTGCTTCTTCGCTGTTTCATTGTTTGGCTGTTTCACTATCTCACTGTTTGGCTGT
Source organism: Carcharodon carcharias (assembly GCF_017639515.1). Taxonomy (NCBI): domain Eukaryota; kingdom Metazoa; phylum Chordata; class Chondrichthyes; order Lamniformes; family Lamnidae; genus Carcharodon; species Carcharodon carcharias. The sequence continues at coordinate 144,368,003 of NC_054474.1, forward strand.
TTCACTGTCTCACTGTTTTGCTGTCTCACTGTTTCACTGTTTCGCTGGTTAATTGTCTCACTGTGTCGCTGTTTTGCTGTTTTGCTGTTTCACTGTGTTGCTGTTCCACTGCCTCAATGTTTTGCTGTCTCACTGTTTTGATGTCTCGTTGTTTTGCTGCCTCACTGTATTGTAGTTTCAGTTTTTCACTATTTCGCAGTCTCACCGTTTCGATGTCTAAATATTTTGCTGCTTCACTTTTTCACTGTCTCGCTGTTTCACTGTCTCACTGTTTCACTGTTTCGCAGTTTCAGTGTCTCACCGTGTTGGTGTTTAGCGGTTTCTCTTCTTCACTATTTCGCTGTTTCACTGACTCACTGTCTCACTGTTTCACTGTTTCGCTGCTTCACTGTTTTTCTGTTTAGCTGTTTCACTGTTTGGCTGTTTCACTGTCTCACTGTGTCGCTGTTTCGCAGATTCATAGTTTCACTCTTTCGCTGTTTCACTGTCTCACTGTGTCGCTGTTTCGCAGATTCATAGTTTCACTCTTTCGCTGTTTCAGTGTTTGGCTGTTTTGCTGTTTCGCTGTCTCACTGTCTCAGTGGCTCCATGTCTTGCTGTTCCACTGTCCCACTGTTTTGCTGTTTCGCTGTCTCACTGTCTCAGTGTTTCACTGTTTCACTATCTCACTGTGTCGCTGTTTCACTGTCTCACTCTTTCGCTGTTTCGCTGTCTCGCTGTTTTGCTGTCTAACTGTTTGACTGTATCCCTAATTCACTGTCTGATTGATTTGTTGTTTCGCTGCCTCACTGTTTTGCAGTTTCAGTTTTTTACTGTTTCGCTTTCTCACTGTTTCGCTTTCTCACTGTTTCGCTGTCTCACTGTTTCGCTGTCTCACTGTGTCGCTGTTTTGCTGTCTCACTGTTTTGCTGTTTTGCTTCTTCACTGTTTAGCTGTTTCACTCTTCGGCTGTTTCGCTGTTTCACTGTCTCACTGTTTCGCCGATTCATCGTTTCACTCTTTTGCTGTTTCAGTATTTGGCTGTTGGCTGTTTCATTGTTTCAGTGTCTCCATGTCTCGCTGTTTCACTGTCTCAGTGTCTTGCTGTTTTGCTGCTTGGCTGTTTATCTGTTTGGCTGTTTCACTTTTTTGCTGCTTCAATGTTTCCCTTTTTCACTGTTTCGCTGTTTCTTTGTCTCAATGTTTCGCTGTTGCGCAGTTTCACTGTCTCATTGTTTCATTGTCGCTGTTTTGCGGTTTTGCTGTTTCGCTAATTCACTGATTCATTGACTCGCTGTGTCGCTGTTTCACGGATTCACTGTCTCGCTGTCTCACTGTTTTGTTGTTCGCTGTTTCTCTGTTTCGCTGTTTTGCTGTCTCACTGTTTTGCTGCTTCTCTGTTTCACTGTTTGTCTCTTTCACTGTTTTGCTGTTTGACTGTCTCACCGTGTCACTGTTTCACCATTTCACTGTTTCGCTGTTTCACTGTTTCGCTGTTTCAATGCCTCACTGTGTCGCTGTTTCGTGGTTTCACTGTTTCGCTGTTTCACTCTTTTGCTGTCTCCTTGCTTAATTCTGTCTCACTTTAATTCTTTGGCTTTTTCACTGTTTCACTGTTTCACGGTTTCACGTCTCGCTGTTTCGCTGTTTTGCTGTCTCATTGCTTCGCTGTTTCACTGTCTCACTGTTTCGCTGTTTCGCTGTCTCATTGCTTCGCTGTTTCACTGTCTCACTGTTTCGCTGTTTCGCTGTCACTGTCTCGCTGTTTCACTGCTTAGCTGTTTGGCTGTTTAGATGTTTCACAGTTTGGCTATTTTGCTGTTTCGATGTTTCACTGTCTCACTGTGTCGCTGTTTCGCTGTCTCACTGTCTCGCTGTTTCACTGCTTCGCAGTTTGGCTGTTTAGATGTTTCACAGTTTGGCTATTTTGCTGTTTTGATGTTTCACTGTCTCACGGTGTCGCTGTTCGGCTGTTTTGCTATCTTACTGTCTCAGTGTCTCCATGTCTCGCTGTTTTGCTGCTTCACTGTTTAACTCTTTGGCTTTTTCACTGTTTCATTGTTTCACTGTCTCACTGTGTCACTGTTTCGCGGTTTCACTGTTTCACTATTTCAATGCCTCACTGTGTCGCTGTTTCAAGGTTTCACTGTTTCATTCTTTTGCTGTCTCTCTGTTTCGCTGTCTCGCTGTTTCGCTGTCTCACTGTTTTGCTGCTTCGCTGTTTCTCTATTTGGCTGTTTTGCTGTTTCACTGTCTCACTGTCTCACTGTTTTGCTGCTTCGCTGTTTCTCTGTTTGGCTGTTTCACTTTTTTGCTGTTTCACTGTCTCACTGTCTCGCTGTTTCATTGTTTCACTGTCTCCCTGTGTCGCTGTTTCTTCATTACAATGTTTCGCTGTCTCGCTGATTCTTTGTCTCACTGCTTCACTGTTTTGCTGTTTCGCTGTATCGCTGTTTCACTGTCCCACTGTGTCGCTGTTTATCTGTTTCGCTGTTTCACTGTTTCGCGGTTTCACTGTTTCACTCGTTTGCTGTCTCCCTGTTTTGCTGTCTTGCTGTTTCGCTGTCTCACTGTTTCGCTGCTTTGCTGTTTCTTTATTTGGCTGTTTCACTGTCTCAATGTCTCACTGTTTTGCTGTCTCACTGTTTCGCTGCTTCGCTGTTTCTCTGTTTGGCTGTTTCACTTTTTTGCTGTTTCACTGTGTCGTTGTTTCGCTGTCTCATTGTTTCTTTGTCTCACTGCTTCACTGTTTTGCTGTTTTGCTGCTTCACTGTTTACTTCTTTGGCTTTTTCACTTTTTCGCTGCTTCGCTGTTTCTCTGTTTGGCTGTTTCACTTTTTTGCTGTTTCACTGTCTCACTGTGACGCTGTTTCATTGTTTCACTGTCTCCCTGTGTCTTGTTTCTTCATTACAATGTTTTGCTGTCTCACTGATTCTTTGTCTCACTGCTTCACTGTTTCGCTGTTTTGCTGTATCGCTGTTTCACTGTCTCACTGTGTCGCTGTTTATCTGTTTCACTGTTTCACTGTTTCGCTATTTCAGTGCCTCACTGTGTCGCTGTTTTGCGGTTTCACTGTTTCACTCATTTGCTGTCTCCCTGTTTCGCTGCTTTGCTGTTTCTTTATTTGGCTGTTTCACTGTCTCACTGTCTCAATGTCTCACTGTTTTGCTGTCTCATTGTTTCACTGTTTCACTGTCTCACTGTGACGCTGTTTCATTGTTTCACTGTCTCCCTGTGTCTTGTTTCTTCATTACAATGTTTTGCTGTCTCACTGATTCTTTGTCTCACTGCTTCACTGTTTCGTTGTATTGCTGTTTCACTGTCTCACTTTGTCGCTGTTTATCTGTTTCGCAGTTTCACTGTGTCGCTGTTTAACTATGTTGCTGTTTCACTTTTTCACTGTTTCGCTGTTTCACTGTCTCCCTGTTTCACTGTTTTTCTGTCTCACTGTTTTGCTGTTTTGTTGTTTCACTGTTTCGCTGTTTCACTATCTCACTGTGTCGCTGTTTCACTGTTTCACTGTCTCACTGTGTCACTGTTTCGCCGATTCATAGTTTCACTCTTTTTCTGTTTCAGTGTTTCACTCTTTCACTCTTTTGCTGTCTCCCTGCTTCTCTGTCTCAATGTTTCACTGTTTCACTGTGTCGCTGTTCCACTGCCTCAATGTTTCGTTGCCTTGCAGTTTCAGTTTTTCACTGTTTCACGGTCTCACTGTTTTGATGTTTTGCTGTTTCGCTGTCTCACTGATTCACTGTCTCACTATTTCACTGCTTCTTTGTCTCACTATTTCACTGTTTCACTGTCTTGCTGTTTCACTGTCTCACTGTTTCGCTGTCTTGCTGTTTTGCTGTTTCATTGTTTCGCTGTCTCACTGCCTCACTGTGTCGCTATCTCACTGTCTCACTGTTTCATTGTTTCGCTGTCTCACAGGTTCGCTGTTTCATTGTTTCACTGTTTCACTGTCTCACTGTGTCTCTGTTTCTTCATTTCAATGTTTTGCTGTCTCACTGTTTCTTTGTCTCACTGCTTCACTGTTTTGCTGTATCACTGTTTCACTGTCCCACTGTCTCACTGTTTCGCTGTTTCACGGTTTCATTGATTCACTGTTTCACTGTTTCAACATTTCACTGTCTCCCTGGTGTCGCTGTTTCGCCGATTCACTGTTTCACTCTTTTGCTGTTTCAGTGTTTGGCTGTTTCGCTATTTCGCTGTCTCACTGTCTCAGTGTCTCCAGGTCTCGCTGTTTCACTGTTTCACTGTTTACCTCTTTGGCTTTTTCACTGTTTCACTGTCTCACTGTGTCACTGTCTCAGTGTCGGTGTCTCGCTCTTTCGCTGTCTCACTGTCTCGCTGTCTCACTGCTTCGCTGCTTCTCTGTTTGGCTGTTTCACTTTCTTGCTGTTTCACTGTCTCACTGTGTCACTGTTTCAATGTTTCACTGTTTCACTGTCTCACTGTGTCACTGTTTCTTCATTTCAATGTTTCACTGTGTCACTGTTTCTTTGTCTCACTGCTTCACTGTTTCGCTGTTTCGCTGTTTTGCTGTATTGCTGTTTCACTGTCTCACTGTGTCGCTGTTTATCTGTTTCACGGTCTCACTGATTCACTGTTTCACTGTCTCACTGTCTCACTGTTTCGCTGTTTCGCGGTTTCACTGTATTGCTGTTTCACTGTCTCGCTGTTTTACTGTTTCACTGTGTTGCTGTTTCATTGTCTCACTCTTTCGCTTTCTCAGTGTCTCACTGTTTCACTTTTTCTCTGTTTCGCTGTCTAACTGTTTGACTGTATCCCTAATTCACTGTCTCATTGATTTGTTGTTTTGCTGCCTCAATTTTGCAGTTTTGCAGTTTCAGTCTTTTACTGTTTCACTTACTCACTCTTTTGATATCTTGCTGTTTCTCTGTCTCACTGTTTCACTGTTTTGTTGTTTCACTGTTTCACTATTTCACTTCTTCACTGTCTCACTGTTTCACTATCTCACTGTTTCGCTGTCTCACTGTTTCACTGTTTTGCTGTTTCACTGTCTCCCTGTTTCGCTGTTTCATTGTCTCACTGTGTCGCTGTTTCGCTTTTTCACTCTTTCACTGTTTCACTGTTTCACTGTTTCTCTGTTTCACTGTCTCACTGTGTTGCTGTTTATCTATTTCACTGTTTCACTGTTTCACTGTGTCGCTGTTTCGCCGATTCATAGTTTCACTGTTTCACTGTCTCCCTGCTTTGCTGTCTCACTGTTTTGCTGCTTCATTGTTTAATTCTTTAGCTTTTTCACTGTTTCGTTGCTTCACTGTCTCACTGTGTCATTGTTTCACTGTTTCACTGTCTCACTGTGTCTCTGTTTCTTTATTTCAATGTTTCGCTGTCTCACTGTTTCTTTGTCTCACTGTTTCACTGTTTTGCTGTATCACTGTTTCACTGTCTCACTGTTTCGCTGCTTTGCTGTTTCTCTGTTTGGCTGTTTCACTGTTTCGCTGTTTCACTGTTTTGCTGTTTCACTGTCTCACTGTCTCAATGTCTTGCTGTTTCGCTGCTTGGCTGTTTCTCTGTTTGGCTGTTTCACTTTTTTGCTGTTTCACTGTTTCACTGTGTCGCTGTTTCAATGTCTCACTGTTCGGCTGTTTCGCTGTTTTGCTGTTTCACTGTCTCACTGTGTCGCTGTTTCACCGATTCATAGTTTCACTCTTTCGCTGTTTTAGTGTTTCACTGTTTCACTCTTTCGCTGTCTCACTGTCTCAGTGTCTCCATGTCTCGCTGTTTCGCTGCTTCACTGTTTAACTCTTTGGCTTTTTCACTGTTTCACTGTTTCACTGTCTCACTGTGTCACTGTTTTGCGGTTTCACTGTTTCACTGTCTCACAGTGTCGGTGTCTCGCTGTTTCACGGTTTCACTGTCTCACTGTGTCACTGTTTCGTGATTTCTATGTTTTGCTGTTTCACTCTTTTGCTGTCTCCCTGCTTCGCTGTCTCACTGTTTAATTCTTTGGCTTTTTCACTGTTTCACTGTTTCGCTGTCTCGCTGTTTCGTTGTTTCACTGTCTTACAGTGTCGCTGTTTCGTAATTTCTCTGTTTTGCTGTCACACTGTTTCGCTGCTTCACTGTTTCACTGTGTCACTGTGTCGCTGTTCCATTGCCTCAATGTTTCGCTGCCTCGCTGTATTGCAGTTTCAGTTTTTCACTGATTCGCTGTCTCACTATTTCACTGCTTCTTTGTCTCACTGTTTCACTGTCTCACTGTCTCACTGTTTCACTGTCTCACTGTCTCACTGTTTCGCTGTCTCACTGTTTTGCTGTCTTGTTGTTTCGCTGTTTCACTGTTTCACTGTCTCACTGCCTCACTGTGTCACTATCTCACTGTCTTGCTAATTCAGTGTCTCACTGTGTTGCTATTTTGCTGTCTCACTGTTTCATTGTTTCGCTGTCTCACAGTTTGGCCTTTTCACTGTTTCACTGTTTCACTGTCTCATTGTGTCACTTTTTCGCGGTTTCACTGTTTCACTGTTTCACTGTCTCCTTTGTCGGTGTCTCGCTGTTTCGTTGATTCACAGTTTGGCTGTTGCAATGTTTTGCTGCTTCACTCTCTCACTGTGTCGCTGTTTCGTGATTTCTCTGTTTCACTTACACACTGTTTTGCTGTCTTACTGTTTCGCTGTTTCAATGTTTCGCTGTTACATTGTCTTACTGTTTTGCTGTTTCGCTGCTTTGCTGGTTCGCAGTTTCACTGTCTCACTGTGTTGTTGTTTCGTTCTTTTTACTTTTTCACTTGTTCACTGTTTCGCAGTTTCACTGTTTCACTGTCTCACTGTTTCGCTGTTTCACTGTCTAATTTTTTCACTGTTTTGCTGTCTCACTGCTTCGCTGTTTCACTGTCTCACAGTTTCACTGGCTCACTGTTTTGCTGTTTCGCTGCTGCGCCGTTTGGCTGTTTAGCTGTTTCAAAGTTTGGCTATTTCGCGGTTTCGCTGTTTCACTGTCTCACTGCGTCGCTGTTTCGCCGATTCACTGTTTCACTCTTTCGCTGTTTCAGTGTTTGGCTGTTGGGCTGTCTCACTGTCTCACTGTCACTGTCTCACTGTCTCAATGTCTCGCTGTTTCGCTGTCTCACTGTTTCGCTGCTTCGCGGTTTCTCTATTTGGCTGTTTCACTTCCTTGCTGTTTCACTGTCTCACTGTGTTGCTGTTTCTTCATTTCAATGTTTCACTGTCTCACTGTTTCTTTGTCTTACTGCTTCACTGTTTCGCTGTTTTGCTGTTTCACTGTCTCACTGTGCCACTGTTTATCTGTTTCAATGTTTCGTTGTCTTACTGTCTCACTGTTTCGCTGTCTCACTGTCTCGTTGTTTCGCGGTTTCACTGTTTTGTTGCTTCACTGTTTTACTTTTTCACTGTGTCGCTTTTTCGCTGTCTCACTCTTTCGCTGTTTTGCTGTCTCAGTGTCTCACTGTTTCGCTGTCTCACTGTTTTGATGTCTCTCTATTTCGCTGCTTCACTGTTTCACTGTTTTGCTGTTTCACTGTCTCACTGTGTCGCTGTTTCACAGATTCATAGTTTCACTCATTCGCTGTTTCAGTGTTTGGCTGTTTCGCTGTTTCATTGTCTCACTGTCTCCATGTCGCGCTGATTCACTGTCTCAATGTTTTGCTGCTTAGCTCTTTCTCTGTTTGGCTGTTTCGCTGTCTCACTGTCTCAATGCTTTGCTGTTTCGCTGCTTGGCTGTTTCTCTGTTTGGCTGTTTCACATTTTTGTTGTTTCACTGTCTCACTGTGTCGCAGTTTCGCCGATTCATAGTTTCACTCTTTTGCTGTCTCCCTGTTTCGCTGTCTCACTGTTTTGCTGCTTCATTATTTAATTCTTTGGCTTTTTCATTGTTTCGCGGTTTCACTGTTTCACTGTCTCACAGTGTCGGTGTCTCACTGTTTCGCTGTTTCACTGTCTCACTGTGTCACTGTTTCGTGATTTCTATGTTTCGCTGTTTCACTCTTTTGCTGTCTCTCTGCTTCACTGTCCCACTGTTTAATTCTTTGGCTTTTTCACTGTTTCACTGTTTCACTGTCTCGCTGTTTCGCTGTCTCACTGTCTCACTATTTCGCTGTTTCATTGTCTCACTGTTTTGATGTTTCACTATTTGGCTGTTTAGCTGTTTCACAGTTTTGCTTTTTCACTGTCTCACTGTGTCGCTGTTTCGCCAATTCACTGTTTAACTCTTTGGCTTTTTCACTGTTTCACTGTCTCACAGTGTCAGTGTCTCACTGTTTCACTGTTTCACTGTCTTGCTGTTTCACTGCTTCACTGTTTAACTCTTTGGCTTTTTCACTGTTTCACTGTCTCACAGTGTTGGTGTCTCACTGTTTCGCTGTTTCAATGTTTCACTGTTTCGCTGTTTCACTCTCTTGCAGTGGTGCTGTTTCGTAATTTCTCTGTTTTGCTGTCACACTGTTTCGCTGTTTCACTGTTTCACTGTGTCACTGTTCCACTGCCTCAATGTTTCGCTGCCTCACTGTATTGCAGTTTCAGTTTTTCACTGATTCGCTGTCTCACTATTTCGCTGCTTCTTTGTCTCACTGTTTCACTGTTTCACTGTCTCGTTGTTTCACTGTCTCACTATTTTGCTGTCTCACTATTTTGCTGTCTCGCTGTTTTGCTGTCTCGCTGTTTTGTTGTCTCACTGTTTTGCTGTCTCGCTGTTTTGCTGTCTCGCTGTTTCACTGTTTCGCTGTCTCACTGCCTCACTGTGTCGCTATCTCACTGTCTCGCTAATTCAATGTCTCACTGTGTTGCTATTTCGTTGTCTCACTGTTTCATTGTTTCGCTGTCTCACAGATTGGCTTTTTCACTGTTTCATTGTTTCACTGTCTCACTTTTTCGTGGTTTCACTGTTTCACTGTCTCCAGTCTCGTTGTTTCGCTGATTCACTTCCTCACTGTTTCGCTGCTTCGCTGTTTCACTGTTTCGCTGTCTCACTGTTTCACTGTTTTGCTGTCTCACTGTCTCGTTGTTTCACGGTTTCACTGTTTTACTTTTTCACTGTGTCGCTTTTTCGCTGTCTCACTCTTTCGCTGTTTCACTGTCTCACTGTTTCGCTGTCTCACTGTTTTGATGTCTCTCTATTTCGCTGCTTCACTGTTTCACTGTTTTGCTGTTTCACTGTCTCACTGTGTCGCTGTTTCGCAGATTCATAGTTTCACTCTTTCGCTGTTTCAGTGTTTGGCTGTTTCGTTGTTTCATTGTCTCACTGTCTCCGTGTCTCCATGTCACGCTGATTCACTGTTTCACTGTCTCACTGTTTTGCTGCTTGGCTGTTTCTCTGTTTGGCTGTTTCTCTGTTTGGCTGTTTCACTGTCTCACTGTCTCAATGACTTGCTGTTTCGCTGCTTGGCTGTTTCTCTGTTTGGCTGTTTCACATTTTTGCTGTTTCACTGTCTCACTGTGTCACTGTTTCAATGTTTCACTGTTCAGCTGTTTCGCTGTTTCACTGTCTCACTGTGTCGCAGTTTCGCCGATTCATAGTTTCACTCTTTTGCTGTCTCCCTGTTTCACTATCTCACTGTTTTGCTGCTTCATTGTTTAACTCTTTGGCTTTTTCACTGTTTCACTGTTTCATTGTCTCACTGTGTCACTGTTTCACTGTCTCACAGTGTCGGTGTCTCGCTGTTTCACTGTTTCACTGTCTCACTTTTCACTGTTTCGTGATTTCTATGTTTTGCTGTTTCACTCTTTTGTTGTCTCCCTGCTTCGCTGTCTCACTGTTTAATTCTTTGGCTTTTTCACTGTTTCACTGTTTCGCTGTCTCGCTGTTTTGCTGTTTCACTGTCTCACAGTGTCACCGTTTCGTAATTTCTCTGTTTTGCTGTCACACTGTTTCACTGTTTCGCTGTTTCACTGTTTCACTGTGTCGCTGTTCCACTGCCTCAATGTTTCGCTGCCTCACTGTATTGCAATTTCAGATTTTCACTGATTCGCTGTCTCACTATTTCGCTGCTTCTTTGTCTCACTGTTTCACTGTTTCACTGTCTCGTTTCACTGTCTCACTGTTTTGCTGTCTCGCTGTTTTGCTGTCTCGCTGTTTTGCTGTTTCACTGTTTCGCTGTCTCACTGCCTCACTGTGTCGCTATCTCACTGTCTCGCTAATTCATTGTCTCACTGTGTTGCTATTTCGCAGTCTCACTGTTCATTGTTTCGCTGTCTCACTGTGTCACTTTTTTGCGGTTTCACTGTTTCACTGTCTTCAGTGTCGGTGTATCGCTGTTTTGCTGATTCACTTTCTCACTGTTTTGCTGCTTTGCTGTTTCACTGTTTGGCTGTTGCAATGTTTCGCTGTTTCACTCTCTTACCATGTCGCTGTTTGATGATTTCTCTGTTTCACTGACACACTGTTTTGCTGTTTCACTGTTTTGCTGTTTTGCTGTTTCAATGTTTCGCTGTTACATTGTCTCACTGTTTCACTGCTTTGCTGGTTCGCAGTTTCACTGTCTCACTGTGTCGCTGTTTCGTGATTTTGCTTTTTCACTGCTTCACTGCTTCACTGTTTCACTGTCTCACTGTTTCACTGTTTCCCTGTCTAATATTTTCGCTGTTTCGCTGTCTCAGTGCTTCACTGTTTCATTGTCTCACTGTTTCACTGTCTCACTGTTTTGCTGTTTCGCAGCTTCACTGTTTAGCTGTTTAGCTGTTTCAAAGTTTAGCTATTTCATGGTTTCACTGTTTCACTGTCTCACTGCGTCGCTGTTTCGCCGATTCACTGTTTCATTCTTTCGCTGTTTCAATGTTTGGCTGTTTTGCTGTTTCGCTGTCTCAATGTCTCAATGTCTCACTGTGTTGCTGTTTCGTTGTCTCACTGTTTCGCTGCTTCACTGTTTCTCTATTTGGCTGTTTCACTGTTTTGCTGTTTCACTGTCTAATTTTTTCACTGTTTCACTGTCTCACTGTTTCACAGTTTCGCTGTTTCACCGTCTCACTATCTCGCTGTTTCACTGCTTTGCTGTTTGGCTGTTTAGCTGTTACAATGTTTCGCTGTCTCACTGTCTCCATGTCTCACTGTTTCGCTGTCTCACTGTTTTGCTGCCTCGCGATTTCTCTATTTGGCTGTTTCACTTTCTTGCTGTTTCACTGTCTCACTGTGTTGCTGTTTCACTGTTTCACTGTTTCACTGTCTCACTGTGTCACTGTTTCTTCATTTCAATGTTTCACTGTCTCACTGCTTCACTGTTTTGTTGTTTTGCTGTATCGCTGTTTCACTGTCTCACTGTGTCACTGTTTATATGTTTCACTGTTTCGCTGTCCCACTGTCTCGTTGTTTCGCGGTTTCACTGTTTTGCTGTTTCACTGTTTAACTTTTTCACTGTGTCGCTTTTTAGCTGTTTCGCTGTCTCAGTGTCTCACTGTTTCGCTGTCTCACTTTTTGATGGCTCTCTATTTCACTGCTTCACTGTTTCACTGTTTTGCTGTTTCACTGTCTCACTGTGTCGCTGTTTCGCAGAATCATAGTTTCACTCTTGCGCTGTTTCAGTGTTTGGCTGTTTCATTGTCTCACTGTTTCCGTGTCTCCATGTCTCCATGTCTTGCTGATTCTCTGTTTCACTGTCTCACTGTTTTGCTGCTTCGCTGTTTTGCTGTTTGGCTGTTTCCCTGTTTCACTGTCTCTGTGTCTCACTGTCTCAGTGTCTTGCTGTTTCGCTGCTTGGCTGTTTCTCTGTTTGGCTGTTTCACATTTTTGCTGTTTCACTGTGTCACTGTGTCGTTGTTTCAATGTTTCACTGTTCGGCTGTTTCGCTGTTTTGCTGTTTCACTGTTTCACTGTCTCACTGTGTCGCTGTTTCGCCAATTCATAGTTTCACTCTTTCACTGTTTCAGTGTTTCACTCTTTTGCTGTCTCCCTGTTTCACTGTCTCACTGTTTTGCTGTTCCACTGTTTAATTCTTTGGCTTTTTCACTGTTTCACTACTTCACCGTCTCTCTCTGTCACTGTTTCATGGTTTCACTATCTCACAGTGTCGGTGTCTCGCTGTTTCACTGTTTCACTGTCTCACTGTGTCGCTGTTTCGTGATTTCTATGTTTCGTTGTTTCACTCTTTTGCTGTCTCCTTGTTTCGCTGTCTCATTGTTTCACTGCTTCACTGTTTAATTCTTTGGCTTTTTCACTGTCTCACTGTGTCACTGTTTCGCCGATTCACTGTTTCACTGTTTCACCATTTCAGTGTTTGGCGGTTTTGTTGTTTCGCTGTTTTGTTGTCTCAGTGTCTCCATGTCTCGCTGTTTCGCTGCTTCACTGTTTAACTCTTTGGCTTTTTCACTGTTTCACTGTTTCACTGTCTCACAGTGTTGGTGTCTCTCTGTCTCGCAGTGGCGCTGTTTCGTAATTACTCTGTTTTGCTGTCACACTGTTTCGCTGTTTCACTGTGTCGCTGTTCCACTGCCTCAATGTTTCGCTGCCTCACTGTATTGCAGTTTCAGATTTTCACTGATTCGCTGTCTCACTATTTCACTGCTTCTTTGTCTCACTGTTTCACTGTTTCACTGTCTTGTTGTTTCACTGTCTCGCTGTCTCACTGTTTCGCTGTCTCGCTGTTTTGCTGTCTCGCTGTTTCGTTGTTTCACTGTTTCGCTGTCTCACTGCCTCACTGTGTCGCTATCTCACTGTCTCGCTAATTCAGTGTCTCACTGTGTTGCTATTTCGCTGTCTCACTGTTTCATTGTTTCGCTGTCTCACAGTTTGGCCTTTTCACTGTTTCACTGTCTCACTGTGTCATTTTTTCGCGGTTTCACTGTTTCACTGTCTCCTTTGTCGGTGTCTCACTGTTTCGCTGATTCACTTTCTCACTGTTTCGCTGCTTCGCTGTTTCACTGTTTCGCTGTTTCACTGTTTCACTGTTTTACTGTTTCACTGTGTCGCTTTTTCACTCTCTCACTCTTTCGCTGTTTCGCTGTTTCACTGTCGCTGTTTCAACGTTTCACCGTTCAGCTGTTTCGCTGTTTCACTGTCTCACTGTGTCGCAGTTTCGCCGATTCATAGTTTCACTCTTTTGCTGTCTCCCTGTTTCACTGTCTCAGTGTTTTGCTGCTTCATTGTTTAATTCTTTGGATTTTTCACTGTTTCGCTGCTTCACTGTCTCACTGTGTCACTGTTTTGCAGTTTCACTGTCTCACTGTGTCGCTGTTTTGCAGTTTCACTGTTTCACTGTCTCACAGTGTCGGTGTCTTGCTGTTTCGCTGTTTCACTGTCTCACTGTGTCGCTGTTTCGTGATTTCTATGTTTCGCTGTTTCACTCTTTTGCTGTCTCCTTGTTTCGCTGTCTCATTGTTTCACTGCTTCACTGTTTAATTCTTTGGCTTTTTCACTGTCTCACTCACTGTGTCACTGTTTAGCTGATTCCCTGTTTCACTCTTTCACTATTTCAGTGTTTGGCGGTTTCGTTGTTTCGCTGTTTCGTTGTCTCAGTGTCTCCATGTCTCGCTGTTTCGCTGCTTCACTGTTTAACTCTTTGGCTTTTTCACTGTTTCACTGTCTCACAGTGTTGGTGTCTCACTGTCTCGCAGTGGCGCCGTTTCGTAATTACTCTGTTCTGCTGTCACACTGTTTCGCTGTTTCACTGTGTCGCTGTTCCACTGCCTCAATGTTTCGCTGCCTCACTGTATTGCAGTTTCAGATTTTCACTGATTCGCTGTCTCACTATTTCGCTGCTTCTTTGTCTCACTGTTTCACTGTTTCACTGTCTCGTTGTTTCACTGTCTCGCTGTCTCACTGTTTCGCTGTCTTGCTGTTTTGCTGTCTCGCTGTTTCGTTGTTTCACTGTTTCGCTGTCTCACTGCCTCACTGTGTCGCTATCTCACTGTCTCGCTAATTCAGCGTCTCACTGTGTTGCTATTTCGCTGTCTCACTGTTTCATTGTTTCGCTGTCTCACAGTTTGGCTTTTTCACTGTTTCACTGTCTCACTGTGTCACTTTTTCACGGTTTCACTGTTTCACTGTCTCCTTTGTCGGTGTCTCGCTGTTTCGCTGATTCACTTTCTCACTGTTTCGCTGCTTCGCTGTTTCACTGTTTCACTGTTTCACTGTTTCACTGTTCTGCTGTCTCACTGTCTCACTGTTTTGCTGTCTCACTGTCTCGTTATTTCACGGTTTCACTGTTTCGCTGTTTCACTGTTTCACTGTTTTACTGTTTCACTGTGTAGCTTTTTCACTCTCTCACTCTTTCGCTGTTTCATTGTTTCACTGTGTCGCTGTTTCAATGTTTCACCGTTCAGCTGTTTTGCTGTTTCGCTGTTTCACTGTCTCACTGTGTCGCAGTTTCGCCGATTCATAGTTTCACTCTTTTGCTGTCTCCCTGTTTCACTGTCTCAGTGTTTTGCTGCTTCATTGTTTAATTCTTTGGCTTTTTCACTGTTTCGCTGCTTCACTGTCTCACTGTGTCACTGTTTTGCGGTTTCACTGTCTCACTGTGTCGCTGTTTCGCAGTTTCACCGTTTCACTGTCTCACATTGTCGGTGGTTCGCTACTTCACTGTCTCACTGTGTCACTGTTTCGTGATTTCTATGTTTCGCTGTTTCACTCTTTTGCTGTCTCCCTGCTTCGCTGTCTCACTGTTTAATTCTTTGGCTTTTTCACTGTTTCACTGTTTTGATGTGTTGCTGTTTCAATGTTTCACCGTTCAGCTGTTTCGCTGTTTTGCTGTTTCACTGTGTCGCTGTTCCACTGCCTCAATGTTTCGCTGCCTCACTGTATTGCAGTTTCAGATTTTCACTGATTCTCTGTCTCACTATTTCGCTGCTTCTTTGTCTCACTGTTTCACTGTTTCACTGTCTCGTTGTTTCACTGTCTTGCTGTCTCACTGTTTTGCTGTCTCGCTGTTTTGCTGTCTCGCTGTTTCGCTGTTTCACTGTTTCGCTGTCTCACTGCCTCACTGTGTCGCTATCTCACTGTCTCGCTAATTCAGCGTCTCACTGTGTTGCTATTTCGCTGTCTCACTGTTTCATTGTTTCGCTGTCTCACAGTTTGGCTTTTTCGCTGTTTCACTGTCTCACTGTGTCACTTTTTCACGGTTTCACTGTTTCACTGTCTCCAGTGTCGGTGTCTCACTGTTTCGCTGATTCACTTTCTCACTGTTTTGCTGCTTCGCTGTTTCACTGTTTCACTGTTCTGCTGTCTCACTGTTTTGCTGTCTCACTGTCTCGTTATTTCACGGTTTCACTGTTTTGCTGTTTCACTGTTTCACTGTTTTACTGTTTCACTGTGTCGCTTTTTCATTCTCTCACTCTTTCACTGTTTCATTGTTTCACTGTGTTGCTGTTTCAATGTTTCACCGTTCAGCTGTTTCGCTGTTTCACTGTCTCACTGTGTCGCAGTTTCGCCGATTCATAGTTTCACTCTTTTGCTGTCTCCCTGTTTCACTGTCTCAGTGTTTTGCTGCCTCATTGTTTAATTCTTTGGCTTTTTCACTGTTTCGCTGCTTCACTGTCTCACTGTGTCGCTGTTTCGCGGTTTCACTGTTTCACTGTCTCACATTGTCAGTGGTTCGCTATTTCACTGTCTCACTGTGTCACTGTTTTGTGATTTCTATGTTTCGCTGTTTCACTCTTTTGCTGTCTCCCTGCTTCGCTGTCTCACTGTTTAATTCTTTGGCTTTTTCACTGTTTCACTGTTTCACTGTGTTGCTGATTCAATGTTTCACCGTTCAGCTCTTTCGCTGTTTCGCTGTTTCACTGTCTCACTGTGTCGCAGTTTCGCCGATTCATAGTTTCACTCTTTTGCTGTCTCCCTGTTTCACAGTCTCACTGTTTTGCTGCTTGGCTGTTCCTCTGTTTGGCTGTTTCTCCGTTTGGCTGTTTCGCTGTCTCACTGTCTCAATGACTTGCTGTTTCGCTGCTTGGCTGTTTCTCTGTGTGGCTGTTTCACTTTTTTGCTGTTTCAATGTTTCACCGTTCAGCTGTTTCACCGTTTCGCTGTTTCACTGTGTCACTGTGTCGCAGTTTCGCCGATTTATAGGTTCACTCTTTTGCTGTCTCCCTGTTTCACTGTCTCACTGTTTTGCTGCTTCATTGTTTAATTCTTTGGCTTTTTCACTGTTTCACTGCTTCACTGTCTCACTGTGTCACTGTTTTGCAGTTTCACTGTCTCACTGTGTCGCTGTTTTGCGGTTTCACTGTTTCACTGTCTCACGGTGTCGGTGTTTCACTATTTCACTGTCTCACTGTGTCATTGTTTCGTGATTTCTATTTTTCGCTGTTTCACTCCTTTGCTGTCTCTGCTTCGCTGTCTCACTGTTTAATTCTTTGGCTTTTTCACCGTTTCACTGTTTCGCCGTCTCGCTGTTTCACTGTCTCACAGTGTCGCTGTTTCGTAATTTCTCTGTTTTGCTGTCACACTGTTTCGCTGTTTCACTGTGTCGCTGTTGCACTGCCTCAATGTTTCGCTGCCTCACTGTATTGCAGTTTCAGTTTTTCACTGATTCGCTGTCTCACTATTTCACTGCTTCTTTGTCTCACTGTTTCACGGTCTCGTTGTTTCACTGTTTTGCTGTTTCACTGTTTCGCTGTCTCACTGCCTCACTGTGTCGCTATCTCTTTGTCTCGCTAATTCAGTGTCTCACTGTGTTGCTATTTCGTTGTCTCACTGTTTCGTTGTTTCGCTGTCTCACTGTTTGGCTTTTTCACTGTTTCACTGTTTCACTGTCTCACTGTGTCACTTTTTCGCGGTTTCACTGTTTCACTGTCTTCAGTGTCGGTGTCTCGCTGTTTCACTGATTCACTTTCTCACTGCTTTGCTGCTTCGCTGTTTCACTGTTTGGCTGTTGCAATGTTTCGCTGTTTCACTCTCTCACTGTGTCGCTGTTTGGTGATTTCTCTGTTTCACTGACACACTGTTTTGCTGTTTCAATGTTTCGCTGTTTTGCTGTTTCAATGTTTCGCTGTTACATTGTCTCACTGTTTCACTGCTTTGCTGGTTCGCAGTTTCACTGTCTCACTGTGTCGCTGTTTCGTGATTTTGCTTTTTCACTGCTTCACTGTTTCACTGTCTCACTGTTTCGCTGTTTCGTGATTTTGCTTTTTCACTGCTTCACTGTTTCACTGTCTCACTGTTTCGCTGTTTCCCTGTCTAATTTTTTTGCTGTTTCGCTGTCTCACTGCTTCACTGTTTCACTGTCTCACTGTTTCGCTGTCTCACTGTTTTGCTGTTTCGCTGTTTCAGTGTTTGGCTGTTTTGCTGTTTCGCTGTCTCAATGTCTCACTGTGTCGCTGTTTCGCTGTCTCACTGTTTCGCTGCTTTGCTGTTTCTCTATTTGGCTGTTTCACTGTTTCTCTGTTTCACTGTCTAATTTTTTCGCTGTTTCACTGACTCACTGTTTCACCGTTTCGCTGTTTCATTGTCTCACTGTCTCGCTGTTTCACTGCTTCGCTGTTTGGCTGTTTAGCTGTTACAATGTTTCACTGTCTCACTGTCTCCACGTCTCACTGTTTCGCTGTCTCACTGTTTTGCTGCCTCGCGGTTTCTCTATTTGGCTGTTTCACTTTCTTGCTGTTTCACTGTCTCACTGTGTTGCTGTTTGATTGTTTCACTGTTTCACTGTCTCACTGTGTCGCCGTTTCTTCACTTCAATGTTTCTTTGTCTCATTGCTTCACTGTTTTGCTGTTTTGCTGTATTGCTGTTTCACTGTCTCACTGTGTCACTGTTTATATGTTTCATTGTTTCACTGTCTCACTGTTTCGCTGTCCTATTGTCTCATTGTTTCGCGGTTTCACTGTTTTGCTGTTTCACTGTTTTACTTTTTCATTGTTTCACTGTCTCAATGTGTCACTGTTTCAATGTTTCACCGTTTCGCTGTTTCACTGTGTCACTGTGTCGCAGTTTCGCTGATTCATAGTTTCACTCTTTTGCTGTCTCCCTGTTTCACTGTCTCACTGTTTTGCTGCTTCATTGTTTAATTCTTTGGCTTTTTCACTGTTTCGATGCTTCACTGTCTCACTGTGTCACTGTTTTACAGTTTCACTGTCTCACTGTGTCACTGTTTTGCGGTTTCACTGTTTCACTGTCTCACAGTGTCGGTATTTCGCTATTTCACTGTCTCACTGTGTCACTGTTTCATGATTTCTATGTTTCGCTGTTTCACTCTTTTGCTGTCTCCCTGCTTCGCTGTCTCACTGTTTAATTCTTTGGCTTTTTCACTGTTTCACTGTTTCGCTGTCTCGCTGTTTCGCTGTTTCACTGTCTCACAGTCTCACAGTGTCGCTGTTTCGTAATTTCTCTGTTTTGCTGTCACACTGTTTCGCTGTTTTGCTGTTTCACTGTCTCACTGTGTCACAGTTTCGCCGATTCATAGTTTCACTCTTTTGCTGTCTCCCTGTTTCACTGTCTCACTGTTTTGCTGCTTCATTGTTTAATTCTTAGGCTTTTTCACTGTTTCGCTGCTTCGCTGTTTCGCTGTCTCAATGTCTCAATGTCACACTGTGTTGCTGTTTCGCTGTCTCACTGTTTCGCTGCTTTGTTGTTTCTCTATTTGGCTGTTTCACTGTTTTGCTGTTTCACTGTCTAATTTTTTCGCTGTTTCACTGTCTCACTGTCTCGCTGTTTCACTGCTTTGCTGTTTGGCTGTTTAGCTGTTACAACGTTTCACTGTCTCACTGTCTCCATGTCTCACTGTTTTGCTGCCTCGCGGTTTCTCTATTTGGCTGTTTCACTTTCTTGCTGTTTCACTGTCTCACTGTGTCGCTGTTTCTTCATTTCAATGTTTCTTTGTCTCATTGCTTCACTGTTTTGCTGTTTTGCTGTATTGCTGTTTCACTGTCTCACTGTGTCACTGTTTCGCTGTCTCACTGTCTCACTGTTTCGCTGTCCCACTGTCTCATTGTTTCGCGGTTTCACTGTTTTGCTGTTTCACTGTTTTACTTTTTCACTGTGTCGCTTTTTCGCTGTTTTGCTGTCTCAGTGTCTCACTGTTTTGATGTCTCTCTATTTTGCTGTTTCACTGTTTTGCTGTTTCACTGTCTCACTGTGTCGCTGTTTCGCAGATTCATAGTTTCACTTTTGAGCTGTTTCAGCGTTTGGCTGTTTCAGTGTCTCACTGTTTCCGTGTCTCCATGTCTCGCTGATTCTCTGTTTCACTGGCTCACTGTTTTGCTGTCTCACTGTTTTACTTTTTCACTGTGTCGCTTTTTCGCTGTTTTGCTGTCTCAGTGTCTCATTGTTTTGATGTCTCTCTATTTCGCTGTTTCACTGTTTTGCTGTTTCACTGTCTCACTGTGTCGCTGTTTCGCAGATTCATAGTTTCACTCTTGAGCTGTTTCAGCGTTTGGCTGTTTTGCTGTTTCAGTGTCTCACTGTTTCCGTGTCTCCATGTCTCGCTGATTCTCTGTTTCACTGTCTCACTGTTTTGCTGCTTCGCTGTTTTGCTGTTTGGCTGTTTCCCTGTTTCACCGTCTCTGTGTCTCACTGTCTCAGTGTCTTGCTGTTTCGCTGCTTAGCTGCTTCTCTGTTTGGCTGTTTCACATTTTTGCTGTTTCACTGTGTCACTGTGTCGCTGTTTCAATGTTTCACTGTTCGGCTGTTTTGCTGTTTCACTGTCTCACTGTGTCGTTGTTTCGCCGATTCATAGTTTCACTCTTTCACTGTTTCAGTGTTTCACTCTTTTGCTGTCTCCCTGTTTCACTGTCTCACTGTTTTGCTGTTTCACTGTTTAATTCTTTGGCTTTTTCACTGTTTTGTGGCTTCACTGTCTCTCTGTGTCACTGTTTCGTGGTTTCACTGTCTCACTGTGTTGCTGTTTTGCTGTTTCACTCTTTTGCTGTCTCCCTGTTTCGCTGTCTCATTGTTTCACTGCTTCACTGTTTAATTCTTTGGATTTTTCACTGTTTCAGTGTCTCACTGTTTCGCTGTTTCACTGTCTCACTGTTTTGCTGTTTCACTGTCTAATTGTTTCACTGTTTCGCTGTCTCATTGCTTCGTTGTTTCACTGTTTCGCCGTTTCGTTATCTCAACTGTTTAGCTGTTTCACAGTTTTGCTTTTTCGCTGTTTCACTGTCTCACTGTGTCACTGTTTCGCCGATTCACTGTCTCACTCTTTCACCATTTCAGTGTTTGGCTGTTTTGTTGTTTCGCTGTCTCAATGTCTCAGTGTCTCGATGTCTCACTGTTTCGCTGCTTCACTGTTTAACTCTTTGGCTTTTTCACTGTTTCACTGTCTCACAGTGTCGGTGTCTCACTGTTTCGCTGTTTCACTATCTTGCAGTGTCGCTGTTTCGTAATTTCTCTGTTTAGCTGTCGCACTGTTTCACTGTTTCGCTGTTTCACTCTTTCACTGGGTCACTGTTCCACTGCCTCAATGTTTTGCTGCCTCACTGTATTGCAGTTTCAGTTTTTCACTGATTAGCTGTCTCACTATTTCGCTGCTTCTTTGTCTCACTGTCTCACTGTTTCACTGTCTCACTGTTTCACTGTCTTGCTGTTTTGCTGTCTCGCTGTTTCGCTGTCTCACTGTTTCGCTGTCTCGCTGTTTTGCTGTCTTGCTGTTTCGCTGTATCGATGTTTCGCTGTCTCGCTGTTTTGCTGTCTCGCTGTTTTGCTGTCTCACTGTTTTGCTGTTTCACTGTCTCACTGCCTCACTGTGTCACTATCTCATTGTCTCGCTAATTCAGTGTCTCACTGTGTTGCTATTTCGCTGTCTCACTGTTTCATTGTTTTGCTGTCTCACAGTTTGGCTTTTTCACTGTTTCACTGTCTCACTGTATCACTTTTTCGCGGTTTCACTGTTTCACTGTCTCCAGTGTTGGTGTCTCGCTGTTTTGCTGATTCATTTTCTCACTGTTTTGCTGCTTCGCTGTTTCACAGTTTGGCTGTTGCAATGTTTCGCTGTTTCACTCTCTCACTGTGTCGCTCTTTGGTGATTTCTCTGTTTTGCTGACACTCTGTTTTGCTGTTTCACTGTTCACTGTTTCGCTGTTTCAATGTTTTGCTGTTACATTGTCTCACTGTTTCGCTGTTTTGCTGCTTTGCTGGTTCACAGTTTCACTGTCTCACTGTGATGCTGTTTCATGGTTTTGCTTTTTCACTGTTTCACTGTTTCACTGTCTCCCTGTTTTGCTGTTTCCCTGTCTAATATTTTCGCTGTTTCGCTGTCTCACTGCTTCACTGTTTTGCTGCTGCGCTGTTTGACTGTTTAGCTGTTTCAAAGTTTGGCTATTTCACTGTTTCGCTGTTTCACTCTTTCGCTGCTTCACTGTTTGGCTGTTTAGCTGTTTCAAGTTTTGGCTATTTCATGGTTTCGCTGTTTCACTGTCTCACTGTGTCGCTGTTTCTCTGGTTGACTGTTTCATTCTTTTGCTGTTTCAGTGTTTGGCTGTTCTGCTGTTTCGCTGTCTCAATGTCTCGCTGTTTCGCTGTCTCGCTGTTTCACTGTCTCACTGTTTCGCTGTCTCTGTTTGGTTGTTTCACTTTTTTGTTGTTTGACTGTCTCACTGTGTTGCTGTTTCATTGTTTCACTGTTTCACTGTCTCACTGTGTTGCTGTTTCTTCATTTAAATGTTTTGCTGTCTCACTGTTTCTTTGTCTCACTGCTTCACTGTTTTGCTGTATCGCTGTTTCACTGTCCCACTGTCTCACTGTTTCGCTGTTTCATGGTTTCATTGATTCACTGTTTCACTGTTTCAACATTTCACCGTCTCCCTGATGTTGCTGTTTCGCCGATTCACTGTTTCACTCTTTTGCTGTTTCAGTGTTTGGCTGTTTCGCTATTTCGCTGTCTCAGTGTCTCCAGGTCTCGCTGTTTCGCTGCTTCACTGTTTACCTCTTTGGCTTTTTCACTGTTTCACTGTCTCACTGTGTCACATTTTCGCGGTTTCACTGTTTCACTGTCTCAGTGTCGGTGTCTCGCTCTTTCACTGTCTCACTGTCTCGCTGTCTCACTGTTTCGCTGCTTCGTTGCTTCTCTGTTTGGCTGTTTCACTTTCTTGCTGTTTCACTGTCTCACTGTGTCGCTGTTTCAATGTTTCACTGTTTCACTGTCTCACTGTGTCACTGTTTCTTTGTCTCACTGCTTCACTGTTTCGCTGTTTCGCTGTTTTGCTGCATCGCTGTTTCACTGTCCCACTGTGTCGCTGTTTATCTGTTTTGCTGTTTCACTGTTTCGTTGTCTCAGTGTCTCACTGTTTCACGGTTTCACTGTTTTGCTGTTTCACTGTTTTATTGTTTCAATGTGTTGCTTTTTCGCTGTCTCACTCTTTCACTGTTTCGCTGTCTCAGTGTCTCACTGTTTTGCTGTCTCACTGTTTTGATGTCTCTCTATTTCACTGTTTTGCTGTTTCACTGTTTCACTGTGTCGCTGTTTCGCAGATTCATAGTTTCACTCTTTCGCTGTTTCAGCGTTTGGCTGTTTCACTGTTTCATTGTCTCACTGTCTCAGTGTCTCCATCTCTCGCTGATTCACTGTTTCACTGTCTCACTGTTTTGCTGCTTCACTGTTTCTCTGTTTGGCTGTTTCAGTATTTTACTGTTTCGCTGTCTCAGTGTCTCATGGTCTCAATGTCTTGCTGTTTTGCTGCTTGGCTGTTTCTCTGTTTGGCTGTTTCACTGTGTCGCTGTTTCAATGTTTCACTGTTCAGCTGTTTCACTGTTTCACTGTCTCACTGTGTCGCTGTTTCACTGTTTCGCTGTTTTGCTGCTTCAGTATTTGGCTGTATCGCTGTTTCACTGTCTCACCGTGTCGCTGTTTCGTGATTTCTCTGTTTCACTGTCTCACTGTTTTGCTGTTTCAATGTTTCGCTGTTACATTGCCTCACTGTTTTGCTGTTTCGCTGTCTCACTGCTTTGCTGTTTCACTGTCTCACTGTTTCGCTGTCTCGCTGTCTCAGTGTCTCCATGTCTCGCTGTTTCGCTGCTTCGCTGTTTATCTCTTTGACTTTTTACTGGTTTGATGTTTCACTGTCTCACTGTGTCACTTTTTCCTGGTTTCACTGTTTCACAGTTTCACAGTGTTGACGTCTCACTGTTTTGCTGATTCGCTGTTTCACTGTCTCACTGTTTCCCCGTTTCCCTGTCTAATTTTCACAGTTTGACAGTTTCACAGTTTGGCTATTTTGCTGTTTCGCTGTTTCACTGTCTCAGTGTGTCACTGTTTTGCCGATTCATTGTTTCACTCTTTCGCTGTTTCAGTGTTTTGCTGTTTTGCTGTCTCACTGTCTCAGTATCTCCATGTCTCACTGATTCACTGTCTCACTGTTTCGCTGCTTCGTGGTTTCTCTATTTGGCTGTTTCACCGTTTTGCTGTTTCACTGTCTCAATGTCTCGCTGTTTCACTGTTTCACTGTCTAATTTTTTCGCTGTTTCACTGACTCACTGTCTCACAGTTTCACTGTTTCACTGTCTCACTATGTCGCTGTTTCTCCGGTTCACTGTTTCACTCTTTCGCTGTTTCAGTGTTTGGCTGTTTTGCTGTTTCGCTGTCTCAATGTCTCGCTGTTTTGCTGTCTCGCTGTTTTGCTGTCTCGCTGTTTTGCTGTTTTGCTGTCTCGCTGTTTCGCTGTCTCACTGTTTCGCTGTCTCACTGTTTCGCTGTTTCCCTGTTTGGCTGTTTCACTTTCTTGCTGTTTGACTGTCTCACTGTGTTGCTGTTTCATTGTTTCACTGTTTCACTGTGTCGCTATTTCTTCATTTCAATGTTTCGCTGTCTCACTGTTTCTTTGTCTCACTGCTTCACTGTGTCGCTGTTTATCTGTTTCGCTGTTTCACTGTTTTGCTGTCTCACTGTCTCGCTGTTTCGCGGTTTCACTGTTTTGCTGTTTCACTGTCTCACTCTGTCACTGTTTCGCAGTTTCACTGTCTCACTGTGCCAGTGTTTCACAGTTTCACTGTTTCACTGTCTCGGTCTGTCGCTGTTTTGTGATTTCATTGTTTTGCTGTCACACTGTTTTGCTATTTCACTTTTTTGCTGTTTCACTGTGTCACTGTCTCATTGTTTCACTGTTTCGTTGTTTCGCCGATTCACTGTTTCACTCTTTCGCTGTTTCATTGTTTGGCTATTGGGCTGTTTCACTGTCCCACTGTCTCAGTGTCTCCATGTCTCACTGTCTCACTGTCTCAATGTCTCGCTGTTTCGCTGCTTCGCTGCTTCGCGGTTTCTCTATTTGGCTGTTTCACTTTCTTGCTGCTTCACTGTCTCACTGTGTTGCTGTTTCATTGTTTCACTTTCTCACTGTCGCTGTTTCTTCATTTCAGTGTTTTGCTATCTCATTGTTTTTTTGTCTTACTGCTTCACTGTTTCGCTGTTTCACTGTTTCGCTGTCTCACTGTCTCACTCTCTCACTGTTTCGCTGTTTCACTGTTTTGCTGTTTCACTGTTTCACTGTGTCGCTGTTTCAATGTTTCACTGTTTGGCTGTTTTGCTGTTTCACTGTTTCGCTGTTTCGCTGCTTCAGTGTTTGGCTGTATCACTGTTTCACTGTCTCACTGTGTCACTGTTTCGTGATTTCTCTCTTTCAATGTTTCCCTGTCTCACTGTTTCTTTGTCTCACTGCTTCACTGTTTTGCTGTTTCGCAGTTTCACTGTCTCACTGTGTCACTGTTTCGTGGTTTTGCTTTTTCACTGCTTTGCTGTTTTGTTGTTTCACTGTCTCACTGTTTTGCTGTTTCCCTGTCTAATTTTTTCACTGTTTCGCTGTCTCACTGCTTCGCTATGTCACTGTCTCACTGTTTTGCTGTCTCACTGTTTCACTGTTTTGCTGCTGCGCTGTTTGGCTGTTTAGCAGTTTCAAAGTTTGGCTATTTTGCTGTTTCGCTGTTTCACTGTCTCACTGTGTTGCTGTTTCGCCGATTCACTGTTTCACTCTTTTGCTGTTTCAGTGTTTGGCTGTCTTGCTGTTTTGATCTCTCGCTGTTTCGCTGTCTCACTGTTTCACTGTGTCGTTTTATCACTGTCTCACTGTTTCGCTATTTCACTGTCTCACTGTGTTGCTGTTTTGCAGGTTCATAGTTTCACTCTTTCGCTGTTTCAGTGTTTGGTTGTTTTGCTATTTCATTGTCTCATTGTCTCACTGTTACACTGCTTCGCTGCTTCACTGTTTGGCTGTATAGCTGTTTCACTGTCCAACTGTGTCGCTGTTTCGCCATTTCACTGTTTCATTCTTTCGCTTTTTCAGTGTCTCACAGTGTTGATGTTTTGCAGTTTCACTGTTTCACTGACTCACTGTTTCACTGCTTCACTGTTTCACTGTTTTGTTGTTTCACTGTCTCACTGTCTCGCTGTCTCACTATCGCTGTTTCACTCTCACTTTATCACGGTTTCGCTGTTTCACTGTTTCGCTGTTTCACTGATTCACTGTTTCGCTGTTCCACAGTTTCACTGTTTCACAATTTCTCTGTATCGCTGTTTCGCTGTCTCACTTTTTTGCCCTTTCACTGTTTTGCTGCCTCATTGTTTCGCTGTTTCACTGTTTGGCTGTTTCGCTGCTTCATGATTTCACTGGTTTGCTGTCTCGCTGTCTCACTATTGCTGTTTTACTGTGTCGCTGTTTTGCTGTTTTGCAATTTCACTGTTTCGTTGTTTCTATGATTCACTGTTTCACTGTTTCGCTGTTTCACTGCCTCACTGTTTCGCTGTTTCCCGGTTCCACCTTTTCGCCGTTTCACTGTTTCGCTGTTTCACTGTTTCACAGTCTCTCTGTGTTGCTGTTTCGCTGTCTCACTGTTTCACTGTCTCACTTTTTTGCCCTCTCGCTGTCTCATTGTTTTGCTGTCTCACTGTTTTGCTGTTTCACTGGTTCGCTGTTTTACTGTTTGGCTGTTTCGCTGTTTGGCTGTTTCACTGTTTTGCTGTCTCACTGTCTCACTGTTTTGCTGTCTCACTCTTTCGTTGTCTCATGTTTCGCTGCTTTGCTGTTTCACTGTTTTGCTGTTTCACTGTTTCGCTGTTTCACTCTCTCACTGCTTCACTATCTCACTGTTTTTCTGCCTCACTGTTTTGCTGTCTCACTGTTTCACTGTTTTGCTGTCTCATTGTTTTGCTGTTTCACTGTTTTGCTGTTTCACTTTTGCACTGTTTCGCTGCTTCACTGTCTCACTGTGTCACTCTTTCATGGTTTCGCTGCTTCGCTGTTTCTCTGTTTCATTGTTTGGATGTGTCATTGTTTCGTGGTTTCACTGTTTCTCTGTCTCACTGTTTTGCTGTTTCACCATCTCACTGTTTGGCTGTTTCACTGTAACTCTGTCTCACTGCCTCACTGTGTTGCTGTTTCACTGTCTCCCTATTTTAGAGTCTCACTGTTTCGCTGTCTCACAGTTTCGCTGCTTCGCTGTTTAACATTTTGGCTGTTTCACTGTTTCTCTGTTTCACTGTCTTACTCTGTTGCTGTTTTGCTGATTGACTGTTTAACTCTTTTGCTATTTCAATGTCTCACTGTGTCACTGTTTCGCGGTTTCACTGTTTCACTGTCTCACTGTTTCGCTGTTTCACTGTTTCTTTGCCTCGCTGTTTCACTGTTTCTTTGCCTCACTGTTTCACTGTTTGGCTGTTTCACAGTTTCACTGTCTCACTGTGTTGCTGTTTCGCTGTTTCGCATTTTCACTGTTTCACTCTCTAATTTTTTCGCTGTCTCACTGTCTCGCTGTTTCGCTGTCTCACTGTCTCAGTGTTTCGCTGCCTCACTGTTTCGCTGCTTCACTGTTTGACTGTTTAGCTCTTTCACTGTTTGGGTCTTTCGCTGTTTTGCTGTTTCACTGGGTTGCTGTTTTGCAGTTTCACTGTTTTGCTGTTTCTCTGTTTCACGGTTTCACTGTGTCGTTGTTTCGCAGATCCACCATTTCGCTGTTTCGCCGTTTGCTGTTTCACTATTTTGCTGCTTCGCTGCTTCACTGTTTGACTGTTTGACTGTTTAGCTGTTTGGCTGCTTCGCTATATCGCAGTTTCACTGTCTGACTCTGTCGCTGTTTGTCTGTTTCACTGTTTCGCTTTTTCATTGTTTCACTGTTTCATTGTTTGGTTGTGTCACTGCTTTGCGGTTTCACTTTTTCACTGTTTCACTGTTTCACCATCTCACTGTTTGGCTGTTTGGCTGTAACTCTGTCTCACTGCCTCACTGTGTCGCTGTTTCACTGTCTCCCTATTTTAGTGTCTCACTGTTTCGCTGTCTCACAGTTTCGCTGTTTCGCTGTTTAATGTTTTGGCGGTTTCACTGTTTCTCTGCTTCACTGTCTCACTCTGTTGCTCTTTCGCCAATTCACTGTTTAACTCTTTTGCTATTTCAGTGTCTCACTGTGTCACTGTTCTGCTGTTTCTCAGTTTCACTGTCTCACTGTGTTGCTCTTTCATGATTTCGCTTTTTCGCTGTTTCGCTTTTTCACTGTTTCGCTGTTTCACTCTCTAATTTTTTCACTGTTTCACTGTTTCGCAGTCTCACTGTCTCAATTTCTCACTGTTTCTCTGTCTCACTGCCTCACTGTCTCGCTGTGTCACTGTCTCACTGTCATCCTGTTTCACTGTTTCACTGCCTCACTGTTTTGCTGTTTCGCTGCTTCACTGTTTGACTGTTTAGCTCTTTCACTGTTTGGCTCTTTTGCTGTTTTGCAGTTTCACTGTTTTGCTGTTTCTCTGTTTCACAGTTTCACTGTGTCGCTGTTTCGCTGATCCACCGTTTCGCTGTTTCACTGTTTCTCTGTTTCATTATTTTGCTGCGTCACTGCTTCACTGTTTGGCTGTTTTGCTGTTTGGCTGCTTCACTGTATCGGAGTTTCACTGTCTGACTCTGTCGCTGTTTCGCAGTTTAACTGTTTTGCTATTTCACGGTTTCATTGTTTCGCTGTTTCTTTGCCTCACTG
The DNA here is from genome assembly GCF_017639515.1 of Carcharodon carcharias. Taxonomy (NCBI): domain Eukaryota; kingdom Metazoa; phylum Chordata; class Chondrichthyes; order Lamniformes; family Lamnidae; genus Carcharodon; species Carcharodon carcharias. Next base: position 144,395,767 of record NC_054474.1, read on the forward strand.
TTTCGCTGTTTCACGATTTCACTGTTTTGCAGTTTCACTGTCTCACTGTGTTTCTGTTTCGCTGTCTCAGTGTTTCACTGACTCACTGTCTCAGTATTTCGCAGTCTCAGTGACTCACTGTTTTGCAGTCTCAGTGTTTCACTGTTTCGCAGTCTCACTGTTTCACTGTTTCACTGTCTCAGTGTTTCACTGTTTCACTGTCTCAATGTTTCACTGTCTTATTGTCTCAGTGTTTCGCTGTCTCATTGTTTCACTGTTTCGCAGTCTCAGTGTTTCTCGGTCTCTCCTTTTTGCTGTCTCAGTGTTTCACTGTCTCACTGTCTCATGGTTTCACAGTCTCTGTGTTTCGCAGTCTCAGTGTTTTACTGTTTCGCTGTCTCAGCGTTTCACTGTTTCGCCGTCTCAGTGATTCACTGTCTTAGATTTCACTGTTTTGCTGTATCAGTGTTTCACTGTCTCACTGTCCCAGTGTTTTGCTGTCTCAATGTTTCGCATTCTGAGTGTCTCAGTGTTTCACTGATTAACAGACTCAGTGTTTCATTGGCTCAGTGTTTCACTGCTTCACTCCCTGTGTTTCGCATTCTCAGTGTTTCGCAATCTCAGTGTTTCACATTCTCAGTGTTTCATAGTCTCAGTTTTTCGCTGTCTCTGTGTTTCACTGCTTTATTGTCTCAGTGTTTCAATGTTTTGCTTTCTCAGTGTTTCACTGTCTCAGTGTTTTGCTGTCTAAGTATTTCGCTGCTGCGCAGTCTCAGCGTTTTGCTGTCTCACTTTTTCACTGTTTCTCTGTCCCAGTGCCTTGCTCTCTCAGAGTTTCACTGTTTCGTCATCTCAGTGATTCATTGTCTCAGTGTTTCACTGTTTCGCAGTATCAGTGTTTCACTATCTCACTGCCTTAGTGTTTCACAGTTTCGCTGTATCAGTGTTTCACTGTTTCGCAGTCTCAGTATTTCACTGTCCCACTGTTTCAGTGTTTCACTATTTCGCTGTATCAGTGTTTCACTGTCTCAGTGTTTCACTGTTTCACTGTATCAGTGTTTCTCTGTCTCACTGCCTCAGTGTTTCATTGTTTCGCAGTCTCAGTGTTTCGCTGTCTCAGTGTTTCACTGTCTCAGTGTTTCGCTGTCTCAGTGTTTCGCTGTCTCAGTGTTTCACTGTCTCAGTGTTTCACTGTCTCAGTGTTTCGCTGTCTCAGTGTTTTGCTGTCTCAGTGTTTCACTGTCTCCGTGTTTCACTCTTTCGCAGTCTCAGTGTTTCGCTCTCTCAGTGTTTCACTGTTTCACAGTCTTGGTGTTTCGCTGTCTCGGGGTTCCGCTGTCTCGGGGTTTCGCTGTCTCACTGTTTCGATGTCTTGGTGTTTTACTGTTTCGCTGTCCTGGGGTTTCGCTGTCTCAGTGTTTCGCTGTCTCAGTGTTTCGCTGTCTCAGTGTTTCGCTGTCTCAGTATTTCACTGTCTCAGTGTTTCGCAGTCTCATTGTTTCGCTCTTTCAGTGTTTCACTGTCTCAGTGTTTCAGAGTCTTGGAGTTTCAGGTGTTTCACTGTCTCAGTGTTTCGCAATCTCAGTGTTTCAGAGTCTCGGAGTTTTAGTTGTTTCACTGTCTCAGTGTTTTGCCGTCTCAGTGTTTCAGAGTCTCGGAGTTTCAGGTGTTTCACTGTCTCAGTGTTTTGCAGTCTCAGTGTTTCAGAGTCTCAGTGTTTCAGGTGTTTCGCTGACTCAGTGCTTCACTGTCTCAGTGTTTCGCAGTCTCAGTGTTTCGCAATCTCAGTGTTTCAGAGTCTCGGAGTTTCAAGTGTTTCACTGTCTCAGTGTTTTGCAGTCTCAGTGTTTCAGAGTCTCGGAGTTTCAGGTGTTTCACTGTCTCAGTGTATTGCAGTCTCAGTGTTTCACTGTCTCGATGTTTTGCTGTCTCAGTGTTTCACTGTCTCGGTGTTTCACTGTCTCAGTGTTTCACTGTCTCACTTCTCAGTGTTTCACTGTCTAATTGTTTCGCTGTCTCAGTGTTTCACTGTCTCAGTGTTTCAGAGTCTCATTGTTTCAATGTCTCAGTGTTTCACTGTCTCAGTGTTTCAGAGTCTCGGTGTTTCACTGTCTCAGTGTTTCACTGTCTAATTATTTCGCTGTCTCAGTGTTTCACTGTCTCAGTGTTTCAATGTCTCGGTGTTTAACTGTCTCAGTGTTTCAGAGTTTCGGTGTATCTCTGTTTCACTGTTTCCCTGTCTCAGTGTCTCACAGTCTCAGTTTTTCACTGTTCTGCTGTCTCAGTGTTTCACTCTCTCAGTGTTTCGCAGTCTCATTGTTTCGCTGTCTCAGTGCTTCAGAGTCTCATTGTTTCGCAGTCTCAGTGTTTCACTGTCTCAGTGTTTCACTGTCTCAGTGTTTCAGAGTCTCGGAGTTTCAGGTGTTTCACTGTCTCAGTGTTTCGCAGTCTCAGTGTTTCAGAGTCTCGGTTTGCAGGTGTTTCTTGTCTCGATGTTTCGCAGTCTCAGTGTTTCAGAATCTCGGTGTTTCCGGTGTTTGGCTGTCTCAGTGTTTCGCAGTCTTGGTGTTTCACTGTTTCGCTGTCACGGTGATTCGCCATCTCAGTGTTTCAATGACTCGTTGTTTCGTTGACTCACTGTCTCACTAGTCTCATTGTCTCAGTATCTCGCTCTCATGTTTCACTATTTCACTTTCTCAGTGTTTCGCTGTCTCACTGTTTCAATGTTTCATTCTCCTGGTGTTTTGCTGTCTCAGTGTTTCACACTCTCAGTGTTTCGCTGTCTCAGTGTTTCACTGTCTCAGTGTTTCAGAGTCTCGGATTTTCAGGTGTTTCGCTGCCTCCGTGTTTCACTTTCTCAGTGTTTCGCTATCTCACTTTTCCACTGTCTCACTGTCTCAGTGATTCGCAGTCTCAGTGTTTCACTGTCTCGATGTTTCGCTGTCTCGGTGTTTCACTGTCTCGTTGTTTCACTGTCTAAGTGTTTCACTGTCTCACTTCTCAGTGTTTCACTGTCTAAATGTTTCGCTGTCTCAGTGTTTCAATGTCTCAGTGTTTCAGAGTCTCATTGTTTCGCTGTCTCAGTGTTTCACTGTCTCAGTGTTTCAGAGTCTCGGTGTTTCACTGTCTCTGTTTCAGAGTCTCGGTGTTTCACTGTCTCAGTGTTTCACTGTCTAATTATTTCGCTGTCTCAGTGTTTCACTGTCTCAGTGTTTCAGAGTCTCGGTGTTTCACTGTCTCAGTGTTTCAGAGTCTCGTTGTTTCACTGTCTCAGTGTTTCACTGTCTAATTATTTCGCATTCTCATGTTTCACTGTCTCAGTGTTTCAAAGTCTCGGTGTTTAACTGTCTCAGTGTTTCAGAGTTTCGGTGTTGTCTCTGTTTCACTGTTTCCCTGTCTCAGTGTCTCACAGTCTCGGTTTTTCACTGTTCTGCTGTCTCAGTGTTTCACTCTCTCAGTGTTTCGCAGTCTCATTGTTTCGCTTTCTCAGTGCTTCAGAGTCTCATTGTTTCGCAGTCTCAGTGTTTCACCGTCTCAGTGTTTCACTGTCTCAGTGTTTCAGAGTCTCGGAGTTTCAGGTGTTTCACTGTCTCAGTGTTTCACAGTCTCAGTGTTTCAGAGTCTCGGTTTTCAGGTGTTTCAATGTCTCGATGTTTCGCAGTCTCAGTGTTTCAGAATCTCGGTGTTTCCGGTGTTTGGCTGTCTCAGTGTTTCACTGTCTCAGTGTTTCGCAGTCTTGGTGTTTCACTGTTTCGCTGTCACGGTGATTCGCCATCTCAGTGTTTCAATGACTCGTTGTTTCGTTGACTCACTGTCTCGGAAGTCTCACTGTCTCAGTATCTCGCTCTCATGTTTCACTATTTCACTTTCTCAGTGTCTCGCTGTCTCACTGTTTCAATGTTTCATTCTCCCGGTGTTTTGCTGTCTCAGTGTTTCACACTCTCAGTGTTTCGCAGTCTCAGTGTTTCAGAGTCTCGGTGTTTCAGGTGTTTCGCTCCCTCTGTGTTTCACTCTCTCAGTGTTTCGCTGTCTCACTTTTCCACTGTCTCACTGTCTCAGTGATTCGCAGTCTCAGTGTTTCACTGTCTCAGTGTTTCAGAGTCTCGGTGTTTCACTGTCTCAGTGTTTTAGAGTTTCGGTGTATCTCTGTTTCACAGTTTCCCTGTCTCAGTGTCTCACAGTCTCGCTTTTTCACTGTTCTGCTGTCTCAGTGTTTCACTGTCTCAGTGTTTCAGAGTCTCGGTGTTTCAGGTGTTTCACTGTCTCAGTGTTTCACTGTCTCAGTGTTTCAGAGTCTCTGTGTTTCAGGTGTTTCACTGTCTCAGTGTTTTGCAGTCTCAGTGTTTCAGAGTCTCGGTGTTTCAGGTGTTTCACTGACTCAGTGCTTCACTGTCTCAGTGTTTCGCAGACTCAGTGCTTCACTGTCTCAGTGTTTCAGAGTCTCATTGTTTCACTGTCTCAGTGTTTCACTGTCTCAGTGTTTCACTATTTTGATGTCTCGCTGTCTCACTGTTTCCCTGTCTCAGTGTCCCACATTCTCGGTTTTTCACTGTTCTGCTGTCTCAGCGTTTCGCTGTCTCGGTGTTTCACTGTCTCAGTGTTTCAGAGTCTCGGTGTATCGCTGTCTCGATGTTTCACTGTCTCAGTGTTTCAGAGTCTCGGTGTATCGCTGTCTCAGTGTTTCACTGTCTCAGTGTTTCACTGTCTCAGTGTTTCAGAGTCTCGGTGTATCGCTGTCTCAGTGTTTCACTGTCTCAGTGTTTCAGAGTCTCAGTATATCGCTGTCTCAGTGTTTCACTGTTTCGCAGTCTCAGTGTTTCGACATCTCTGTGTTTCAATGACTCGTTGTTTCGCGGTCTCACTGTCTCACTGTCTCAGTATCTCGCTCTCATGTTTCACTGTTTCACTTTCTCACTGTCTCACTGTCACAGTGTTTCACTGTCTCAGTGTTTCAGAGTCTCGGTGTTTCACTGTCTCAATGTTTCGCATTTTCGGTTTTTCACTGTCTTATTGTTTCGCAGTTTCATTGTTTCGCTGTCTCAGTATTTCACTGTCTCAGTGTTTCAGAGTCTCGGTGTTTCACTGTCTCAGTGTTTCAGAGTCTCGGTGTATCTGTATTTCACTGTTTCACTGTCTCAGTGTCTCACAGTCTCGCTTTTTCACTGTTCTGCTGTCTCAATGTTTCACTGTCTCAGTGTTTCGCAGTCTCATTGTTTCGCTGTCTCAGTGTTTCAGAGTCTCATTGTTTCCTCAGTCTCAGTGTTTCGCTGTCTCAGTGTTTCAGAGTCTCGGAGTTTCAGGTGTTTCACTGTCTCAGTGTTTCGCAGTCTCAGTGTTTCAGAGTCTCGGAGTTTCATGTGTTTCAGTGTCTCAGTGTCTCGCAGTCTCAGTGTTTCAGAGTCTCGGTGTTTCACTTGTCAGTGTTTCAGAGTTTCGGTGTATCTCTGTTCCGCTGTCTCAGTGATTCACTGTCTCAGTGTTTCACTGTCTCAGTGTTTCGCTGTCTCAGTGTTTTGCTGTCTCAGTGTTTCACTGTCTCCGTGTTTCACTCTTTCGCAGTCTCAGTGTTTCGCTCTCTCAGTGTTTCACTGTTTCACAGTCTTGGTGTTTCGCTGTCTCGGGGTTCCGCTGTCTCGGGGTTTCGCTGTCTCACTGTTTCGATGTCTTGGTGTTTTACTGTTTCGCTGTCCTGGGGTTTCGCTGTCTCAGTGTTTCGCTGTCTCAGTGTTTCGCTGTCTCAGTGTTTCGCTGTCTCAGTATTTCACTGTCTCAGTGTTTCGCAGTCTCATTGTTTCGCTCTTTCATTGTTTCACTGTCTCAGTGTTTCAGAGTCTTGGAGTTTCAGGTGTTTCACTGTCTCAGTGTTTCGCAATCTCAGTGTTTCAGAGTCTCGGAGTTTTAGTTGTTTCACTGTCTCAGTGTTTTGCCGTCTCAGTGTTTCAGAGTCTCGGAGTTTCAGGTGTTTCACTGTCTCAGTGTTTTGCAGTCTCAGTGTTTCAGAGTCTCAGTGTTTCAGGTGTTTCGCTGACTCAGTGCTTCACTGTCTCAGTGTTTCGCAGTCTCAGTGTTTCGCAATCTCAGTGTTTCAGAGTCTCGGAGTTTCAAGTGTTTCACTGTCTCAGTGTTTTGCAGTCTCAGTGTTTCAGAGTCTCGGAGTTTCAGGTGTTTCACTGTCTCAGTGTATTGCAGTCTCAGTGTTTCACTGTCTCGATGTTTTGCTGACTCAGTGTTTCACTGTCTCGGTGTTTCACTGTCTCAGTGTTTCACTGTCTCACTTCTCAGTGTTTCACTGTCTAATTGTTTCGCTGTCTCAGTGTTTCACTGTCTCAGTGTTTCAGAGTCTCATTGTTTCAATGTCTCAGTGTTTCACTGTCTCAGTGTTTCAGAGTCTCGGTGTTTCACTGTCTCAGTGTTTCACTGTCTAATTATTTCGCTGTCTCAGTGTTTCACTGTCTCGGTGTTTCACTGTCTCGGTGTTTCACTGTCTCAGTGTTTCACTGTCTCAGTGTTTCAGAGTCTCGGTGTTTCACTGTCTCAGTGTTTCAGAGTCTCGTTGTTTCACTGTCTCAGTGTTTCACTGTCTAATTATTTCGCATTCTCATGTTTCACTGTCTCAGTGTTTCAAAGTCTCGGTGTTTAACTGTCTCAGTGTTTCAGAGTTTCGGTGTTGTCTCTGTTTCACTGTTTCCCTGTCTCAGTGTCTCACAGTCTCGGTTTTTCACTGTTCTGCTGTCTCAGTGTTTCACTCTCTCAGTGTTTCGCAGTCTCATTGTTTCGCTTTCTCAGTGCTTCAGAGTCTCATTGTTTCGCAGTCTCAGTGTTTCACCGTCTCAGTGTTTCACTGTCTCAGTGTTTCAGAGTCTCGGAGTTTCAGGTGTTTCACTGTCTCAGTGTTTTGCAGTCTCAGTGTTTCAGAGTCTCGGAGTTTCAGGTGTTTCACTGTCTCAGTGTATTGCAGTCTCAGTGTTTCACTGTCTCGATGTTTTGCTGTCTCAGTGTTTCACTGTCTCGGTGTTTCACTGTCTCAGTGTTTCACTGTCTCACTTCTCAGTGTTTCACTGTCTAATTGTTTCGCTGTCTCAGTGTTTCACTGTCTCAGTATTTCAGAGTCTCATTGTTTCAATGTCTCAGTGTTTCACTGTCTCAGTGTTTCAGAGTCTCGGTGTTTCACTGTCTCAGTGTTTCACTGTCTAATTATTTCGCTGTCTCAGTGTTTCACTGTCTCAGTGTTTCAATGTCTCGGTGTTTAACTGTCTCAGTGTTTCAGAGTTTCGGTGTATCTCTGTTTCACTGTTTCCCTGTCTCAGTGTCTCACAGTCTCGGTTTTTCACTGTTCTGCTGTCTCAGTGTTTCACTCTCTCAGTGTTTCGCAGTCTCATTGTTTCGCTGTCTCAGTGCTTCAGAGTCTCATTGTTTCGCAGTCTCAGTGTTTCACTGTCTCAGTGTTTCACTGTCTCAGTGTTTCAGAGTCTCGGAGTTTCAGGTGTTTCACTGTCTCAGTGTTTCGCAGTCTCAGTGTTTCAGAGTCTCGGTTTGCAGGTGTTTCTTGTCTCGATGTTTCGCAGTCTCAGTGTTTCAGAATCTCGGTGTTTCCGGTGTTTGGCTGTCTCAGTGTTTCACTGTCTCAGTGTTTCGCAGTCTTGGTGTTTCACTGTTTCGCTGTCACGGTGATTCGCCATCTCAGTGTTTCAATGACTCGTTGTTTCGTTGACTCACTGTCTCGGAAGTCTCACTGTCTCAGTATCTCGCTCTCATGTTTCACTATTTCACTTTCTCAGTGTCTCGCTGTCTCACTGTTTCAATGTTTCATTCTCCCGGTGTTTTGCTGTCTCAGTGTTTCACACTCTCAGTGTTTCGCAGTCTCAGTGTTTCAGAGTCTCGGTGTTTCAGGTGTTTCGCTGCCTCTGTGTTTCACTCTCTCAGTGTTTCGCTGTCTCACTTTTCCACTGTCTCACTGTCTCAGTGATTCGCAGTCTCAGTGTTTCACTGTCTCAGTGTTTCAGAGTCTCGGTTTTTCACTGTCTCAGTGTTTTAGAGTGTTCGGTGTATCTCTGTTTCACAGTTTCCCTTTCTCAGTGTCTCACAGTCTCGCTTTTTCACTGTTCTGCTGTCTCAGTGTTTCACTGTCTCAGTGTTTCAGAGTCTCGGTGTTTCAGGTGTTTCACTGTCTCAGTGTTTCACTGTCTCAGTGTTTCAGAGTCTCTGTGTTTCAGGTGTTTCACTGTCTCAGTGTTTTGCAGTCTCAGTGTTTCAGAGTCTCGGTGTTTCAGGTGTTTCACTGACTCAGTGCTTCACTGTCTCAGTGTTTCGCAGACTCAGTGCTTCACTGTCTCAGTGTTTCAGAGTTTCATTGTTTCATTGTCTCAGTGTTTCACTGTCTCAGTGTTTCACTATTTTGATGTCTCGCTGTCTCACTGTTTCCCTGTCTCAGTGTCCCACATTCTCGGTTTTTCACTGTTCTGCTGTCTCAGCGTTTCGCTGTCTCGGTGTTTCACTGTCTCAGTGTTTCAGAGTCTCGGTGTATCGCTGTCTCGATGTTTCACTGTCTCAGTGTTTCAGAGTCTCGGTGTATCGCTGTCTCAGTGTTTCACTGTCTCAGTGTTTCACTGTCTCAGTGTTTCAGAGTCTCGGTGTATCGCTGTCTCAGTGTTTCACTGTCTCAGTGTTTCAGAGTCTCAGTATATCGCTGTCTCAGTGTTTCACTGTTTCGCAGTCTCAGTGTTTCGACATCTCTGTGTTTCAATGACTCGTTGTTTCGCGGTCTCACTGTCTCACTGTCTCAGTATCTCGCTCTCATGTTTCACTGTTTCACTTTCTCACTGTCTCACTGTCACAGTGTTTCACTGTCTCAGTGTTTCAGAGTCTCGGTGTTTCACTGTCTCAATGTTTCGGCATTTTCGGTTTTTCACTGTCTTATTGTTTCGCAGTTTCATTGTTTCGCTGTCTCAGTATTTCACTGTCTCAGTGTTTCAGACTCTCGGTGTTTCACTGTCTCAGTGTTTCAGAGTCTCGGTGTATCTGTATTTCACTGTTTCACTGTCTCAGTGTCTCACAGTCTCGCTTTTTCACTGTTCTGCTGTCTCAATGTTTCACTGTCTCAGTGTTTCGCAGTCTCATTGTTTCGCTGTCTCAGTGTTTCAGAGTCTCATTGTTTCCTCAGTCTCAGTGTTTCGCTGTCTCAGTATTTCAGAGTCTCGGAGTTTCATGTGTTTCAGTGTCTCAGTGTCTCGCAGTCTCAGTGTTTCAGAGTCTCGGTGTTTCACTTGTCAGTGTTTCAGAGTTTCGGTGTATCTCTGTTCCGCTGTCTCAGTGATTCACTGTCTCAGTGTTTCACTGTCTCAGTGTTTCGCTGTCTCAGTGTTTTGCTGTCTCAGTGTTTCACTGTCTCCGTGTTTCACTCTTTCGCAGTCTCAGTGTTTCGCTCTCTCAGTGTTTCACTGTTTCACAGTCTTGGTGTTTCGCTGTCGCGGGGTTCCGCTGTCTCGGGGTTTCGCTGTCTCACTGTTTCGATGTCTTGGTGTTTTACTGTTTCGCTGTCCTGGGGTTTCGCTGCCTCAGTGTTTCGCTGTCTCAGTGTTTCGCTGTCTCAGTGTTTCGCTGTCTCAGTATTTCACTGTCTCAGTGTTTCGCAGTCTCATTGTTTCGCTCTTTCAGTGTTTCACTGTCTCAGTGTTTCAGAGTCTTGGAGTTTCAGGTGTTTCACTGTCTCAGTGTTTCGCAATCTCAGTGTTTCAGAGTCTCGGAGTTTTAGTTGTTTCACTGTCTCAGTGTTTTGCCGTCTCAGTGTTTCAGAGTCTCGGAGTTTCAGGTGTTTCACTGTCTCAGTGTTTTGCAGTCTCAGTGTTTCAGAGTCTCAGTGTTTCAGGTGTTTCGCTGACTCAGTGCTTCACTGTCTCAGTGTTTCGCAGTCTCAGTGTTTCGCAATCTCAGTGTTTCAGAGTCTTGGAGTTTCAAGTGTTTCACTGTCTCAGTGTTTTGCAGTCTCAGTGTTTCAGAGTCTCGGAGTTTCAGGTGTTTCACTGTCTCAGTGTATTGCAGTCTCAGTGTTTCACTGTCTCGATGTTTTGCTGACTCAGTGTTTCACTGTCTCGGTGTTTCACTGTCTCGGTGTTTCACTGTCTCAGTGTTTCACTGTCTCACTTCTCAGTGTTTCACTGTCTAATTGTTTCGCTGTCTCAGTGTTTCACTGTCTCAGTGTTTCAGAGTCTCATTGTTTCAGAGTCTCAGTGTTTCACTGTCTCAGTGTTTCAGAGTCTCGGTGTTTCACTGTCTCAGTGTTTCACTGTCTAATTATTTCGCTGTCTCAGTGTTTCACTGTCTCAGTGTTTCAATGTCTCGGTGTTTAACTGTCTCAGTGTTTCAGAGTTTCGGTGTATCTCTGTTTCACTGTTTCCCTGTCTCAGTGTCTCACAGTCTCGGTTTTTCACTGTTCTGCTGTCTCAGTGTTTCACTCTCTCAGTGTTTCGCAGTCTCATTGTTTCGCTGTCTCAGTGCTTCAGAGTCTCATTGTTTCGCAGTCTCAGTGTTTCACTGTCTCAGTGTTTCACTGTCTCAGTGTTTCAGAGTCTCGGAGTTTCAGGTGTTTCACTGTCTCAGTGTTTCGCAGTCTCAGTGTTTCAGAGTCTCGGTTTGCAGGTGTTTCTTGTCTCGATGTTTCGCAGTCTCAGTGTTTCAGAATCTCGGTGTTTCCGGTGTTTGGCTGTCTCAGTGTTTCGCAGTCTTGGTGTTTCACTGTTTCGCTGTCACGGTGATTCGCCATCTCAGTGTTTCAATGACTCGTTGTTTCGTTGACTCACTGTCTCACTAGTCTCATTGTCTCAGTATCTCGCTCTCATGTTTCACTATTTCACTTTCTCAGTGTTTCGCTGTCTCACTGTTTCAATGTTTCATTCTCCTGGTGTTTTGCTGTCTCAGTGTTTCACACTCTCAGTGTTTCGTTGTCTCAGTGTTTCACTGTCTCAGTGTTTCAGAGTCTCGGATTTTCAGGTGTTTCGCTGCCTCCGTGTTTCACTTTCTCAGTGTTTCGCTATCTCACTTTTCCACTGTCTCACTGTCTCAGTGATTCGCAGTCTCAGTGTTTCACTGTCTCGATGTTTCGCTGTCTCAGTGTTTCACTGTCTCGTTGTTTCACTGTCTAAGTGTTTCACTGTCTCACTTCTCAGTGTTTCACTGTCTAAATGTTTCGCTGTCTCAGTGTTTCAATGTCTCAGTGTTTCAGAGTCTCATTGTTTCGCTGTCTCAGTGTTTCACTGTCTCAGTGTTTCAGAGTCTCGGTGTTTCACTGTCTCAGTGTTTCAGAGTCTCGGTGTTTCACTGTCTCAGTGTTTCACTGTCTAATTATTTCGCTGTCTCAGTGTTTCACTGTCTCAGTGTTTCAGAGTCTCGGTGTTTCACTGTCTCAGTGTTTCAGAGTCTCGTTGTTTCACTGTCTCAGTGTTTCACTGTCTAATTATTTCGCATTCTCATGTTTCACTGTCTCAGTGTTTCAAAGTCTCGGTGTTTAACTGTCTCAGTGTTTCAGAGTTTCGGTGTTGTCTCTGTTTCACTGTTTCCCTGTCTCAGTGTCTCACAGTCTCGGTTTTTCACTGTTCTGCTGTCTCAGTGTTTCACTCTCTCAGTGTTTCGCAGTCTCATTGTTTCGCTTTCTCAGTGCTTCAGAGTCTCATTGTTTCGCAGTCTCAGTGTTTCACCGTCTCAGTGTTTCACTGTCTCAGTGTTTCAGAGTCTCGGAGTTTCAGGTGTTTCACTGTCTCAGTGTTTCACAGTCTCAGTGTTTCAGAGTCTCGGTTTTCAGGTGTTTCAATGTCTCGATGTTTCGCAGTCTCAGTGTTTCAGAATCTCGGTGTTTCCGGTGTTTGGCTGTCTCAGTGTTTCACTGTCTCAGTGTTTCGCAGTCTTGGTGTTTCACTGTTTCGCTGTCACGGTGATTCGCCATCTCAGTGTTTCAATGACTCGTTGTTTCGTTGACTCACTGTCTCGGAAGTCTCACTGTCTCAGTATCTCGCTCTCATGTTTCACTATTTCACTTTCTCAGTGTCTCGCTGTCTCACTGTTTCAATGTTTCATTCTCCCGGTGTTTTGCTGTCTCAGTGTTTCACACTCTCAGTGTTTCGCAGTCTCAGTGTTTCAGAGTCTCGGTGTTTCAGGTGTTTCGCTGCCTCTGTGTTTCATTCTCTCAGTGTTTCGCTGTCTCACTTTTCCACTGTCTCACTGTCTCAGTGATTCGCAGTCTCAGTGTTTCACTGTCTCAGTGTTTCAGAGTCTCGGTGTTTCACTGTCTCAGTGTTTTAGAGTTTCGGTGTATCTCTGTTTCACAGTTTCCCTGTCTCAGTGTCTCACAGTCTCGCTTTTTCACTGTTCTGCTGTCTCAGTGTTTCACTGTCTCAGTGTTTCAGAGTCTCGGTGTTTCAGGTGTTTCACTGTCTCAGTGTTTCACTGTCTCAGTGTTTCAGAGTCTCTGTGTTTCAGGTGTTTCACTGTCTCAGTGTTTTGCAGTCTCAGTGTTTCAGAGTCTCGGTGTTTCAGGTGTTTCACTGACTCAGTGCTTCACTGTCTCAGTGTTTCGCAGACTCAGTGCTTCACTGTCTCAGTGTTTCAGAGTCTCATTGTTTCGCTGTCTCAGTGTTTCACTGTGTCAGTGTTTCAGAGTTTCGGTGTATCTCTGTTTCACTGTTTCCCTGTCTCAGAGTCTCACAGTCTCGGTTTTTCACTGTCCTGCTGTCTCAGTGTTTCACTGTCTCAGTGTTTCACTGTCTCAGTGTTTCACAGTCTGATTGTTTAGCTGTCTCAGTGTTTCGCTGTCTCAGTGTTTCACTGTGTCAGTGTTTCAGAGTCTCAGTGTTTCACAGTCTCAGAGTTTCACTGTCTCATTATTTCGCTGACTCAGTGTTTCACTGTCTCAGTGTTTCAGAGTCTCGGTGTTTCACTGTCTCAGTGTTTCACTGTCTCACTGTCTCAGTGTTTCACTGTCTCATTGTTTCGCTGTCTCAGTGTTTCACTGTCTCAGTGATTCAGAGTCTCATTGTTTCGCTGTCTCAGTGTTTCACTGTCTCAGTGTTTCAGAGTCTTGGTGTTTCAATGTCTCAGTGTTTCAGAGTTTCGGTGTATCGCTGTCTCAGTGTTTCACTGTCTCAGTGTTTCACTGTCTCATTGTTTCGCTGTCTCAGTTTTTCACTGTCTCATTGTTTCTCTGTCTCAGTGTTTCATTGTCTCAGTGTTTCAGAGTCTCGGTGTTTCACTTTCTCAGTGTTTCACTGTCTCATTATTTCGCTGTCTCATTGTTTCTCTGTCTCAGTGTTTCAGTGTCTCGGTGTTTCACTGTCTCAGTGTTTCTGAGTTTCGGTGTATCTCTGTTTCACTGTTTCACTGTCTCAGTGTCTCACAGTCTCGGTTTTTCCCTTTTCTGCTTTCTCAGTGTTTCTCTCTCTCAGAGTTTCGCAGTCTCATTTTTTCGTTGTCTCATTGTTTCAGAGTCTCATTGTTTCACTGTCTCAGTGTTTCACTGTCTCAGTGTTTCAGAGTCTCGGAATTTCAGGTGTTTCACTGTCTCAGTGTTTCGCAGTCTCAGTGTTTCACTATTTTGATGTCTCGCTGTCTCACTGTTTCCCTGTCTCAGTGTCCCACATTCTCGGTTTTTCACTGTTCTGCTCTCTCAGCGTTTCGCTGTCTCAGTGTTTCAGAGTCTCGGTGTATCGCTGTCTCAGTGTTTCACTGTCTCAGTGTTTCACTGTCTCAGTGTTTCAGAGTCTCGGTGTATCGCTGTCTCAGTGTTTCACTGTCTCAGTGTTTCAGAGTCTCAGTGTTTCAGAGTCTCAGTACATCGCTGTCTCAGTGTTTCACTGTTTCGCAGTCTCAGTGTTTCGACATCTCTGTGTTTCAATGACTCGTTGTTTCGCGGACTCACTGTCTCACTGTCTCAGTATCTCGCTCTCATGTTTCACTGTTTCACTTTCTCACTGTCTCACTGTCACAGTGTTTCACTGTCTCAGTGTTTCAGATTCTCGGTGTTTCACTGTCTCAATGTTTCGCATTTTCGGTTTTTCACTGTCTTATTGTTTCGCAGTTTCATTGTTTCGCTGTCTCAATGTTTCACTGTCTCTGTGTTTCAGAGTCTCGGTGTATCACTGTCTCATTGTTTCACTGTCTCAGTGTTTCACTGTCTCAGTGTTTCGCAGTCTCATTGTTTCGCTGTCTCAGTGTTTCACTGTCTCAGTGTTTCAGAGTTTCGGTGTATCTCTGTTTCACTGTTTCCCTGTCTCAGTGTCTAACAGTCTCGCTTTTTCACTGTTCTGCTGTCTCAATGTTTCACTGTCTCAGTGTTTCACTGTCTCAGTGTTTCGCAGTCTCATTGTTTCGCTGTCTCAGTGTTTCGCTGTCTCAGTGTTTCACTGTCTCAGTGTTTCGCAGTCTCATTGTTTCGCTCTTTCAGTGTTTCACTGTCTCAGTGTTTCAGAGTCTTGGAGTTTCAGGTGTTTCACTGTCTCAGTGTTTCGCAATCTCAGTGTTTCAGAGTCTCGGAGTTTTAGTTGTTTCACTGTCTCAGTGTTTTGCCGTCTCAGTGTTTCAGAGTCTCGGAGTTTCAGGTGTTTCACTGTCTCAGTGTTTTGCAGTCTCAGTGTTTCAGAGTCTCAGTGTTTCAGGTGTTTCGCTGATTCAATGCTTCACTGTCTCAGTGTTTCGCAGTCTCAGTGTTTCGCAATCTCAGTGCTTCAGAGTCTCGGATTTTCAAGTGTTTCACTGTCTCAGTGTTTTGCAGTCTCAGTGTTTCAGAGTCTCGGAGTTTCAGGTGTTTCACTGTCTCAGTGTATTGCAGTCACAGTGTTTCACTGTCTCGATGTTTTGCTGTCTCAGTGTTTCACTGTCTCGGTGTTTCACTGTCTCAGTGTTTCACTGTCTCACTTCTCAGTGTTTCACTGTCTAATTGTTTCGCTGTCTCAGTGTTTCACTGTCTCAGTGTTTCAGAGTCTCATTGTTTCAATGTCTCAGTGTTTCACTGTCTCAGTGTTTCAGAGTCTCGGTGTTTCACTGTCTCAGTGTTTCAGAGTCTCGGATTTTCAGGTGTTTCGCTGCCTCCGTGTTTCACTTTCTCAGTTTTTCGCTATCTCACTTTTCCACTGTCTCACTGTCTCAGTGATTCGCAGTCTCAGTGTTTCACTGTCTCGATGTTTCGCTGTCTCAGTGTTTCACTGTCTCGTTGTTTCACTGTCTCAGTGTTTCAGAGTCTCGGTGTTTCACTGTCTCAGTGTTTCAGAGTCTCGGTGTTTCACTGTCTCAGTGTTTCACTGTCTAATTATTTCGCTGTCTCAGTGTTTCACTGTCTCAGTGTTTCAGAGTCTCGGTGTTTCACTGTCTCAGTGTTTCAGAGTCTCGTTGTTTCACTGTCTCAGTGTTTCACTGTCTAATTATTTCGCATTCTCATGTTTCACTGTCTCAGTGTTTCAAAGTCTCGGTGTTTAACTGTCTCAGTGTTTCAGAGTTTCGGTGTTGTCTCTGTTTCACTGTTTCCCTGTCTCAGTGTCTCACAGTCTCGGTTTTTCACTGTTCTGCTGTCTCAGTGTTTCACTCTCTCTGTGTTTCGCAGTCTCATTGTTTCGCTTTCTCAGTGCTTCAGAGTCTCATTGTTTCGCAGTCTCAGTGTTTCACCGTCTCAGTGTTTCACTGTCTCAGTGTTTCAGAGTCTCGGAGTTTCAGGTGTTTCACTGTCTCTGTGTTTCACAGTCTCAGTGTTTCAGAGTCTCGGTTTTCAGGTGTTTCAATGTCTCGATGTTTCGCAGTCTCAGTGTTTCAGAATCTCGGTGTTTCCGGTGTTTGGCTGTCTCAGTGTTTCACTGTCTCAGTGTTTCGCAGTCTTGGTGTTTCACTGTTTCGCTGTCACGGTGATTCGCCATCTCAGTGTTTCAATGACTCGTTGTTTCGTTGACTCACTGTCTCGGAAGTCTCACTGTCTCAGTATCTCGCTCTCATGTTTCACTATTTCACTTTCTCAGTGTCTCGCTGTCTCACTGTTTCAATGTTTCATTCTCCCAGTGTTTTGCTGTCTCAGTGTTTCACACTCTCAGTGTTTCGCAGTCTCAGTGTTTCAGAGTCTCGGTGTTTCAGGTGTTTCGCTGCCTCTGTGTTTCACTCTCTCAGTGTTTCGCTGTCTCACTTTTCCACTGTCTCACTGTCTCAGTGATTCGCAGTCTCAGTGTTTCACTGTCTCAGTGTTTCAGAGTCTCGGTGTTTCACTGTCTCAGTGTTTTAGAGTTTCGGTGTATCTCTGTTTCACAGTTTCCCTGTCTCAGTGTCTCACAGTCTCGCTTTTTCACTGTTCTGCTGTCTCAGTGTTTCACTGTCTCAGTGTTTCAGAGTCTCGGTGTTTCAGGTGTTTCACTGTCTCAGTGTTTCACTGTCTCAGTGTTTCAGAGTCTCTGTGTTTCAGGTGTTTCACTGTCTCAGTGTTTTGCAGTCTCAGTGTTTCAGAGTCTCGGTGTTTCAGGTGTTTCAATGACTCAGTGCTTCACTGTCTCAGTGTTTCGCAGACTCAGTGCTTCACTGTCTCAGTGTTTCAGAGTCTCATTGTTTCACTGTCTCAGTGTTTCACTGTCTCAGTGTTTCACTATTTTGATGTCTCGCTGTCTCACTGTTTCCCTGTCTCAGTGTCCCACATTCTCGGTTTTTCACTGTTCTGCTGTCTCAGCGTTTCGCTGTCTCGGTGTTTCACTGTCTCAGTGTTTCAGAGTCTCGGTGTATCGCTGTCTCGATGTTTCACTGTCTCAGTGTTTCAGAGTCTCGGTGTATCGCTGTCTCAGTGTTTCACTGTCTCAGTGTTTCAGAGTCTCAGTATATCGCTGTCTCAGGGTTTCACTGTTTCGCCGTCTCAGTGTTTCGACATCTCTGTGTTTCAATGACTCGTTGTTTCGCGGTCTCACTGTCTCACTGTCTCAGTATCTCGCTCTCATGTTTCACTGTTTCACTTTCTCACTGTTTCACTGTCACAGTGTTTCACTGTCTCAGTGTTTCAGAGTCTCGGTGTTTCACTGTCTCAATGTTTCGCATTTTCGGTTTTTCACTGTCTTATTGTTTCGCAGTTTCATTGTTTCGCTGTCTCAGTATTTCACTGTCTCAGTGTTTCAGAGTCTCGGAGTTTCACTGTCTCAGTGTTTCAGAGTCTCGGTGTATCTGTATTTCACTGTTTCACTGTCTCAGTGTCTCACAGTCTCGCTTTTTCACTGTTCTGCTGTCTCAATGTTTCACTGTCTCAGTGTTTCGCAGTCTCATTGTTTCGCTGTCTCAGTGTTTCAGAGTCTCATTGTTTCCTCAGTCTCAGTGTTTCGCTGTCTCAGTGTTTCAGAGTCTCGGAGTTTCAGGTGTTTCACTGTCTCAGTGTTTCGCAGTCTCAGTGTTTCAGAGTCTCGGAGTTTCAGGTGTTTCAGTGTCTCAGTGTCTCGCAGTCTCAGTGTTTCAGAGTCTCGGTGTTTCACTTGTCAGTGTTTCAGAGTTTCGGTGTATCTCTGTTCCGCTGTCTCAGTGATTCACTGTCTCAGTGTTTCACTGTCTCAGTGTTTCGCATTCTGATTGATTCGCTGTCTCAGTGTTACACTGTCTCAGTATTTCAGAGTCTCGGTGTTTCACTGTCTCAGTGTTTCAGAGTTTCGGTGTATATCTGTATCACTGTTTCCCTGTCTCAGTGTCTCAAAGTCTCGGTTTTTCACTGTTCTGCTGTCTCACTGTTCCACTGTCTCAGTGTTTCGCAGTCTCATTGTTTCGCTGTCTCATTGTTTCGCTGTCTCAGTGTTTCGCTGTCTCAGTGTTTCACAGTCTCATTGTTTAGCTGTCTCAGTGTTTCGCTGTCTCAGTGTTTCACTGTGTCAGTGTTTCAGAGTTTCAGTGTTTCTCTGTTTCACTGTTTCCCTGTCTCAGAGTCTCACAGTCTCGGTTTTTCACTGTTCTGCTGTCTCAGTGTTTCACTGTCTCAGTGTTTCACTGTCTCAGTGTTTCACAGTCTGATTGTTTAGCTGTCTCAGTGTTTCGCTGTCTCAGTGTTTCACTGTGTCAGTGTTTCAGAGTCTCTGTGTTTCACAGTCTCAGTGTTTCACTGTCTCATTATTTCGCTGACTCAGTGTTTCACTGTCTCAGTGTTTCAGAGTCTCGGTGTTTCACTGTCTTAGTGTTTCAGAGTTTTGGTGTATCTCTGTTTCACTGTTTCCCTGTCTCAGTGTCTCACAGTCTCGGTTTTTCACTGTTCTGCTGTCTCAGTGTTTCACTCTCTCTGTGTTTCGCAGTCTCATCGTTTCGCTGTCTCAGTGTTTCGCTGTCTCAGTGTTTCACTGTGTCAGTTTTTCAGAGTCTCGGTGTTTCACTGTCTCAATGTTTCGCATTTTCGGTTTTTCACTGTCTTATTGTTTCGCAGTTTCATTGTTTCGCTGTCTCAGTATTTCACTGTCTCAGTGCTTCAGAGTCTCGGTGTTTCACTGTCTCAGTGTTTCAGAGTCTCGGTGTATCTGTATTTCACTGTTTCACTGTCTCAGTGTCTCACAGTCTCGCTTTTTCACTGTTCTGCTGTCTCAATGTTTCACTGTCTCACTGTTTCGCAGTCTCATTGTTTCGCTGTCTCAGTGTTTCAGAGTCTCATTGTTTCGCAGTCTCAGTGTTTCGCTGTCTCAGTGTTTCAGAGTCTCGGAGTTTCAGGTGTTTCACTGTCTCAGTGTTTCGCAGTCTCAGTGTTTCAGAGTCTCGGAGTTTCAGGTGTTTCAGTGTCTCAGTGTCTCGCAGTCTCAGTGTTTCAGAGTCTCGGTGTTTCACTTGTCAGTGTTTCAGAGTTTCGGTGTATCTCTGTTCTGCTGTCTCAGTGATTCACTGTCTCAGTGTTTCACTGTCTCAGTGTTTCGCATTCTGATTGATTCGCTGTCTCAGTGTTACACTGTCTCAGTATTTCAGAGTCTCGGTGTTTCACTGTCTCAGTGTTTCAGAGTTTCGGTGTATCTCTGTATCACTGTTTCCCTGTCTCAGTGTCTCAATGTCTCGGTTTTTCACTGTTCTGCTGTCTCACTGTTCCACTGTCTCAGTGTTTCGCAGTCTCATTGTTTCGCTGTCTCATTGTTTCGCTGTCTCAGTGTTTCGCTGTCTCAGTGTTTCACTGTGTCAGTGTTTCAGAGTTTCGGTGTATCTCTGTTTCACTGTTTTCCTGTCTCAGAGTCTCACAGTCTCGGTTTTTCACTGTTCTGCTGTCTCAGTGTTTCACTGTCTCAGTGTTTCACTGTCTCAGTGTTTCACAGTCTCATTGTTTAGCTGTCTCAGTGTTTCGCTGTCTCAGTGTTTCACTGTGTCAGTGTTTCAGAGTCTCAGTGTTTCACAGTCTCAGAGTTTCACTGTCTCATTATTTCGCTGACTCAGTGTTTCACTGTCTCAGTGTTTCAGAGTCTCGGTGTTTCACTGTCTCAGTGTTTCACTGTCTCACTGTCTCAGTGTTTTAGAGTTTCGGTGTATATCTGTATCACTGTTTCCCTGTCTCAGTGTCTCAAAGTCTCGGTTTTTCACTGTTCTGCTGTCTCACTGTTCCACTGTCTCAGTGTTTCGCAGTGTCATTGTTTCGCTGTCTCATTGTTTCGCTGTCTCAGTGTTTCGCTGTCTCAGTGTTTCACAGTCTCATTGTTTAGCTGTCTCAGTGTTTCGCTGTCTCAGTGTTTCACTGTGTCAGTGTTTCAGAGTTTCAGTGTTTCTCTGTTTCACTGTTTCCCTGTCTCAGAGTCTCACAGTCTCGGTTTTTCACTGTTCTGCTGTCTCAGTGTTTCACTGTCTCAGTGTTTCACTGTCTCAGTGTTTCACAGTCTCATTGTTTAGCTGTCTCAGTGTTTCGCTGTCTCAGTGTTTCACTGTGTCAGTGTTTCAGAGTCTCTGTGTTTCACAGTCTCAGTGTTTCACTGTCTCATTATTTCGCTGACTCAGTGTTTCACTGTCTCAGTGTTTCAGAGTCTCGGTGTTTCACTGTCTTAGTGTTTCAGAGTTTCGGTGTATCTCTGTTTCACTGTTTCCCTGTCTCAGTGTCTCACAGTCTCGGTTTTTCACTGTTCTGCTGTCTCAGTGTTTCACTCTCTCAGTGTTTCGCAGTCTCATCGTTTCGCTGTCTCAGTGTTTCGCTGTCTCAGTGTTTCACTGTGTCAGTGTTTCAGAGTCTCGGTGTTTCACTGTCTCAATGTTTCGCATTTTCGGTTTTTCACTGTCTTATTGTTTCGCAGTTTCATTGTTTCGCTGTCTCAGTATTTCACTGTCTCAGTGTTTCAGAGTCTCGGTGTTTCACTGTCTCAGTGTTTCAGAGTCTCGGTGTATCTGTGTTTCACTGTTTCACTGTCTCAGTGTCTCACAGTCTCGCTTTTTCACTGTTCTGCTGTCTCAATGTTTCACTGTCTCACTGTTTCGCAGTCTCATTGTTTCGCTGTCTCAGTGTTTCAGAGTCTCATTGTTTCGCAGTCTCAATGTTTCGCTGTCTCAGTGTTTCAGAGTCTTGGAGTTTCAGGTGTTTCACTGTCTCAGTGTTTCGCAGTCTCAGTGTTTCAGAGTCTCGGAGTTTCAGGTGTTTCAGTGTCTCAGTGTCTCGCAGTCTCAGTGTTTCACCGTCTCAGTGTTTCACTGTCTCAGTGTTTCAGAGTCTCGGAGTTTCAGGTGTTTCACTGTCTCTGTGTTTCACAGTCTCAGTGTTTCAGAGTCTCGGTTTTCAGGTGTTTCAATGTCTCGATGTTTCGCAGTCTCAGTGTTTCAGAATCTCGGTGTTTCCGGTGTTTGGCTGTCTCAGTGTTTCACTGTCTCAGTGTTTCGCAGTCTTGGTGTTTCACTGTTTCGCTGTCACGGTGATTCGCCATCTCAGTGTTTCAATGACTCGTTGTTTCGTTGACTCACTGTCTCGGAAGTCTCACTGTCTCAGTATCTCGCTCTCATGTTTCACTATTTCACTTTCTCAGTGTCTCGCTGTCTCACTGTTTCAATGTTTCATTCTCCCGGTGTTTTGCTGTCTCAGTGTTTCACACTCTCAGTGTTTCGCAGTCTCAGTGTTTCAGAGTCTCGGTGTTTCAGGTGTTTCGCTGCCTCTGTGTTTCACTCTCTCAGTGTTTCGCTGTCTCACTTTTCCACTGTCTCACTGTCTCAGTGATTCGCAGTCTCAGTGTTTCACTGTCTCAGTGTTTCAGAGTCTCGGTGTTTCACTGTCTCAGTGTTTTAGAGTTTCGGTGTATCTCTGTTTCACAGTTTCCCTGTCTCAGTGTCTCACAGTCTCGCTTTTTCACTGTTCTGCTGTCTCAGTGTTTCACTGTCTCAGTGTTTCAGAGTCTCGGTGTTTCAGGTGTTTCACTGTCTCAGTGTTTCACTGTCTCAGTGTTTCAGAGTCTCTGTGTTTCACGTGTTTCACTGTCTCAGTGTTTTGCAGTCTCAGTGTTTCAGAGTCTCGGTGTTTCAGGTGTTTCAATGACTCAGTGCTTCACTGTCTCAGTGTTTCGCAGACTCAGTGCTTCACTGTCTCAGTGTTTCAGAGTCTCATTGTTTCACTGTCTCAGTGTTTCACTGTCTCAGTGTTTCACTATTTTGATGTCTCGCTGTCTCACTGTTTCCCTGTCTCAGTGTCCCACATTCTCGGTTTTTCACTGTTCTGCTGTCTCAGCGTTTCGCTGTCTCGGTGTTTCACTGTCTCAGTGTTTCAGAGTCTCGGTGTATCGCTGTCTCGATGTTTCACTGTCTCAGTGTTTCAGAGTCTCGGTGTATCGCTGTCTCAGTGTTTCACTGTCTCAGTGTTTCAGAGTCTCAGTATATCGCTGTCTCAGTGTTTCACTGTTTCGCAGTCTCAGTGTTTCGACATCTCTGTGTTTCAATGACTCGTTGTTTCGCGGTCTCACTGTCTCACTGTCTCAGTATCTCGCTCTCATGTTTCACTGTTTCACTTTCTCACTGTTTCACTGTCACAGTGTTTCACTGTCTCAGTGTTTCAGAGTCTCGGTGTTTCACTGTCTCAATGTTTCGCATTTTCGGTTTTTCACTGTCTTATTGTTTCGCAGTTTCATTGTTTCGCTGTCTCAGTATTTCACTGTCTCAGTGTTTCAGAGTCTCGGAGTTTCACTGTCTCAGTGTTTCAGAGTCTCGGTGTATCTGTATTTCACTGTTTCACTGTCTCAGTGTCTCACAGTCTCGCTTTTTCACTGTTCTGCTGTCTCAATGTTTCACTGTCTCAGTGTTTCGCAGTCTCATTGTTTCGCTGTCTCAGTGTTTCAGAGTCTCATTGTTTCCTCAGTCTCAGTGTTTCGCTGTCTCAGTGTTTCAGAGTCTCGGAGTTTCAGGTGTTTCACTGTCTCAGTGTTTCGCAGTCTCAGTGTTTCAGAGTCTCGG
Organism: Carcharodon carcharias; assembly: GCF_017639515.1. Taxonomy (NCBI): domain Eukaryota; kingdom Metazoa; phylum Chordata; class Chondrichthyes; order Lamniformes; family Lamnidae; genus Carcharodon; species Carcharodon carcharias. The sequence goes on from NC_054474.1 coordinate 144,418,093, forward strand.
AGTTTCAGGTGTTTCAGTGTCTCAGTGTCTCGCAGTCTCAGTGTTTCAGAGTCTCGGTGTTTCACTTGTCAGTGTTTCAGAGTTTCGGTGTATCTCTGTTCCGCTGTCTCAGTGATTCACTGTCTCAGTGTTTCACTGTCTCAGTGTTTCGCATTCTGATTGATTCGCTGTCTCAGTGTTACACTGTCTCAGTATTTCAGAGTCTCGGTGTTTCACTGTCTCAGTGTTTCAGAGTTTCGGTGTATATCTGTATCACTGTTTCCCTGTCTCAGTGTCTCAAAGTCTCGGTTTTTCACTGTTCTGCTGTCTCACTGTTCCACTGTCTCAGTGTTTCGCAGTCTCATTGTTTCGCTGTCTCATTGTTTCGCTGTCTCAGTGTTTCGCTGTCTCAGTGTTTCACAGTCTCATTGTTTAGCTGTCTCAGTGTTTCGCTGTCTCAGTGTTTCACTGTGTCAGTGTTTCAGAGTTTCAGTGTTTCTCTGTTTCACTGTTTCCCTGTCTCAGAGTCTCACAGTCTCGGTTTTTCACTGTTCTGCTGTCTCAGTGTTTCACTGTCTCAGTGTTTCACTGTCTCAGTGTTTCACAGTCTGATTGTTTAGCTGTCTCAGTGTTTCGCTGTCTCAGTGTTTCACTGTGTCAGTGTTTCAGAGTCTCTGTGTTTCACAGTCTCAGTGTTTCACTGTCTCATTATTTCGCTGACTCAGTGTTTCACTGTCTCAGTGTTTCAGAGTCTCGGTGTTTCACTGTCTTAGTGTTTCAGAGTTTTGGTGTATCTCTGTTTCACTGTTTCCCTGTCTCAGTGTCTCACAGTCTCGGTTTTTCACTGTTCTGCTGTCTCAGTGTTTCACTCTCTCAGTGTTTCGCAGTCTCATCGTTTCGCTGTCTCAGTGTTTCGCTGTCTCAGTGTTTCACTGTGTCAGTTTTTCAGAGTCTCGGTGTTTCACTGTCTCAATGTTTCGCATTTTCGGTTTTTCACTGTCTTATTGTTTCGCAGTTTCATTGTTTCGCTGTCTCAGTATTTCACTGTCTCAGTGCTTCAGAGTCTCGGTGTTTCACTGTCTCAGTGCTTCAGAGTCTCGGTGTATCTGTATTTCACTGTTTCACTGTCTCAGTGTCTCACAGTCTCGCTTTTTCACTGTTCTGCTGTCTCAATGTTTCACTGTCTCACTGTTTCGCAGTCTCATTGTTTCGCTGTCTCAGTGTTTCAGAGTCTCATTGTTTCGCAGTCTCAGTGTTTCGCTGTCTCAGTGTTTCAGAGTCTCGGAGTTTCAGGTGTTTCACTGTCTCAGTGTTTCGCAGTCTCAGTGTTTCAGAGTCTCGGAGTTTCAGGTGTTTCAGTGTCTCAGTGTCTCGCAGTCTCAGTGTTTCAGAGTCTCGGTGTTTCACTTGTCAGTGTTTCAGAGTTTCGGTGTATCTCTGTTCTGCTGTCTCAGTGATTCACTGTCTCAGTGTTTCACTGTCTCAGTGTTTCGCATTCTGATTGATTCGCTGTCTCAGTGTTACACTGTCTCAGTATTTCAGAGTCTCGGTGTTTCACTGTCTCAGTGTTTCAGAGTTTCGGTGTATCTCTGTATCACTGTTTCCCTGTCTCAGTGTCTCAATGTCTCGGTTTTTCACTGTTCTGCTGTCTCACTGTTCCACTGTCTCAGTGTTTCGCAGTCTCATTGTTTCGCTGTCTCATTGTTTCGCTGTCTCAGTGTTTCGCTGTCTCAGTGTTTCACTGTGTCAGTGTTTCAGAGTTTCGGTGTATCTCTGTTTCACTGTTTTCCTGTCTCAGAGTCTCACAGTCTCGGTTTTTCACTGTTCTGCTGTCTCAGTGTTTCACAGTCTCATTGTTTAGCTGTCTCAGTGTTTCGCTGTCTCAGTGTTTCACTGTGTCAGTGTTTCAGAGTATCAGTGTTTCACAGTCTCAGAGTTTCACTGTCTCATTATTTCGCTGACTCAGTGTTTCACTGTCTCAGTGTTTCAGAGTCTCGGTGTTTCACTGTCTCAGTGTTTCACTGTCTCACTGTCTCAGTGTTTTAGAGTTTCGGTGTATATCTGTATCACTGTTTCCCTGTCTCAGTGTCTCAAAGTCTCGGTTTTTCACTGTTCTGCTGTCTCACTGTTCCACTGTCTCAGTGTTTCGCAGTGTCATTGTTTCGCTGTCTCATTGTTTCGCTGTCTCAGTGTTTCGCTGTCTCAGTGTTTCACAGTCTCATTGTTTAGCTGTCTCAGTGTTTCGCTGTCTCAGTGTTTCACTGTGTCAGTGTTTCAGAGTTTCAGTGTTTCTCTGTTTCACTGTTTCCCTGTCTCAGAGTCTCACAGTCTCGGTTTTTCACTGTTCTGCTGTCTCAGTGTTTCACTGTCTCAGTGTTTCACTGTCTCAGTGTTTCACAGTCTCATTGTTTAGCTGTCTCAGTGTTTCGCTGTCTCAGTGTTTCACTGTGTCAGTGTTTCAGAGTCTCTGTGTTTCACAGTCTCAGTGTTTCACTGTCTCATTATTTCGCTGACTCAGTGTTTCACTGTCTCAGTGTTTCAGAGTCTCGGTGTTTCACTGTCTTAGTGTTTCAGAGTTTCGGTGTATCTCTGTTTCACTGTTTCCCTGTCTCAGTGTCTCACAGTCTCGGTTTTTCACTGTTCTGCTGTCTCAGTGTTTCACTCTCTCAGTGTTTCGCAGTCTCATCGTTTCGCTGTCTCAGTGTTTCGCTGTCTCAGTGTTTCACTGTGTCAGTGTTTCAGAGTCTCGGTGTTTCACTGTCTCAATGTTTCGCATTTTCGGTTTTTCACTGTCTTATTGTTTCGCAGTTTCATTGTTTCGCTGTCTCAGTATTTCACTGTCTCAGTGTTTCAGAGTCTCGGTGTTTCACTGTCTCAGTGTTTCAGAGTCTCGGTGTATCTGTGTTTCACTGTTTCACTGTCTCAGTGTCTCACAGTCTCGCTTTTTCACTGTTCTGCTGTCTCAATGTTTCACTGTCTCACTGTTTCGCAGTCTCATTGTTTCGCTGTCTCAGTGTTTCAGAGTCTCATTGTTTCGCAGTCTCAATGTTTCGCTGTCTCAGTGTTTCAGAGTCTTGGAGTTTCAGGTGTTTCACTGTCTCAGTGTTTCGCAGTCTCAGTGTTTCAGAGTCTCGGAGTTTCAGGTGTTTCAGTGTCTCAGTGTCTCGCAGTCTCAGTGTTTCAGAGTCTCGGTGTTTCACTTGTCAGTGTTTCAGAGTTTCGGTGTATCTCTGTTCTGCTGTCTCAGTGATTCACTGTCTCAGTGTTTCACTGTCTCAGTGTTTCGCATTCTGATTGATTCGCTGTCTCAGTGTTACACTGTCTCAGTATTTCAGAGTCTCGGTGTTTCACTGTCTCAGTGTTTCAGAGTTTCGGTGTATCTCTGTATCACTGTTTCCCTGTCTCAGTGTCTCAAAGTCTCGGTTTTTCACTGTTCTGCTGTCTCACTGTTCCACTGTCTCAGTGTTTCGCAGTCTCATTGTTTCGCTGTCTCATTGTTTCGCTGTCTCAGTGTTTCGCTGTCTCAGTGTTTCACTGTGTCAGTGTTTCAGAGTTTCGGTGTATCTCTGTTTCACTGTTTTCCTGTCTCAGAGTCTCACAGTCTCGGTTTTTCACTGTTCTGCTGTCTCAGTGTTTCACTGTCTCAGTGTTTCACTGTCTCAGTGTTTCACAGTCTCATTGTTTAGCTGTCTCAGTGTTTCGCTGTCTCAGTGTTTCACTGTGTCAGTGTTTCAGAGTCTCAGTGTTTCACAGTCTCAGAGTTTCACTGTCTCATTATTTCGCTGACTCAGTGTTTCACTGTCTCAGTGTTTCAGAGTCTCGGTGTTTCACTGTCTCAGTGTTTCACTGTCTCACTGTCTCTGTGTTTCACTGTCTCATTGTTTCGCTGTCTCAGTGTTTCACTGTCTCAGTGATTCAGAGTCTCATTGTTTCGCTGTCTCAGTGTTTCACTGTCTCAGTGTTTCAGAGTCTTGGTGTTTCAATGTCTCAGTGTTTCAGAGTTTCGGTGTATCGCTGTCTCAGTGTTTCACTGTCTCAGTGTTTCACTGTCTCATTGTTTCGCTGTCTCAGTTTTTCACTGTCTCATTGTTTCTCTGTCTCAGTGTTTCATTGTCTCAGTGTTTCAGAGTCTCGGTGTTTCACTTTCTCAGTGTTTCACTGTCTCATTATTTCGCTGTCTCATTGTTTCTCTGTCTCAGTGTTTCAGTGTCTCGGTGTTTCACTGTCTCAGTGTTTCTGAGTTTCGGTGTATCTCTGTTTCACTGTTTCACTGTCTCAGTGTCTCACAGTCTCGGTTTTTCCCTTTTCTGCTTTCTCAGTGTTTCTCTCTCTCAGAGTTTCGCAGTCTCATTTTTTCGCTGTCTCATTGTTTCAGAGTCTCATTGTTTCACTGTCTCAGTGTTTCACTGTCTCAGTGTTTCAGAGTCTCGGAATTTCAGGTGTTTCACTGTCTCAGTGTTTCGCAGTCTCAGTGTTTCACTATTTTGATGTCTCGCTGTCTCACTGTTTCCCTGTCTCAGTGTCCCACATTCTCGGTTTTTCACTGTTCTGCTGTCTCAGCGTTTCGCTGTCTCAGTGTTTCAGAGTCTCGGTGTATCGCTGTCTCGATGTTTCACTGTCTCAGTGTTTCAGAGTCTCGGTGTATCGCTGTCTCAGTGTTTCACTGTCTCATTGTTTCACTGTCTCAGTGTTTCAGAGTCTCGGTGTATCGCTGTCTCAGTGTTTCACTGTCTCAGTGTTTCAGAGTCTCAGTGTTTCAGAGTCTCAGTACATCGCTGTCTCAGTGTTGCACTGTTTCGCAGTCTCAGTGTTTCGACATCTCTGTGTTTCAATGACTCGTTGTTTCGCGGACTCACTGTCTCACTGTCTCAGTATCTCGCTCTCATGTTTCACTGTTTCACTTTCTCACTGTCTCACTGTCACAGTGTTTCACTGTCTCAGTGTTTCAGATTCTCGGTGTTTCACTGTCTCAATGTTTCGCATTTTCGGTTTTTCACTGTCTTATTGTTTCGCAGTTTCATTGTTTCGCTGTCTCAATGTTTCACTGTCTCTGTGTTTCAGAGTCTCGGTGTATCACTGTCTCATTGTTTCACTGTCTCAGTGTTTCACTGTCTCAGTGTTTCGCAGTCTCATTGTTTCGCTGTCTCAGTGTTTCACTGTCTCAGTGTTTCAGTTTCGGTGTATCTCTGTTTCACTGTTTCCCTGTCTCAGTGTCTAACAGTCTCGCTTTTTCACTGTTCTGCTGTCTCAATGTTTCACTGTCTCAGTGTTTCACTGTCTCAGTGTTTCGCAGTCTCATTGTTTGGCTGTCTCAGTGTTTCGCTGTCTCAGTGTTTCACTGTCTCAATGTTTCGCAGTCTCATTGTTTCGCTCTTTCAGTGTTTCACTGTCTCAGTGTTTCAGAGTCTTGGAGTTTCAGGTGTTTCACTGTCTCAGTGTTTCGCAATCTCAGTGTTTCAGAGTCTCGGAGTTTTAGTTGTTTCACTGTCTCAGTGTTTTGCCGTCTCAGTGTTTCAGAGTCTCGGAGTTTCAGGTGTTTCACTGTCTCAGTGTTTTGCAGTCTCAGTGTTTCAGAGTCTCAGTGTTTCAGGTGTTTCGCTGATTCAATGCTTCACTGTCTCAGTGTTTCGCAGTCTCAGTGTTTCGCAATCTCAGTGCTTCAGAGTCTCGGATTTTCAAGTGTTTCACTGTCTCAGTGTTTTGCAGTCTCAGTGTTTCAGAGTCTCGGAGTTTCAGGTGTTTCACTGTCTCAGTGTATTGCAGTCTCAGTGTTTCACTGTCTCGATGTTTTGCTGTCTCAGTGTTTCGCAATCTCAGTGCTTCAGAGTCTCGGATTTTCAAGTGTTTCACTGTCTCAGTGTTTTGCAGTCTCAGTGTTTCAGAGTCTCGGAGTTTCAGGTGTTTCACTGTCTCAGTGTATTGCAGTCTCAGTGTTTCACTGTCTCGATGTTTTGCTGTCTCAGTGTTTCACTCTCTCAGTGTTTCGCAGTCTCATTGTTTCGCTTTCTCAGTGCTTCAGAGTCTCATTGTTTCGCAGTCTCAGTGTTTCACCGTCTCAGTGTTTCACTGTCTCAGTGTTTCAGAGTCTCGGAGTTTCAGGTGTTTCACTGTCTCAGTGTTTCACAGTCTCAGTGTTTCAGAGTCTCGGTTTTCAGGTGTTTCAATGTCTCGATGTTTCGCAGTCTCAGTGTTTCAGAATCTCGGTGTTTCCGGTGTTTGTCTGTCTCAGTGTTTCACTGTCTCAGTGTTTCGCAGTCTTGGTGTTTCACTGTTTTGCTGTCACGGTGATTCGCCATCTCAGTGTTTCAATGACTCGTTGTTTCGTTGACTCACTGTCTCGGAAGTCTCACTGTCTCAGTATCTCGCTCTCATGTTTCACTATTTCACTTTCTCAGTGTCTCGCTGTCTCACTGTTTCAATGTTTCATTCTCCCGGTGTTTTGCTGTCTCAGTGTTTCACACTCTCAGTGTTTCGCAGTCTCAGTGTTTCAGAGTCTCAGTGTTTCAGGTGTTTCGCTGCCTCTGTGTTTCACTCTCTCAGTGTTTCGCTGTCTCACTTTTCCACTGTCTCACTGTCTCAGTGATTCGCAGTCTCAGTGTTTCACTGTCTCAGTGTTTCAGAGTCTCGGTGTTTCACTGTCTCAGTGTTTTAGAGTTTCGGTGTATCTCTGTTTCACAGTTTCCCTGTCTCAGTGTCTCACAGTCTCGCTTTTTCACTGTTCTGCTGTCTCAGTGTTTCACTGTCTCAGTGTTTCAGAGTCTCGGTGTTTCAGGTGTTTCACTGTCTCAGTGTTTCACTGTCTCAGTGTTTCAGAGTCTCTGTGTTTCAGGTGTTTCACTGTCTCAGTGTTTTGCAGTCTCAGTGTTTCAGAGTCTCGGTGTTTCAGGTGTTTCACTGACTCAGTGCTTCACTGTCTCAGTGTTTCGCAGACTCAGTGCTTCACTGTCTCAGTGTTTCAGAGTCTCATTGTTTCACTGTCTCAGTGTTTCACTGTCTCAGTGTTTCACTATTTTGATGTCTCGCTGTCTCACTGTTTCCCTGTCTCAGTGTCCCACATTCTCGGTTTTTCACTGTTCTGCTGTCTCAGCGTTTCGCTGTCTCGGTGTTTCACTGTCTCAGTGTTTCAGAGTCTCGGTGTATCGCTGTCTCGATGTTTCACTGTCTCAGTGTTTCAGAGTCTCGGTGTATCGCTGTCTCAGTGTTTCACTGTCTCAGTGTTTCACTGTCTCAGTGTTTCAGAGTCTCGGTGTATCGCTGTCTCAGTGTTTCACTGTCTCAGTGTTTCAGAGTCTCAGTATATCGCTGTCTCAGTGTTTCACTGTTTCGCAGTCTCAGTGTTTCGACATCTCTGTGTTTCAATGACTCGTTGTTTCGCGGTCTCACTGTCTCACTGTCTCAGTATCTCGCTCTCATGTTTCACTGTTTCACTTTCTCACTGTCTCACTGTCACAGTGTTTCACTGTCTCAGTGTTTCAGAGTCTCGGTGTTTCACTGTCTCAATGTTTCGCATTTTCGGTTTTTCACTGTCTTATTGTTTCGCAGTTTCATTGTTTCGCTGTCTCAGTATTTCACTGTCTCAGTGTTTCAGAGTCTCGGAGTTTCACTGTCTCAGTGTTTCAGAGTCTCGGTGTATCTGTATTTCACTGTTTCACTGTCTCAGTGTCTCACAGTCTCGCTTTTTCACTGTTCTGCTGTCTCAATGTTTCACTGTCTCAGTGTTTCGCAGTCTCATTGTTTCGCTGTCTCAGTGTTTCAGAGTCTCATTGTTTCACCAGTCTCAGTGTTTCGCTGTCTCAGTGTTTCAGAGTCTCGGAGTTTCAGGTGTTTCACTGTCTCAGTGTTTCGCAGTCTCAGTGTTTCAGAGTCTCGGAGTTTCATGTGTTTCAGTGTCTCAGTGTCTCGCAGTCTCAGTGTTTCAGAGTCTCGGTGTTTCACTTGTCAGTGTTTCAGAGTTTCGGTGTATCTCTGTTCCGCTGTCTCAGTGATTCACTGTCTCAGTGTTTCACTGTCTCAGTGTTTCGCATTCTGATTGATTCGCTGTCTCAGTGTTACACTGTCTCAGTATTTCAGAGTCTCGGTGTTTCACTGTCTCAGTGTTTCAGAGTTTCGGTGTATATCTGTATCACTGTTTCCCTGTCTCAGTGTCTCAAAGTCTCGGTTTTTCACTGTTCTGCTGTCTCACTGTTCCACTGTCTCAGTGTTTCGCAGTCTCATTGTTTCGCTGTCTCATTGTTTCGCTGTCTCAGTGTTTCGCTGTCTCAGTGTTTCACAGTCTCATTGTTTAGCTGTCTCAGTGTTTCGCTGTCTCAGTGTTTCACTGTGTCAGTGTTTCAGAGTTTCAGTGTTTCTCTGTTTCACTGTTTCCCTGTCTCAGAGTCTCACAGTCTCGGTTTTTCACTGTTCTGCTGTCTCAGTGTTTCACTGTCTCAGTGTTTCACTGTCTCAGTGTTTCACAGTCTCATTGTTTAGCTGTCTCAGTGTTTCGCTGTCTCAGTGTTTCACTGTGTCAGTGTTTCAGAGTCTCTGTGTTTCACAGTCTCAGTGTTTCACTGTCTCATTATTTCGCTGTCTCATTGTTTCACTGTCTCAGTGTTTCAAAGTCTCGGTGTTTAACTGTCTCAGTGTTTCAGAGTTTCGGTGTTGTCTCTGTTTCACTGTTTCCCTGTCTCAGTGTCTCACAGTCTCGGTTTTTCACTGTTCTGCTGTCTCAGTGTTTCACTTTCTCAGTGTTTCACTGTCTCATTATTTCGCTGTCTCATTGTTTCTCTGTCTCAGTGTTTCAGTGTCTCGGTGTTTCACTGTCTCAGTGTTTCTGAGTTTCGGCGTATCTCTGTTTCACTGTTTCACTGTCTCAGTGTCTCACAGTCTCGGTTTTTCCCTTTTCTGCTGTCTCAGTGTTTCTCTCTCTCAGAGTTTCGCAGTCTCATTTTTTCGCTGTCTCATTGTTTCAGAGTCTCATTGTTTCACAGTCTCAGTGTTTCACTGTCTCAGTGTTTCATAGTCTCGGAATTTCAGGTGTTTCACTGTCTCAGTGATTCGCAGTCTCAGTGTTTCTCTATTTTGATGTCTCGGTGCCTCACTGTTTCCCTGTCTCAGTGTCCCACGTTCTCGGTTTTTCACTGTTTTGCTGTCTCAGCGTTTCTCTGTCTCGGTGTTTCACTGTCTCAGTGTTTCAGAGTCTCGGTGTATCGCTGTCTCGATGTTTCACTGTCTCAGTGTTTCAGAGTCTTGGTGTATCGCTGTCTCAGTGTTTCACTGTCTCAGTGTTTCACTGTCTCAGTGTTTCAGAGTCTCGGTGTATCGCTGTCTCAGTGTTTCACTGTCTCAGTGTTTCACTGTCTCAGTGTTTCAGAGTCTCAGTATATCGCTGTCTCAGTGTTTCACTGTTTCACAGTCTCAGTGTTTCGACGTCTCTGTGTTTCAATGACTCGTTGTTTCGCGGACTCACTGTCTCACTGTCTCAGTATCTCGCTCTCATGTTTCACTGTTTCACTTTCTCACTGTCTCACTGTCACAGTGTTTCACTGTCTCAGTGTTTCAGATTCTCGGTGTTTCACTGTCTCAATGTTTCGCATTTTCGGTTTTTCACTGTCTTATTGTTTCGCAGTTTCATTGTTTCGCTGTCTCAATGTTTCACTGTCTCTGTGTTTCAGAGTCTCGGTGTATCACTGTCTCATTGTTTCACTGTCTCAGTTTTTCAGAGTCTCGGTGTTTCACTGTCTCAGTGTTTCACTTTCTCAGTGTTTCACTGTCTCAGTGTTTCGCATTCTGATTGATTCGCTGTCTCAGTGTTACACTGTCTCAGTATTTCAGAGTCTCGGTGTTTCACTGTCTCAGTGTTTCAGAGTTTCGGTGTATATCTGTATCACTGTTTCCCTGTCTCAGTGTCTCAAAGTCTCGGTTTTTCACTGTTCTGCTGTCTCACTGTTCCACTGTCTCAGTGTTTCGCAGTCTCATTGTTTCGCTGTCTCATTGTTTCGCTGTCTCAGTGTTTCGCTGTCTCAGTGTTTCACAGTCTCATTGTTTAGCTGTCTCAGTGTTTCGCTGTCTCAGTGTTTCACTGTGTCAGTGTTTCAGAGTTTCAGTGTTTCTCTGTTTCACTGTTTCCCTGTCTCAGAGTCTCACAGTCTCGGTTTTTCACTGTTCTGCTGTCTCAGTGTTTCACTGTCTCAGTGTTTCACTGTCTCAGTGTTTCACAGTCTCATTGTTTAGCTGTCTCAGTGTTTCGCTGTCTCAGTGTTTCACTGTGTCAGTGTTTCAGAGTCTCTGTGTTTCACAGTCTCAGTGTTTCACTGTCTAATTATTTCGCTGTCTCATTGTTTCACTGTCTCAGTGTTTCAAAGTCTCGGTGTTTAACTGTCTCAGTGTTTCAGAGTTTCGGTGTTGTCTCTGTTTCACTGTTTCCCTGTCTCAGTGTCTCACAGTCTCGGTTTTTCACTGTTCTGCTGTCTCAGTGTTTCACTTTCTCAGTGTTTCACTGTCTCATTATTTCGCTGTCTCATTGTTTCTCTGTCTCAGTGTTTCAGTGTCTCGGTGTTTCACTGTCTCAGTGTTTCAGAGTCTCAGTGTTTCAGAGTCTCAGTATATCGCTGTCTCAGTGTTTCACTGTTTCGCAGTCTCAGTGTTTCGACATCTCTGTGTTTCAATGACTCGTTGTTTTTCCCGGACTCACTGTCTCACTGTCTCAGTATCTCGCTCTCATGTTTCACTGTTTCACTTTCTCACTGTCTCACTGTCACAGTGTTTCACTGTCTCAGTGTTTCAGATTCTCGGTGTTTCACTGTCTCAATGTTTCGCATTTTCGGTTTTTCACTGTCTTATTGTTTCGCAGTTTCATTGTTTCGCTGTCTCAATGTTTCACTGTCTCTGTGTTTCAGAGTCTCGGTGTATCACTGTCTCATTGTTTCACTGTCTCAGTTTTTCAGAGTCTCGGTGTTTCACTGTCTCAGTGTTTCACTTTCTCAGTGTTTCACTGTCTCAGTGTTTCGCAGTCTCATTGTTTCGCTGTCTCAGTGTTTCACTGTCTCAGTGTTTCGCAGTCTCATTGTTTCGCTCTTTCAGTGTTTCACTGTCACAGTGTTTCAGAGTCTTGGAGTTTCAGGTGTTTCACTGTCTCAGTGTTTCGCAATCTCAGTGTTTCAGAGTCTCGGAGTTTTAGTTGTTTCACTGTCTCAGTGTTTTGCCGTCTCAGTGTTTCAGAGTCTCGGAGTTTCAGCTGTTTCACTGTCTCAGTGTTTTGCAGTCTCAGTGTTTCAGAGTCTCAGTGTTTCAGGTGTTTCGCTGACTCAGTGCTTCACTGTCTCAGTGTTTCGCAGTCTCAGTGTTTCGCAATCTCAGTGTTTCAGAGTCTCGGAGTTTCAAGTGTTTCACTGTCTCAGTGTTTCACTGTCTCACTTCTCAGTGTTTCACTGTCTAATTGTTTCGCTGTCTCTGTGTTTCACTGTCTCAGTGTTTCAGAGTCTCATTGTTTCAATGTCTCAGTGTTTCACTGTCTCAGTGTTTCAGAGTCTCGGTGTTTCACTGTCTCAGTGTTTCACTGTCTAATTATTTCGCTGTCTCAGTGTTTCACTGTCTCAGTGTTTCAATGTCTCGGTGTTTAACTGTCTCAGTGTTTCAGAGTTTCGGTGTATCTCTGTTTCACTGTTTCCCTGTCTCAGTGTCTCACAGTCTCGGTTTTTCACTGTTCTGCTGTCTCAGTGTTTCACTCTCTCAGTGTTTCGCAGTCTCATTGTTTCGCTGTCTCAGTGCTTCAGAGTCTCATTTTTTCGCAGTCTCAGTGTTTCACTGTCTCAGTGTTTCACTGTCTCAGTGTTTCAGAGTCTCGGAGTTTCAGGTGTTTCACTGTCTCAGTGTTTCGCAGTCTCAGTGTTTCAGAGTCTCGGTTTGCAGGTGTTTCTTGTCTCGATGTTTCGCAGTCTGAGTGTTTCAGAATCTCGGTGTTTCCGGTGTTTGGCTGTCTCAGTGTTTCGCAGTCTTGGTGTTTCACTGTTTCGCTGTCACGGTGATTCGCCATCTCAGTGTTTCAATGACTCGTTGTTTCGTTGACTCACTGTCTCACTAGTCTCATTGTCTCAGTATCTCGCTCTCATGTTTCACTATTTCACTTTCTCAGTGTTTCGCTGTCTCACTGTTTCACTGTTTCATTCTCCTGGTGTTTTGCTGTCTCAGTGTTTCACACTCTCAGTGTTTCGCTGTCTCAGTGTTTCACTGTCTCAGTGTTTCAGAGTCTCGGATTTTCAGGTGTTTCGCTGCCTCCGTGTTTCACTTTCTCAGTGTTTCGCTATCTCACTTTTCCACTGTCTCACTGTCTCAGTGATTCGCAGTCTCAGTGTTTCACTGTCTCGATGTTTCGCTGTCTCAGTGTTTCACAGTCTCGTTGTTTCACTGTCTAAGTGTTTCACTGTCTCACTTCTCAGTGTTTCACTGTCTAAATGTTTCGCTGTCTCAGTGTTTCAATGTCTCAGTGTTTCAGAGTCTCATTGTTTCGCTGTCTCAGTGTTTCACTGTCTCAGTGTTTCAGAGTCTCGGTGTTTCACTGTCTCAGTGTTTCACTGTCTAATTATTTCGCTGTCTCAGTGTTTCACTGTCTCAGTGTTTCAGAGTCTCGGTGTTTCACTGTCTCAGTGTTTCAGAGTCTCGTTGTTTCACTGTCTAAGTGTTTCACTGTCTCACTTCTCAGTGTTTCACTGTCTAAATGTTTCGCTGTCTCAGTGTTTCAATGTCTCAGTGTTTCAGAGTCTCATTGTTTCGCTGTCTCAGTGTTTCACTGTCTCAGTGTTTCAGAGTCTCGGTGTTTCACTGTCTCAGTGTTTCACTGTCTAATTATTTCGCTGTCTCAGTGTTTCACTGTCTCAGTGTTTCAGAGTCTCGGTGTTTCACTGTCTCAGTGTTTCAGAGTCTCGTTGTTTCACTGTCTCAGTGTTTCACTGTCTAATTATTTCGCATTCTCATGTTTCACTGTCTCAGTGTTTTAAAGGCTCGGTGTTTAACTGTCTCAGTGTTTCAGAGTTTCGGTGTTGTCTCTGTTTCACTGTTTCCCTGTCTCAGTGTCTCACAGTCTCGGTTTTTCACTGTTCTGCTGTCTCAGTGTTTCACTCTCTCAGTGTTTCGCAGTCTCATTGTTTCGCTTTCTCAGTGCTTCAGAGTCTCATTGTTTCGCAGTCTCAGTGTTTCACCGTCTCAGTGTTTCACTGTCTCAGTGTTTCAGAGTCTCGGAGTTTCAGGTGTTTCACTGTCTCAGTGTTTCACAGTCTCAGTGTTTCAGAGTCTCGGTTTTCAGGTGTTTCAATGTCTCGATGTTTCGCAGTCTCAGTGTTTCAGAATCTCGGTGTTTCCGGTGTTTGGCTGTCTCAGTGTTTCACTGTCTCAGTGTTTCGCAGTCTTGGTGTTTCACTTTTTCGCTGTCACGGTGATTCGCCATCTCAGTGTTTCAATGACTCGTTGTTTCATTGACTCACTGTCTCAGAAGTCTCACTGTCTCAGTATCTCGCTCTCATGTTTCACTATTTCACTTTCTCAGTGTCTCGCTGTCTCACTGTTTCAATGTTTCATTCTCCCGGTGTTTTGCTGTCTCAGTGTTTCACACTCTCAGTGTTTCGCAGTCTCAGTGTTTCAGAGTCTCGGTGTTTCAGGTGTTTCGCTGCCTCTGTGTTTCACTCTCTCAGTGTTTCGCTGTCTCACTTTTCCACTGTCTCACTGTCTCAGTGATTCGCAGTCTCAGTGTTTCACTGTCTCAGTGTTTCAGAGTCTCGGTGTTTCACTGTCTCAGTGTTTCAGAGTTTCGGTGTATCTCTGTTTCACAGTTTCCCTGTCTCAGTGTCTCACAGTCTCGCTTTTTCACTGTTCTGCTGTCTCAGTGTTTCACTGTCTCAGTGTTTCAGAGTCTCGGTGTTTCAGGTGTTTCGCTGTCTCAGTGTTTCACTGTCCCATTATTTCGCTGTCTCAGTGTTTCACTGTCTCAGTGTTTCAGAGTCTTGGATTTTCAGGTGTTTCACTGTCTCAGTGTTTCGCAGTCTGTGTTTCAGAGTCTCTGTGTTTCAGGTGTTTCACTGTCTCAGTGTTTTGCAGTCTCAGTGTTTCAGAATCTCGGTGTTTCACTGTCTCAGTGTTTCAGAGTTTCGGTGTATCTCTGTTTCGCTGTCTCAGTGTTTCACTGTCTCAGTGTTTCGCAGTCTCAGTGTTTCAGGTGTTTCGCTGACTCAGTGCTTCACTGTCTCAGTGTTTCGCAGTCTCAGTGTTTCGCAATCTCAGTGTTTCAGAGTCTCGGAGTTTCAAGTGTTTCACTGTCTCAGTGTTTTGCAGTCTCAGTGTTTCACTGTCTCGATGTTTTGCTGTCTCAGTGTTTCACTGTCTCGGTGTTTCACTGTCTCAGTGTTTCACTGTCTCACTTCTCAGTGTTTCACTGTCTAATTGTTTCGCTGTCTCAGTGTTTCACTGTCTCAGTGTTTCAGAATCTCGGAATTTCAGGTGTTTCACTGTCTCAGTGTTTCGCAGTCTCAGTGTTTCACTATTTTGATGTCTCGCTGCCTCACTGTTTCCCTGTCTCAGTGTCCCACTTTCTCGGTTTTTCACTGTTCTGCTGTCTCAGCGTTTCGCTGTCTCGGTGTTTCACTGTCTCAGTGTTTCAGAGTCTCGGTGTATCGCTGTCTCGATGTTTCACTGTCTCAGTGTTTCAGAGTCTCGGTGTATCGCTGTCTCAGTGTTTCACTGACTCAGTGTTTCACTGTCTCAGTGTTTCAGAGTCTCGGTGTATCGCTGTCTCAGTGTTTCACTGTCTCAGTGTTTCACTGTCTCAGTGTTTCAGAGTCTCAGTATATCGCTGTCTCAGTGTTTCAACGTTTCGCAGTCTCAGTGTTTCGACATCTCTGTGTTTCAATGACTCGTTGTTTCGCGGACTCACTGTCTCACTGTCTCAGTATCTCGCTCTCATGTTTCACTGTTTCACTTTCTCACTGTCTCACTGTCACAGTGTTTCACTGTCTCAGTGTTTCAGAGTCTCGGTGTTTCACTGTCTCAATGTTTCGCATTTTCGGTTTTTCACTGTCTTATTGTTTCGCAGTTTCATTGTTTCGCTGTCTCAATGTTTCACTGTCTCTGTGTTTCAGTGTCTAGGTGTATCACTGTCTCATTGTTTCACTGTCTCAGTTTTTCAGAGTCTCGGTGTTTCACTGTCTCAGTGTTTCACTGTCTCAGTGTTTCACTGTCTCAGTGTTTCGCAGTCTCATTGTTTCGCTGTCTCAGTGTTTCACTGTCTCAGTGTTTCAGAGTTTCGGTGTATCTCTGTTTCACTGTTTCCCTGTCTCAGTGTCTAACAGTCTCGCTTTTTCACTGTTCTGCTGTCTCAGTGTTTCACTGTCTCAGTGTTTCACTGTCTCAGTGTTTCGCAGTCTCATTGTTTCGCTGTCTCAGTGTTTCGCTGTCTCAGTGTTTCACTGTCTCAGTGTTTCGCAGTCTCATTGTTTCGCTCTTTCAGTGTTTCACTGTCTCAGTGTTTCAGAGTCTTGGAGTTTCAGGTGTTTCACTGTCTCAGTGTTTCGCAATCTCAGTGTTTCAGAGTCTCGGAGTTTCAGGTGTTTCACTGTCTCAGTGTTTCGCAGTCTCAGTGTTTCAGAGTCTCGGTTTGCAGGTGTTTCTTGTCTCGATGTTTCGCAGTCTCAGTGTTTCAGAATCTCGGTGTTTCCGGTGTTTGGCTGTCTCAGTGTTTCGCCATCTCAGTGTTTCAATGACTCGTTGTTTCATTTACTCACTGTCTCACTAGTCTCACTGTCTCAGTATCCCGCTCTCATGTTTCACTATTTCACTTTCTCAAGGTTTCGCTGTCTCACTGTTTCAATGTTTCATTCTCCTGGTGTTTTGCTGTCTCAGTGTTTCACACTCTCAGTGTTTCGCTGTCTCAGTGTTTCACTGTCTCAGTGTTTCAGAGTCTCGGATTTTCAGGTGTTTCGCTGCCTCCGTGTTTCACTTTCTCAGTGTTTCGCTATCTCACTTTTCCACTGTCTCACTGTCTCAGTGATTCGCAGTCTCAGTGTTTCACTGTCTCGATGTTTCGCTGTCTCAGTGTTTCACAGTCTCGTTGTTTCACTGTCTAAGTGTTTCACTGTCTCACTTCTCAGTGTTTCACTGTCTAAATGTTTCGCTGTCTCAGTGTTTCAATGTCTCAGTGTTTCAGAGTCTCATTGTTTCGCAGTCTCAGTGTTTCACTGTCTCAGTGTTTCACTGTCTCAGTGTTTCAGAGTCTCGGAGTTTCAGGTGTTTCACTGTCTCAGTGTTTCGCAGTCTCAGTGTTTCAGAGTCTCGGTTTGCAGGTGTTTCTTGTCTCGATGTTTCGCAGTCTGAGTGTTTCAGAATCTCGGTGTTTCCGGTGTTTGGCTGTCTCAGTGTTTCGCAGTCTTGGTGTTTCACTGTTTCGCTGTCACGGTGATTCGCCATCTCAGTGTTTCAATGACTCGTTGTTTCGTTGACTCACTGTCTCACTAGTCTCATTGTCTCAGTATCTCGCTCTCATGTTTCACTATTTCACTTTCTCAGTGTTTCGCTGTCTCACTGTTTCAATGTTTCATTCTCCTGGTGTTTTGCTGTCTCAGTGTTTCACACTCTCAGTGTTTCGCTGTCTCAGTGTTTCACTGTCTCAGTGTTTCAGAGTCTCGGATTTTCAGGTGTTTCGCTGCCTCCGTGTTTCACTTTCTCAGTGTTTCGCTATCTCACTTTTCCACTGTCTCACTGTCTCAGTGATTCGCAGTCTCAGTGTTTCACTGTCTCGATGTTTCGCTGTCTCAGTGTTTCACAGTCTCGTTGTTTCACTGTCTAAGTGTTTCACTGTCTCACTTCTCAGTGTTTCACTGTCTAAATGTTTCGCTGTCTCAGTGTTTCAATGTCTCAGTGTTTCAGAGTCTCATTGTTTCGCTGTCTCAGTGTTTCACTGTCTCAGTGTTTCAGAGTCTCGGTGTTTCACTGTCTCAGTGTTTCACTGTCTAATTATTTCGCTGTCTCAGTGTTTCACTGTCTCAGTGTTTCAGAGTCTCGGTGTTTCACTGTCTCAGTGTTTCAGAGTCTCGTTGTTTCACTGTCTAAGTGTTTCACTGTCTCACTTCTCAGTGTTTCACTGTCTAAATGTTTCGCTGTCTCAGTGTTTCAATGTCTCAGTGTTTCAGAGTCTCATTGTTTCGCTGTCTCAGTGTTTCACTGTCTCAGTGTTTCAGAGTCTCGGTGTTTCACTGTCTCAGTGTTTCACTGTCTAATTATTTCGCTGTCTCAGTGTTTCACTGTCTCAGTGTTTCAGAGTCTCGGTGTTTCACTGTCTCAGTGTTTCAGAGTCTCGTTGTTTCACTGTCTCAGTGTTTCACTGTCTAATTATTTCGCATTCTCATGTTTCACTGTCTCAGTGTTTTAAAGGCTCGGTGTTTAACTGTCTCAGTGTTTCAGAGTTTCGGTGTTGTCTCTGTTTCACTGTTTCCCTGTCTCAGTGTCTCACAGTCTCGGTTTTTCACTGTTCTGCTGTCTCAGTGTTTCACTCTCTCAGTGTTTCGCAGTCTCATTGTTTCGCTTTCTCAGTGCTTCAGAGTCTCATTGTTTCGCAGTCTCAGTGTTTCACCGTCTCAGTGTTTCACTGTCTCAGTGTTTCAGAGTCTCGGAGTTTCAGGTGTTTCACTGTCTCAGTGTTTCACAGTCTCAGTGTTTCAGAGTCTCGGTTTTCAGGTGTTTCAATGTCTCGATGTTTCGCAGTCTCAGTGTTTCAGAATCTCGGTGTTTCCGGTGTTTGGCTGTCTCAGTGTTTCACTGTCTCAGTGTTTCGCAGTCTTGGTGTTTCACTTTTTCGCTGTCACGGTGATTCGCCATCTCAGTGTTTCAATGACTCGTTGTTTCATTGACTCACTGTCTCAGAAGTCTCACTGTCTCAGTATCTCGCTCTCATGTTTCACTATTTCACTTTCTCAGTGTCTCGCTGTCTCACTGTTTCAATGTTTCATTCTCCCGGTGTTTTGCTGTCTCAGTGTTTCACACTCTCAGTGTTTCGCAGTCTCAGTGTTTCAGAGTCTCGGTGTTTCAGGTGTTTCGCTGCCTCTGTGTTTCACTCTCTCAGTGTTTCGCTGTCTCACTTTTCCACTGTCTCACTGTCTCAGTGATTCGCAGTCTCAGTGTTTCACTGTCTCAGTGTTTCAGAGTCTCGGTGTTTCACTGTCTCAGTGTTTCAGAGTTTCGGTGTATCTCTGTTTCACAGTTTCCCTGTCTCAGTGTCTCACAGTCTCGCTTTTTCACTGTTCTGCTGTCTCAGTGTTTCACTGTCTCAGTGTTTCAGAGTCTCGGTGTTTCAGGTGTTTCGCTGTCTCAGTGTTTCACTGTCCCATTATTTCGCTGTCTCAGTGTTTCACTGTCTCAGTGTTTCAGAGTCTTGGATTTTCAGGTGTTTCACTGTCTCAGTGTTTCGCAGTCTGTGTTTCAGAGTCTCTGTGTTTCAGGTGTTTCACTGTCTCAGTGTTTTGCAGTCTCAGTGTTTCAGAATCTCGGTGTTTCACTGTCTCAGTGTTTCAGAGTTTCGGTGTATCTCTGTTTCGCTGTCTCAGTGTTTCACTGTCTCAGTGTTTCGCAGTCTCAGTGTTTCAGGTGTTTCGCTGACTCAGTGCTTCACTGTCTCAGTGTTTCGCAGTCTCAGTGTTTCGCAATCTCAGTGTTTCAGAGTCTCGGAGTTTCAAGTGTTTCACTGTCTCAGTGTTTTGCAGTCTCAGTGTTTCACTGTCTCGATGTTTTGCTGTCTCAGTGTTTCACTGTCTCGGTGTTTCACTGTCTCAGTGTTTCACTGTCTCACTTCTCAGTGTTTCACTGTCTAATTGTTTCGCTGTCTCAGTGTTTCACTGTCTCAGTGTTTCAGAATCTCGGAATTTCAGGTGTTTCACTGTCTCAGTGTTTCGCAGTCTCAGTGTTTCACTATTTTGATGTCTCGCTGCCTCACTGTTTCCCTGTCTCAGTGTCCCACTTTCTCGGTTTTTCACTGTTCTGCTGTCTCAGCGTTTCGCTGTCTCGGTGTTTCACTGTCTCAGTGTTTCAGAGTCTCGGTGTATCGCTGTCTCGATGTTTCACTGTCTCAGTGTTTCAGAGTCTCGGTGTATCGCTGTCTCAGTGTTTCACTGTCTCAGTGTTTCACTGTCTCAGTGTTTCAGAGTCTCAGTATATCGCTGTCTCAGTGTTTCAACGTTTCGCAGTCTCAGTGTTTCGACATCTCTGTGTTTCAATGACTCGTTGTTTCGCGGACTCACTGTCTCACTGTCTCAGTATCTCGCTCTCATGTTTCACTGTTTCACTTTCTCACTGTCTCACTGTCACAGTGTTTCACTGTCTCAGTGTTTCAGAGTCTCGGTGTTTCACTGTCTCAATGTTTCGCATTTTCGGTTTTTCACTGTCTTATTGTTTCGCAGTTTCATTGTTTCGCTGTCTCAATGTTTCACTGTCTCTGTGTTTCAGTGTCTCGGTGTATCACTGTCTCATTGTTTCACTGTCTCAGTTTTTCAGAGTCTCGGTGTTTCTCTGTCTCAGTGTTTCACTGTCTCAGTGTTTCACTGTCTCAGTGTTTCGCAGTCTCATTGTTTCGCTGTCTCAGTGTTTCACTGTCTCAGTGTTTCAGAGTTTCGGTGTATCTCTGTTTCACTGTTTCCCTGTCTCAGTGTCTAACAGTCTCGCTTTTTCACTGTTCTGCTGTCTCAGTGTTTCACTGTCTCAGTGTTTCACTGTCTCAGTGTTTCGCAGTCTCATTGTTTCGCTGTCTCAGTGTTTCGCTGTCTCAGTGTTTCACTGTCTCAGTGTTTCGCAGTCTCATTGTTTCGCTCTTTCAGTGTTTCACTGTCTCAGTGTTTCAGAGTCTTGGAGTTTCAGGTGTTTCACTGTCTCAGTGTTTTGCAATCTCAGTGTTTCAGAGTCTCGGAGTTTCAGGTGTTTCACTGTCTCAGTGTTTCGCAGTCTCAGTGTTTCAGAGTCTCGGTTTGCAGGTGTTTCTTGTCTCGATGTTTCGCAGTCTCAGTGTTTCAGAATCTCGGTGTTTCCGGTGTTTGGCTGTCTCAGTGTTTCGCCATCTCAGTGTTTCAATGACTCGTTGTTTCATTTACTCACTGTCTCACTAGTCTCACTGTCTCAGTATCCCGCTCTCATGTTTCACTATTTCACTTTCTCAAGGTTTCGCTGTCTCACTGTTTCAATGTTTCATTCTCCTGGTGTTTTGCTGTCTCAGTGTTTCACACTCTCAGTGTTTCGCTGTCTCAGTGTTTCACTGTCTCAGTGTTTCAGAGTCTCGGATTTTCAGGTGTTTCGCTGCCTCCGTGTTTCACTTTCTCAGTGTTTCGCTATCTCACTTTTCCACTGTCTCACTGTCTCAGTGATTCGCAGTCTCAGTGTTTCACTGTCTCGATGTTTCGCTGTCTCAGTGTTTCACAGTCTCGTTGTTTCACTGTCTAAGTGTTTCACTGTCTCACTTCTCAGTGTTTCACTGTCTAAATGTTTCGCTGTCTCAGTGTTTCAATGTCTCAGTGTTTCAGAGTCTCATTGTTTCGCTGTCTCAGTGTTTCACTGTCTCAGTGTTTCAGAGTCTCGGTGTTTCACTGTCTCAGTGTTTCAGAGTCTCGGTGTTTCACTGTCTCAGTGTTGCACTGTCTAATTATTTCGCTGTCTCAGTGTTTCACTGTCTCAGTGTTTCAGAGTCTCGGTGTTTCACTGTCTCAGTGTTTCAGAGTCTCGTTGTTTCACTGTCTCAGTGTTTCACTGTCTAATTATTTCGCTGTCTCATGTTTCACTGTCTCAGTGTTTCAGAGTCTCGGTGTTTCACTGTCTCAGTGTTTCAGAGTCTCGTTGTTTCACTGTCTCAGTGTTTCACTGTCTAATTATTTCGCTGTCTCATGTTTCACTGTCTCAGTGTTTCAAAGTCTCGGTGTTTAACTGTCTCAGTGTTTCAGAGTTTCGGTGTTGTCTCTGTTTCACTGTTTCCCTGTCTCAGTGTCTCACAGTCTCGGTTTTTCACTGTTCTGCTGTCTCAGTGTTTCACTCTCTCTGTGTTTCGCAGTCTCATTGTTTCGCTTTCTCAGTGTTTCACTGTCTCAGTGTTTCAGAGTCTCGGTGTTTCACTGTCTCAGTGTTTCAGAGTCTCGGTGTTTCACTGTCTCAGTGTTTCACTGTCTAATTATTTCGCTCTCTCAGTGTTTCACTGTCTCAGTGTTTCAGAGTCTCGTTGTTTCACTGTCTCAGTGTTTCACTGTCTAATTATTTCGCTGTCTCATATTTCACTGTCTCAGTGTTTCAAAGTCTCGGTGTTTAACTGTCTCAGTGTTTCAGAGTTTCGGTGTTGTCTCTGTTTCACTGTTTCCCTGTCTCAGTGTTTCACAGTCTCGGTTTTTCACTGTTCTGCTGTCTCAGTGTTTCACTCTCTCATTGTTTCGCAGTCTCATTGTTTCACTTTCTCAGTGCTTCAGAGTCTCATTGTTTCGCAGTCTCAGTGTTTCACTGTCTCAGTGTTTCACTGTCTCAGTGTTTCAGAGTCTCGGAGTTTCAGGTGTTTCACTGTCTCAGTGTTTCGCAGTCTCAGTGTTTCAGAGTCTCGGTTTTCAGGTGTTTGGCTGTCTCAGTGTTTCACCGTCTCAGTGTTTCGCAGTCTTGGTGTTTCACTGTTTCGCGGTCACGGTGATTCGCCATCTCAGTGTTTCAATGACTCGTTGTTTCGTTGACTCACTGTCTCAGAAGTCTCACTGTCTCAGTATCTCGCTCTCATGTTTCACTATTTCACTTTCTCAGTGTCTCGCTGTCTCACTGTTTCAATGTTTCATTCTCCTGGTGTTTTGCTGTCTCAGTGTTTCACACTCTCAGTGTTTCGCAGTCTCAGTGTTTCAGAGTCTCGGTGTTTCAGGTGTTTCGCTGCCTCTGTGTTTCACTCTCTCAGTGTTTCGCTGTCTCACTTTTCCACTGTCTCACTGTCTCAGTGATTCGCAGTCTCAGTGTTTCACTGTCTCAGTGTTTCAGAGTCTCGGTGTTTCACTGTCTCAGTGTTTCAGAGTTTCGGTGTATCTATGTTTCACAGTTTCCCTGTCTCAGTGTCTCACAGTCTCGCTTTTTCACTGTTCTGCTGTCTCAGTGTTTCACTGTCTCAGTGTTTCACTGTCTCAGTGTTTCAGAGTCTCGGTGTTTCAGGTGTTTCGCTGTCTCAGTGTTTCACTGTCCCATTATTTCGCTGTCTCAGTGTTTCACTGTCTCAGTGTTTCAGAGTCTTGGATTTTCAGGTGTTTCACTGTCTCAGTGTTTCGCAGTCTGTGTTTCAGAGTCTCTGTGTTTCAGGTGTTTCACTGTCTCAGTGTTTTGCAGTCTCAGTGTTTCAGAGTCTCAGTGTTTCAGAGTCTCGGTGTTTCAGGTGTTTCACTGACTCAGTGCTTCACTGTCTCACTTTTTCGCAGACTCAGTGCTTCACTGTCTCAGTGTTTCAGAATCTCGGTGTTTCACTGTCTCAGTGTTTCAGAGTTTCGGTGTATCTCTGTTTCGCTGTCTCAGTGTTTCACTGTCTCAGTGTTTCGCTGTCTGAGTGTTTCAGAGTCTCGGTGTATCGCTGTTTCAGTGTTTCACTGTCTCAGTGTTTCAGAGTCTCAGTGTTTCAGAGTGTCAGTATATCGCTGTCTCAGTGTTTCACTGTTTCGCAGTCTCAGTGTTTCGACATCTCTGTGTTTCAATGACTCGTTGTTTCGCGGACTCACTGTCTCACTGTCTCAGAATCTCGCTCTCACGTTTCACTGTTTCACTTTCTCACTGTCTCACTGTCACAGTGTTTCGCAGTCTCAGTGTTTCAGAGTCTCGGTTTTCAGTTGTTTCAATGTCTCGATGTTTCGCAGTCTCAGTGTTTCAGAATCTCGGTGTTTCCGGTGTTTGGCTGTCTCAGTGTTTCGACATCTCTGTGTTTCAATGACTCGTTGTTTCGCGGACTCACTGTCTCTCTGTCTCAGTATCTCGCTCTCATGTTTCACTGTTTCACTTTCTCACTGTCTCACTGTCACAGTGTTTCACTGTCTCAGTGTTTCAGATTCTCGGTGTTTCACTGTCTCAATGTTTCGCATTTTCGGTTTTTCACTGTCTTATTGTTTCGCAGTTTCATTGTTTCGCTGTCTCAATGTTTCACTGTCTCTGTGTTTCAGAGTCTCGGTGTATCACTGTCTCATTGTTTCACTGTCTCAGTTTTTCAGAGTCTCGGTGTTTCACTGTCTCAGTGTTTCACTGTCTCAGTGTTTCACTGTCTCAGTGTTTCGCAGTCTCATTGTTTCGCTGTCTCAGTGTTTCACTGTCTCAGTGTTTCAGAGTTTCGGTGTATCTCTGTTTCACTGTTTCCCTGTCTCAGTGTCTAACAGCCTCGCTTTTTCACTGTTCTGCTGTCTCAGTGTTTCACTGTCTCAGTGTTTCACTGTCTCAGTGTTTCGCAGTCTCATTGTTTCGCTCTTTCAGTGTTTCACTGTCTCAGTGTTTCAGAGTCTTGGAGTTTCAGGTGTTTCACTGTCTCAGTGTTTTGCCGTCTCAGTGTTTCAGAGTCTCGGAGTTTCAGGTGTTTCACTGTCTCAGTGTTTTGCAGTCTCTGTGTTTCAGAGTCTCAGTGTTTCAGGTGTTTCGCTGACTCAGTGCTTCACTGTCTCAGTGTTTCGCAGTCTCAGTGTTTCGCAATCTCAGTGTTTCAGAGTCTCGGAGTTCCAAGTGTTTCACTGTCTCAGTGTTTTGCAGTCTCAGTGTTTCAGAGTCTCGGAGTTTCAGGTGTTTCACTGTCTCAGTGTATTGCAGTCTCAGTGTTTCACTGTCTCGATGTTTTGCTGTCTCAGTGTTTCACTGTCTCGGTGTTTCACTGTCTCAATGTTTCACTGTCTCACTTCTCAGTGTTTCACTGTCTAATTGTTTCGCTGTCTCAGTGTTTCACTGTCTCAGTGTTTCAGAGTCTCGGAATTTCAGGTGTTTCACTGTCTCAGTGTTTCGCAGTCTCAGTGTTTCACTATTTTGATGTCTCGCTGCCTCACTGTTTCCCTGTCTCAGTGTCCCACTTTCTCGGTTTTTGACTGTTCTGCTGTCTCAGCGTTTCGCTGTCTCGGTGTTTCACTGTCTCAGTGTTTCAGAGTCTCGGTGTATCGCTGTCTCGATGTTTCACTGTCTCAGTGTTTCAGAGTCTCGGTGTATCGCTGTCTCAGTGTTTCACTGTCTCAGTGTTTCACTGTCTCAGTGTTTCAGAGTCTCAGTATATCGCTGTCTCAGTGTTTCACTGTTTCGCAGTCTCAGTGTTTCGACATCTCTGTGTTTCAATGACTCGTTGTTTCGCGGACTCACTGTCTCACTGTCTCAGTATCTCGCTCTCATGTTTCACTGTTTCACTTTCTCACTGTGTCACTGTCACAGTGTTTCACTGTCTCAGTGTTTCAGAGTCTCGGTGTTTCACTGTCTCAATGTTTCGCATTTTCGGTTTTTCACTGTCTTATTGTTTCGCAGTTTCATTGTTTCGCTGTCTCAATGTTTCACTGTCTCTGTGTTTCAGAGTCTCGGTGTATCACTGTCTCATTGTTTCACTGTCTCAGTTTTTCAGAGTCTCGGTGTTTCACTGTCTCAGTGTTTCACTGTCTCAGTGTTTCACTGTCTCAGTGTTTCGCAGTCTCATTGTTTCGCTGTCTCAGTGTTTCACTGTCTCAGTGTTTCAGAGTTTCGGTGTATCTCTGTTTCACTGTTTCCCTGTCTCAGTGTCTAACAGTCTCGCTTTTTCACTGTTCTGCTGTCTCAGTGTTTCACTGTCTCAGTGTTTCACTGTCTCAGTGTTTCGCAGTCTCATTGTTTCGCTGTCTCAGTGTTTCGCTGTCTCAGTGTTTCACTGTCTCAATGTTTCGCAGTCTCATTGTTTCGCTCTTTCAGTGTTTCACTGTCTCAGTGTTTCAGAGTCTTGGAGTTTCAGGTGTTTCACTGTCTCAGTGTTTCGCAATCTCAGTGTTTCAGAGTCTCGGAGTTTCAGGTGTTTCACTGTCTCAGTGTTTCGCAGTCTCAGTGTTTCAGAGTCTCGGTTTGCAGGTGTTTCTTGTCTCGATGTTTCGCAGTCTCAGTGTTTCAGAATCTCGGTGTTTCCGGTGTTTGGCTGTCTCAGTGTTTCGCCATCTCAGTGTTTCAATGACTCGTTGTTTCGTTGACTCACTGTCTCGGAAGTCTCACTGTCTCAGTATCTCGCTCTCATGTTTCACTATTTCACTTTCTCAGTGTCTCGCTGTCTCACTGTTTCAATGTTTCATTCTCCCGGTGTTTTGCTGTCTCAGTGTTTCACACTCTCAGTGTTTCGCAGTCTCAGTGTTTCAGAGTCTCAGTGTTTCAGGTGTTTCGCTGCCTCTGTGTTTCACTCTCTCAGTGTTTCGCTGTCTCACTTTTCCACTGTCTCACTGTCTCAGTGATTCGCAGTCTCAGTGTTTCACTGTCTCAGTGTTTCAGAGTCTCGGTGTTTCACTGTCTCAGTGTTTTAGAGTTTCGGTGTATCTCTGTTTCACAGTTTCCCTGTCTCAGTGTCTCACAGTCTCGCTTTTTCACTGTTCTGCTGTCTCAGTGTTTCACTGTCTCAGTGTTTCAGAGTCTCGGTGTTTCAGGTGTTTCACTGTCTCAGTGTTTCACTGTCTCAGTGTTTCAGAGTCTCTGTGTTTCAGGTGTTTCACTGTCTCAGTGTTTTGCAGTCTCAGTGTTTCAGAGTCTCGGTGTTTCAGGTGTTTCACTGACTCAGTGCTTCACTGTCTCAGTGTTTCGCAGACTCAGTGCTTCACTGTCTCAGTGTTTCAGAGTCTCATTGTTTCACTGTCTCAGTGTTTCACTGTCTCAGTGTTTCACTATTTTGATGTCTCGCTGTCTCACTGTTTCCCTGTCTCAGTGTCCCACATTCTCGGTTTTTCACTGTTCTGCTGTCTCAGCGTTTCGCTGTCTCGGTGTTTCACTGTCTCAGTGTTTCAGAGTCTCGGTGTATCGCTGTCTCGATGTTTCACTGTCTCAGTGTTTCAGAGTCTCGGTGTATCGCTGTCTCAGTGTTTCACTGTCTCAGTGTTTCACTGTCTCAGTGTTTCAGAGTCTCGGTGTATCGCTGTCTCAGTGTTTCACTGTCTCAGTGTTTCAGAGTCTCAGTATATCGCTGTCTCAGTGTTTCACTGTTTCGCAGTCTCAGTGTTTCGATATCTCTGTGTTTCAATGACTCGTTGTTTCGCGGTCTCACTGTCTCACTGTCTCAGTATCTCGCTCTCATGTTTCACTGTTTCACTTTCTCACTGTGTCACTGTCACAGTGTTTCACTGTCTCAGTGTTTCAGAGTCTCGGTGTTTCACTGTCTCAATGTTTCGCATTTTCGGTTTTTCACTGTCTTATTGTTTCGCAGTTTCATTGTTTCGCTGTCTCAGTATTTCACTGTCTCTGTGTTTCAGAGTCTCGGAGTTTCACTGTCTCAGTGTTTCAGAGTCTCGGTGTATCTGTATTTCACTGTTTCACTGTCTCAGTGTCTCACAGTCTCGGTTTTTCACTGTTCTGCTGTCTCAATGTTTCACTGTCTCAGTGTTTCGCAGTCTCATTGTTTCGCTGTCTCAGTGTTTCAGAGTCTCATTGTTTCACCAGTCTCAGTGTTTCGCTGTCTCAGTGTTTCAGAGTCTCGGAGTTTCAGGTGTTTCACTGTCTCAGTGTTTCGCAGTCTCAGTGTTTCAGAGTCTCGGTTTGCAGGTGTTTCTTGTCTCGATGTTTCGCAGTCTGAGTGTTTCAGAATCTCGGTGTTTCCGGTGTTTGGCTGTCTCAGTGTTTCGCAGTCTTGGTGTTTCACTGTTTCGCTGTCACGGTGATTCGCCATCTCAGTGTTTCAATGACTCGTTGTTTCGTTGACTCACTGTCTCACTAGTCTCATTGTCTCAGTATCTCGCTCTCATGTTTCACTATTTCACTTTCTCAGTGTTTCGCTGTCTCACTGTTTCAATGTTTCATTCTCCTGGTGTTTTGCTGTCTCAGTGTTTCACACTCTCAGTGTTTCGCTGTCTCAGTGTTTCACTGTCTCAGTGTTTCAGAGTCTCGGATTTTCAGGTGTTTCGCTGCCTCCGTGTTTCACTTTCTCAGTGTTTCGCTATCTCACTTTTCCACTGTCTCACTGTCTCAGTGATTCGCAGTCTCAGTGTTTCACTGTCTCGATGTTTCGCTGTCTCAGTGTTTCACAGTCTCGTTGTTTCACTGTCTAAGTGTTTCACTGTCTCACTTCTCAGTGTTTCACTGTCTAAATGTTTCGCTGTCTCAGTGTTTCAATGTCTCAGTGTTTCAGAGTCTCATTGTTTCGCTGTCTCAGTGTTTCACTGTCTCAGTGTTTCAGAGTCTCGGTGTTTCACTGTCTCAGTGTTTCACTGTCTAATTATTTCGCTGTCTCAGTGTTTCACTGTCTCAGTGTTTCAGAGTCTCGGTGTTTCACTGTCTCAGTGTTTCAGAGTCTCGTTGTTTCACTGTCTCAGTGTTTCACTGTCTAATTATTTCGCATTCTCATGTTTCACTGTCTCAGTGTTTTAAAGGCTCGGTGTTTAACTGTCTCAGTGTTTCAGAGTTTCGGTGTTGTCTCTGTTTCACTGTTTCCCTGTCTCAGTGTCTCACAGTCTCGGTTTTTCACTGTTCTGCTGTCTCAGTGTTTCACTCTCTCAGTGTTTCGCAGTCTCATTGTTTCGCTTTCTCAGTGCTTCAGAGTCTCATTGTTTCGCAGTCTCAGTGTTTCACCGTCTCAGTGTTTCACTGTCTCAGTGTTTCAGAGTCTCGGAGTTTCAGGTGTTTCACTGTCTCAGTGTTTCACAGTCTCAGTGTTTCAGAGTCTCGGTTTTCAGGTGTTTCAATGTCTCGATGTTTCGCAGTCTCAGTGTTTCAGAATCTCGGTGTTTCCGGTGTTTGGCTGTCTCAGTGTTTCACTGTCTCAGTGTTTCG